>NW_005871219.1:2547461-2645373 GCF_000147115.1 Myotis lucifugus | reverse complement strand
TCTGATAAGGGGTTAATTTCCAAAATACACAAAAGAACTGATAAACCTCAGCACTAGGAAGACAACAATCAATTAAAAAAATGGACAAAGGACCTGAACAGACACTTCTTCAAAGAGGACAGATGGCCAATAGACACATGAAAAAAATGCTCAAAGTCAGTAATCATCAAAGAGATGCAAATTAAAACTACACCTCACACCTGCCAGAATAGCTACCATCAATAGATCAACTGACAAGTGCTGGTGAGGATGTAGAGAAAAAGGAACCCTAGTACACTGCTGGTGGGAATGCAGACTTTCACTGTGGAAATAAGTATGGGGGTTCCTCAAAAAATTAAAAATAGATCTGCTGTTAGACCCAGCAATCCCATTTCTGGGAATATATCCTAAGAATCCTGAAATACCAACCAGGAAAAATATATGCACCCCTATGTTTATAAAAGCATTCTTTATAATAGCTAAGATCTGGAAACAGCCCAAGTGCCCATTAGTAGATGAGTGGATAAAAAAGCTTCGGTACATTTACACAATAGAATACTATACAGCTATAAAAAATAAAGATATCTTACCCTTTGAGACAGCATGGATGGACCTGGAGACTATTATGCTAAGTATTTCAACCAACTAGAGAAAGGCAGACATCACATGGTTCACTTATAAGTTGAATCTAAAGAACAAAATAAACTGATGAATAAAATAGATCCAGATGTATGGATGCATGGAACAGAGTAACAGACCTCAGGTGGGCAGGGTTGAGGGAGCAGGGACAGGAAGAGATTAACCAAAGTACATCTCTGCATATCTGCATAACTCATGTACACAGACAATAGCATGGGGAAGGCCTGGGGCTGGGCAGGCATTAGGTGGGGGGGGGGGCAAAAAGGGAGAAAATGGGAGACATTTGCAATACTGTTAACAAGAAAATTAAATAAAATAAAAAATGGTGAAGAACATTAGAGACCCACTGTAGTTAAGCTCTTCAGGAAGCAGCCTCTGAGACAGGAATTTAGAGACTCTGGTTTTAACTATATCTATAGTTGAAAAAGAAACTATGTGGAATGAACAGCAAGCCCTAGGAATACAATCTATATATATAAAAGGCTAATATGCAAAGTGTTCCCTCAGGAATTCGACCGGAAGACTGGGAGTTTGATCACTCCCTATGATGTGCACTGACCACCAGGGGGCGGTGTGGAATGAAGGAAGGCCCCAGCAGGCAGCTGGAAGGCCTCAATCAGCCTTGATCTCCAGCCAGGCCTAGGGACCCTACCCATGCACAAATTTTGTGCACTGGGTCTCTAGTCATAGTATATCCCTCTTGACTTTTAGAGCAAGACCATAAAATGTTTAGCAGAAAATTATTTACAACTCAAAAGATAGCATCTTGCATGCTCCTGGACTCTAGTAGAGAATAAGCATCTGATCACGGGACATGAATTGGCCTCGCAGCCAGAACTGACCATCATGAACGAGGCTCTGGTAGGCATCCAAAAGCACATGCTTCAGTGGGGCCAGTGATTTATTGTGAGACAGAAGTGGCACAGGTAGAATCAGACAAGAGAGGGCCAAAGTGCAGACAGTCCTGTGATCCACCACGGCTGTTCTCGGGCCTCTCACTTAACCTATTGCTCATACCTGTGGTGCCAGGGTCCCCTGTGACAGAGAGGACAAAGTTTGTGCATAATTTGTGTAGAGACTTCTGCTCAACTCGAGGGTGACCTGGAAATACTGTGGTAACAGGAACTCCTCCCACTGGGCAGAGCTTTGGGGATGATGGAGGTGCCTTATCACCCACTTTGTTTGGAAAATGATGTGACATAGATGAATATATGGAGAGACTCATAGGCTGCGGTGACTGTCTTGGCTGGTTGTTCGGGGACCTGAAAGAATGAAAGAGTAGACGACTAAGAACATGAGCAATGAGGAAGAGGCATGAAGACAAACATGTGGCAGTATAAATGAAGCATAAAGTGTTTTCCAGGAACAATTGTCAGAGTTGTGTATGTTTCATGTCTGCATTTCTTCACCTCTCATGTTGTGCTCAGGCTTTCGACCTCACCACTTCATTTTCAAGATCACCTATGATCCTCATTTCACTGAATGCAAGGTCTATTATAGCTTTATTTACTTGATCTCAGCAGCATTTGACATTAATGGTCACACCTTTGTTCTTGAAACACTTTTTTCCCCCACATATTTTCTAATCTAAGATATCTCTCTTGGCTTTCTCTTATTACATTGAATACTAATTTTCAGTCATTTTTTAGGCTTTTTATGTTTCTGTCTTATAAATGTTAAAGTGTCCAATACTAAATCCTTCATCCTCTTTTCTTACCTATATATACTTATTCATTATTTGATATTACATATTTCTAGCGCTATGGATGCCACCTACGGCCTCACTCCTCCCTCATCTCCAGGTTGGTATATTGGACTGCCAAATGCCATCTGCACCCGAATGAATAATGAATATGCCTTACTTAGAATGTCAAAACTCTCTGATGGGCCTGCTTCTCCTGGTCATTCTCCAATTGTCTCCACATACATAACATCTGCTCCATCAGCATTAGATCTTACATTTACACTCAAACTACAGCACGCACTGAACCCCTCCCCATAATCTCAACCTACCTCCCTAGCAAAGCCTCCTAAACTCTAACAGCTAACTTATCAACATTCCATAGTTGTATTCTTGTTCTGCTACATTCAGTTCTCACCAGAACCATGCTAGTGACCATTTTTTAATAAAGGAAATAAAGTCATGTCACAGTTCAAAGCCCACCGATGGTTTCCGTTCCATTTGGAATAAAATCCTAACTCCTTACCATAGACATAAAGGGACTACCTGAATTAGCCCAAGCCTACATGTTTGACCCCTTCTTCTAGTCCATTCTTCTCTTCATTTATTTATTTGAGCAACTAGTATTCTCACCATTGTCCAAATCTACTATTTTTTTTTTTCATTTCTACTTTAGGCACTGTGTTCTTGCCATTTCCTAGCAGACACGTTCCTTCCCTAGGTCTTCATGCATTTCTCTCCCTTCACTCAACTCCCTGGTCAAATGCAAACTTTTTAAAGAGTCTTTGCATGAGCAGCTTATTCAGAACTCATACTTCTTCAATTCCCCTTTAGCTCTCACTATTTTCTTCAAAGCACTTAATCTGACATGTTATATTCATTTTTGTTTGTTTATTTCCTCCCTTTCCCTGTAGAACATAATTTCATGAGGGTAGATATAGATTGTTTGGTTCCCTGCTTATCTTCAGTACCTAGAACTGTGCCTGAAATACTAAGCAATTTAGTAAACATTTGCTAAATAAAAATAAGTTTTCTAATTTATTGTCCTGTCAACCTTAGGATATATACAAGATATATGATCCTGAAGCCAGTTTACAGATGAGGAGGCTGAGTGAGAAAGGTTATGTAATATGGTGGAAATAACACATTTATATTATTTAATGTTCCTTTATAATGACTTAAATTGGAGATTTCTTTTAGACTTTAGCACCAAGAGAAAAATGCCTGTTTGCAGAATATAACGAAAGTACTTTTTAAAATGTTCATGTTTCCTTCTTGAACGTTGCTTCTAAGAATGTATAGTGAGGTTTTCACTTAAAATCACTGCATTTTGTTGTTGCTGCTAATAATGATCCATATGCTTTGCGTATGTTCTTTTACAGTTTTCTTATGTGGGGAAGGGAAAAAAAATTCCCATTTTCCTCCTCTGGTTCTTTTTAGCTGGCTCAGTAATCACATAAACAGGATGCAGATTGACAAGAGAAAATGGAATTTAATATTGTGCACACAGGAACCCTACATACACGGGAGGTTCAGAGATAGAAAGGGGAATTGAGGCACATAAAACATCCTTAGCCAGGGATGAGATAAGGTGCCTGGGAGGGCTTCACAAGATCATTGCAGTTACTATTACAATATGGTTTATTTTTTAAACGGTACTGCTCTTCTTTCGTTATTTTTATTGAATTTATTGGGGTGACATTGGTTAATAAATTTATATAGTTTTCAGGTGTACAATTTTATAATCAACTGTATTGACTATATTTCCTATCCTATCCTTTATATCCTATGACTAGTTTGTAAGTATAATCTGTAATTCTCAGTCCTTTCCTCTTTTTTTGCCCAGTCCTCCAACCCCATTACCCTCTTGCCAGGTGGGTAATGGAAATACAGGAGGGAATCCTTTATAAATTATATAATTGACTAACCATTTCAAATGAACACAAAATAATATAAAATATAAACTGTAATTGGAAAAAAATAATTTCCACTTTATACATAAAAAGATCATTGCAAGCTGTTAGGGAGAAGTTTGCCTTGTTCTATAGATAGGTGAAAAAAAGATAATCTCTTATGGGCAAGGCCTCTAATTCAAATTCTTCTAGGTAGTTAAATGGGGAGGCAAAAGTTTCTCTTGAGCCTGAAACTATAATTGCTTTTAGCTCAAAATAATCTATCTACCACTGAGGTACACCTTGAGGTGACTCACTCTGGGCTCCACATACTTTACCCGTTAAAAATGTCTTGCTTGATTTTCCTTATAGTCCAATTGTGCTTTATTTTAAGGTTTAAAATTCAAGTGAATACAACATAGACTGATGAACAGGGACAGATCCAAGGACAGAGAAGCAGCGATCAGACTATCAATCCCCAGAGGGAAAGTAGGGGATGGGGGGGGGGGCGGTAAGGGGAAGAGATCAACCAAAGGACTTGTATGCATGCATATAAGCCAAACCAATGGACATGGACAAGAGGGGGATGAGAGCATGAGTGGGGGTGGGGAGGATGGGGGTTTAATGGGGGGGATGAGGACACATTTGTAATACCTTAACTAATAAAGAATTAAAAAAAATTCAAGTGAATAATTCCGACAAAGTAGATAAACTTCAGGCCAGGTAGCTAAGACTGTATAAACCGTAAGATATGTATTTGTTATAGTTTTAGGTGAAAGGGTTAGCAAAGTAAAGTAAGAGGAAATAATTTCAAACAGCATTCCAGAAGCTTTACAGATTTATCAGAGAAAGAAAAGCTCATGGAAAAAAAAAGAATAGTAAATGGAGTTGTACAGATTATTAATTCTGTTAAAAAGGCTGAGATATTCAGCTCATTTAAAAAATCTTCTTTTAACAAGAAAAATGAAGACAGTAATGTGGGCAATTAGCTGCTGACATGACCACTACATATCTAGGTAATGATCAAAATCATGATGTGGGTGGCACCGGCAGCCCATCCTTGAGAAAGAGAATGCGCTCTGTGACAGGAGGCATGGAGTCTGGGCTTTATTAACCATTTAAAGTTCACAGGCAATGCAGGTAAAATGTTATTTTTTGAAAAAAAATTCTATATTTATTTCCCACTTATAGCACACTAGTGCGCTTTAAGTTTATTACGAAATATTTTAACACTTATAAACAATTTGAAATAATATTTATAAATGTTGGTTTTTAAAGAAGGAAGTAAAGCATATAGAATCAGCAATGGAAATACACTTTCAGAATTTTCTTAGTCTTTTGAAATAACTTTTCTATTTAAAAAAGTGGTTTTCTTGATATTCTTAAGAGTAAAATGAATCCATAGGCACATTTAATTATCATACTGTCTGATATGATGTTTTGTTGTTACATCACATTATGCCACCCTATATCTTATTATATTATACTAGAGGCCCGGTGCATGAAATTTGTATACTTGGTGGGGAGGGTCCTTCAGCCTGGCCTGCACCCTCTTGAAGTCTGGGAGCCCTTGGGGGATGTCCATGGAGAGCAGGCCTAAGCCGGCAGTCGGACATCCTTAGCGCTGCCGCTGAGGTGGAAGAGGCTCCTGCCACCACCGCTGCACTCACCAGCTGTGAGCCCGGCCTCTGGCTGAGCAGCATTTCCCCTGTGGGAGCGTACTGACCACCAGGGGGCAGCTCCTGTGTTGAACATGATCAGGCTGAAACCAGTTCTCCGACATCCCCCAAGGGGTCTTGGATTGCAAAAGGGCGCAGGCCAAGGGACCCTACAGGTGAATGATTGGGGCCAGGGAGGGGCGTGGGAGGTTGGCCAGCTGAGAAGGGACTGCTGGAGGGCCCCAGGGCATGTCCGGACCATCTCACTCAGTCCCAATTGACCAGACCCCAGCAGCAAGCTAACCTACCAGTTGGAGCATCTGCCCCCTGGTGGTCAGTGCACGTCAAAGCAGTTGAGTGGCCTTAGCATATCATTAGCATATTACACTTTGATTGGTTGAACTGATGACCAGATGACTGGACACTTAGAATATTAGGCTTTTATTATATAGGATTGCATTGTGTTGTATATATTTGTTTATTTGTTTTTATTTATAGTCCATAGAAGAATATAAATGCTATGAAGCTAGAGGTTGGTCCTTTTTAATGGTTAAGTGTCTGGAATATAATAGGTCCTTAGTAAATATTTATCAATGAAGGGCTTATACTTTACAGTTTAATGAATTTCTTACAATAATTACTTAATTACTAAATGTTACACGATTCTCTGTAGGTGTCCCATTTCTTCATACCTTGCAAGCAGAAGCACCAAAAATCTTATCAAGGATGCTTGTATACAGAGTAGCCTTAGGAGATCGAGATGATGCTTTCTTCTGGAGAAAAAGGCAGGTTTGTTTACTATCCAGTATCTGTAATGTTTGTCTGCAGGATAAAAATCAGGCAAGTTTGTTTATTGCTTATTTTAAGCCAGGCTTACTAAATTAAGGGTATCTTTCCTGTAACCCACTACATGTACAGGCATCGCTGGCCTCACTGTATGGCCCTATGGGAATTTGGGTTTTAAAAACCAGAATAAGAAAATACAATACTCTAGCTATTGGTATTGCTGTAAGTAATAAATTAATCCTTGTCTCTGACCAAGGTGTCTTTTTCTTTTGCCAGCACCTATGAAATTGGGGCAGGTTAACTTGTTCCTTGCAAGTAGAGAGAAAACTCAGACTCTACAGTTTTTAATTCTATTTTCAGATAATTTTTAAAAAATAGCATTGTATTGATGGACAGAGACAAATAGTAAATAACAACCAATTGTAAAAATTTCAATTTTGAAAATTAAATAAAAACCCTAGACTCAGGTGGGAAGATAAATTCATATGTTGTCTTGTCATATGGAATAAAAAGAAAAAGAAAAAGAAGAAAGACCATTAAAAACACTCACTTGAAAATTGGGTGAATATTTTTTAAAAAAACTAAATATTTGCATTTTTATTTTATAATAATGTATCACTTTGAGAAAGATAAGTATTAGTATCTAGGAAAATTTTCACTTTTTCTGTTCATATTGATTTTTATTTATCCAACAAATATTAAACATCACCTGTATTCCATGCACTATGCTTGATACTATGTAGTATGGAACACAATGGATTAAGTTCCTACTTACCCCCTACAGTAGAATGGGGGAGACATTTAATGCCAAGTAAAAACCCAAATAAGGAAAATTAAGGCAGTCAGAAATTTCTGAGGTGGCGAATAATGGAGTTACTCATTTAAGCAAAGTGGCCTGAGTATTCCTTTACCTCACAGAGAAAATGAAAACGAAATTTTAGATGCGATAAAGGGACCCAGCCATGCAAAAATCCAGGAGGGTATGTGAAAAGGCCCTGGGGTGGAAAGGAGTTTGATCTCTTTTCAAACTGAAAAAAGGGTGTCATTGTAAGGTAATAACCAAGAAGTAGAGTAGCTTTAAATAAGATAGGAGTAACAGGAGAAGATTCAACAATTCACTTTTCTACAGTTCAATTTTGGGATCTTGAAGAGGCATACGATTGGGGATATCTGGTAGGTAATTAGATATACTAGACTAAACTCCAATAGCCTACTGAGCTGAACATATGGCATTGTGACAAATGAGTGAGATTATCTGGAGAAGGGGAAGAAATGGGAGACTGAAATGGAGGCCTATGAAACTCCCATCATTTAGTGGTAAATAAAGGAAAATAAGATAGCAGTGGGAAAGAAAAGAATGTATTTCTGAGGTGAGAGGAAACCTGAAATAACAGTGTAACAGAACTCCAGAAAGCATGATGTTTCAAGGAGAAGGGTGTGAAGGGTGTGACTCTCAGTTCAAATAGTGAGGAAGACAAAAAGGTGTTTCTGGCAAAAATGCTGGATTGGCTTGCCCAGCATCCAGTGCATCCTTCTGTTTAATAGAAACTGTCACAATTAATGTGCTGTTTCTCAGGATTCTATGAAGGTTGGTTTGAGGGTGTGATTTCGATTGTATAAATTACTAGAGGTCCAGTGCACGAATTCGTGCACAGGTGGGGACCCTCGGGGTGGCCTGCGGGGGTTGGGTCCCAGCTCACGTCCCCAGCCTCACGGCCCTGCAGCCCTGCTTGGCACTCTGCCTTGGCTTGGTGCCACCCCCTCACCGGCTGAACCAACCCACCTGTGGGACAATCAATTGGGGCTGGGTCCCTGCCAGGCTCCCTCAGCACCTGGGAGCCAGGCAGCAGCCCTGCACCCCACCGCTGCCGCTGGTCACTGTTTGAGGGGTGATCAGCGGGGCGATCGGACCTCTGCTCGCACCCACCATAGCCTGGCACCATCCGCTCACCTGCTCCACCATCCCACCACAGTCCCACTCTCTTCGGGGCTCATTGGAGCCGGCAGTGCCTCCACTGCTGCCTGATGCCTGCACCGCATCACTGACGCCCACCATGTTCTGCACCACTCCCTGGTGGTCAGCGCATGTCATAGCGAGTGGTCGAACTCCCGGTCTCCTGGTCGAACTCCGGGCCAAATGACTGCCCGAGGGGACAATTTGCATATTAGGCTTTTATTATATAGGATGTGCTTTCACATTGATGTGGATTTTAAATGTAAATTCTTTTTATCTCATACAAATGCAACAAATGTAGCATAATTCTGGAGGCTAAAATTTTGACAGTCATTTCCTAATGAATTCATCAAACACATCTAAGGTATTGTCCCAGTAAAAACACACTAGGGACAGCTTTCTGTTTCATGGATTGCATTTACTCCAGTAATATCTTCAAGATAGTAGCTGGTAGAGTAGATTCCTGACACCTCAACTTCCACATTGTGTCACAGGTAAAAGTTTCTTGATCTGGACAATTTGTGATGTTTTTCAAGTAATAACCCCTAAAGATCTAGCCCAGAGGCTTCTCTTTTGACACTTTCACCAATGTTGTTAAGTACTAAATTTTTTTAAATACCTGATGAGCTTTAAAAAATAGGTTGTTTTCTGACTTTTGCAACTCAACTCTGACTGATGCAATATTTGATGTATTAGAGGCAAGAAACTTAAAAAAAGAGAACCAGTAGAATCTGGAATGTGTCATCTGACCTAACTGAATTTGAAGGCATGAGGATCTGGCTATAAGTAGAGTATATTATACCAGTATACCAGTAGTCTTTGTTGGGTAGGGGGCAAAGGAGTTTTTTAAAGAAGTGTTTGGCTGGAATAAAATGCCTGTTAAAGACATGACTAAGGCAGACCATATGATAACTGCCACATCATTGAATGATGCACATGAAGAATGCAATATTTTTCGATAGCATGGCTGTGTTTAACTGTTCTTCCTGAGCTACAGGAAGAGCATGACAAACTTAAGGCTCTACATTCTCAACTCAAGGCAGTATCAGAGGAAAAGAACCTTCCGTCTCTGATATCCAAATTTATGAACAAAATCTGATTCTGCAAATTAGATACTCTACAGCATAGATTGAATTACAGCCACATTTTTATGTGAAAGTTAGGGCATCGATGTGAAAAAAAATAAGGCTCACCCTGACCATTTTGGCTCAGTGGATAGAGCGTCAGCCTGCGGACTGAAAGGTCCCAGGTTCGATTCCAGTCAAGGGCATGTACCTTGGTTGTGGGCACATCCCCAGTAGGGGTGTGCAGGAGCAGCTGATCGATGTTTCTCTCTCGTCGATGTTTCTAACACTCTATCCCTCTCCCTTCCTCTCTGTAAAAAATCAATAAAATGTATTTTTTAAAAAGATGAAAATAAGGCTCTCAGAATTGAAATAGTGACACTTGGAGGTATCTGATGACTCTGAGTTTTCCAACCCCGAACTGCACTGAGCAGAAGCAACCCCACCTTCCAGTCAGAAGAGGCTGGTTTACCTTGTTTGGGTCCTAAAATAGCTTCACCAAGAGTCATTGCTATTTTCCTTTTCTTCCCCATTACCTTGCACCACAACCTCCAACCTTCTACCAAAGAAAGATCTCTGTCTACCCAAAGGATCCAATTATCAAGTGAAGCCAAGAATAGAAAACTTACATGTCCAAAGAATTCAAATATGAGCTAATTTGTACTAGCAAAAACCCGGATAATATGTGTGTGATTCTTCAGTGATAGGTTCACCATGGAAAACTAACAAATTCTTAGATAAGGCAAATTTTATAAAAAAGATTCTGGATTCAGTGCTCTAGCTGAATCTAATAGTTAATAGCAGTTCCCTGGTTAACTACAAGTAACATTCAACTGTGGTTGTCACTTAATGACAGGAACACACCTTGATATTGATTAATCAATGAAGATCTTTGCTAGTGGCTAGTGAATCATGAGGTCTCTAAAATTAAAATAGATGAAAAGTCCTAAAGTGCTACTTGGTCTTTTAGTGACTATAACTTCAGCCTTGGTGAATAAGATCTTCAGCCACGTTTCATGAGAGAGAGTTACCTTCCCCATGCAATTCCCAGAGCTGAATTAGTGAGAAAGTGGTTATCACTGGAGGAAGATCCCACAATGATATGTATATTTGTAAAAACACACTATACATCTTTCTCTGCTTGCAGCTATGAGAAAAGGAAAATACCCAAACCTTTCAAGATTAGGGCACAGTGGCTCTGAACTAGCTCTGTGGAGACAAAGAACATCACTGGTTGGGGTTTATGAGGTCGGATGAAAAGTGGAGTGTGGTCTGTATCTCACAGTTGTCTTAGTGGGTCTGTAACACCACCCTGCGGTGACTTTTACACCCTGGGTGTAAGATTGAAGCAGTATAGTTATAAATTGGCAGAAGCCCCACTCTGACTCCTTGACCCAGTCAGAACCATCAATGTAGGAAGAAGAAGTTGCTTCAGTCATGCCAAAATAGTAAACCAAAAATAACAGCATCCTTGGGTAAAACAGAAATATTAGCCCTGAAAAACTTGGAAAATACAAGGGTGGTTATTTGTATTATCTTATTAATTCATCTGGATGAGTCATAATGAGTAACAGTGACATACTGTAAGCTTAATCAGATGGTAATTCCAAATATAGCTGCTGTTTCAGATGTGGATTCTTTAGTGGAGAAAATCAATATTGCCCTTTGCCCCAGTGTGCATCTAGTAATTTGACAGATAATGTATTTTCCTATCTATCAATGAGCAAAGAACATCAGAAGCAGTTTGAATTTATATAATGGGGACTGAAGTACATCTTCCCTGGTGTACTATGGGGTTATGCTAGCTCTTCGACTCTCTTTTACATGTTAGTACATAGCACCATGACTTTCTCACTTACCACAAGGCATCATGCTGCTCTGTTTCTATGGAAATTCTACAGGCTCCAGGAAAATACTACCTGGAAGAAATTTTAATCAATGAGAAATAAGAGTACTAGAAATATGAGAGTATGTACAATGTTTTTTCTTAAAATTTTTACAAAAAGATTCTGACTCTCTAAAGTAAAATACTACCAATGTATGATAGGGTGTATAACATAAGTAAATACAATACAAGAGTAGCAAAAATAGTAGTGGGTATAGTATGTGTCTTACATTATATGTGAATTACTATAAAAATAGTTCAAGTTAGACTGTAATACATTAAGAATATACATATTTTTCCTAAAATCTAGAAGGAATAAAATAGAATTATTACTGAAAAACCTAAGTAGATTATCAATAGAATACTAAAATATGCTCAATTAATAAAAAAGGAGAGGGAAAAGCGAACAAAATATAAGGAAAAAGAACAAGATGAAAGCAATGATTATCAACTATAAAAAGACAAACAGATAAATCCAAAATCATAGTTGGAGAACTTACCACTTCATTCTCAGTAATTTATAAGATGTGTAGGAGGAGTATAGAAGATTTGAACAAATTTATTAACAAACTTGACCAAATGATATTTAGAGAATACTACACACAATACCTTCAAAAAATATTTTTTCAAGTGTAAGCAGAATGATCTCCAAGGTATATCACGTGCTGGCAATGAAAAAGTTTCAAGAAAATTAAAAAATCTGAAATCAGAAACAAAAGAAGGCAGAAGAAATAAGTGTCACTACTTAGCTTCTGTCATTTTGTCACCCTGTTGATATCAGTGGGTTAATTTCAGTTATTCTTTTTCCTCATCAGTATTTCTCCCCTAAAGAAAGCAATAACCTATGTATTTCTTAGATACATGTTCTCTGACCACTATGAAATTAAGTTAGAAATCAGTAAAATTCAGATATCTGAAAGTCTCTGAATATTTATAAATTAAGATGTACATATCTGAATATTGAATTGATTTTTAAAAATCACTTAGGAAATTCCAATATAATTTTATATAAATAAAAATAAAGAACAACATATTAAAACTTATGGTATGTAGCTAAAGCAGTGGTAAAAGGGAACTTGAAATACATATATTGGAAAGATTAAAGTTTTAAAATCAATTATCTAATATTCCAGCTCAAAAACAACCTGGGAAATAACATAAAACTTTATTTAAAGGCAGGAGAAAGGAAATAACAGAAGAAATCAATGAAACAGAAAGCATGATAACAGTAGAGAAACTTGATGAAACTGAAAGTTGATTCTTTGAAAATATTTCTAAAATAATTGATAAAGCTTGATTCAGCCTATCATCCTGATAAGGAGACAACTTAGAGACCTCTGGTAAGTGGCCTGGATGCTGAGAAAGAGGCTGTCCACCTCAGAGTCATTGTCACCAGAGAACTGAAAAAGGCACACTCAATATTGGTGATTGTTGAAGCCTATTCACTTAGAATGCCTAGCACAGTGGATGGGCTCATAATGAAGGAGTGTAGTCATCATATTAAGCAAGAATAGAGTTGATACTTTAATGGCACCAAGCCTCAAGAAGTTATGGCCAAAGATGGCAGCAGATTAAGTGGAAGCCACACTGATATTCTACCAGGACTAAACTGAAATTACAAATAAAATATAGAAAAATCATCCTTAATAACCAACTGAAGACTAGCTGGAATGAACCCTTAAAACCAAGGATGTAAAGATAAGTCCACATACATACTGTTAGGAAGTGCAGAGGCACAAGAGGCCTGGATGGGCTCCCAGAGGCAGCAACTGAAGTTCAGGAGGGATATCTCAGCTGTGGGTGTTCCCCCTGAGAAATCTGGGGTCTAAATCTCAAACCAGGCTCCCCATCCCAGAGCACCAGAACCAGGAAAGGTGCCCACATAACATCTGGCTGTAAAAAGCAGTGGGGTTTCTGTCTGCCAGGGAGAGACAGTTGGAAATGCAGGCACCCTATTAAAGGGCCAATGCACAAAATTTCATGTGCAGCCACGTACCTTGGACTCTGGCAGAAGGAGGACAGATTGGACTAGAGCTGTGTGAGGAGAATCTGGGGTTGTTGGCTCTGAGGAAAGAGCTGAGAAGACAGCCATCTGGATCCCTGTGCGGAGTCATCCCCCCATACTGCAGAGGCCAGCTTTTTCAGGCAGAACTTTATCATCCAGGCAGCTTTAGCCTGGGGGGAAGCAATTTCCCCACCACAAGAAACCTTTCTGCCTCACCCTGTGGAGTTTAAGCCCTGCTGTAGTCTACAGCCTGAGGATCCTTAAGCCACTGAGACTAACAGTCAGCCTGAAGGTGGATCTCTGGGTGCCTTGGGTCTTTGACCTGGAATCTTAGGGTGGTTTCAGTTTTTCCTTGTTCTGCTTCTGTGCCTGGGGTTAGAAAAAGAATACCTTGGTGCACAGCTTGGTCCTTTCCACACAGATCCAGCCCTAGCCGGGGGAGTCACAAACTGTGGATCACTGATAGCTCCAAAGAGAGTACTCATGGCCAGTGACAAACAGTGTCTGATATTGGCCTACACTAGATATCTTCCGGAGAGGCCCTAAAACAATAAATCGATGGTCAGTTCCAGACAACAACAAAGCAGGATCCAAAAAGCCTCACAAACAGAATATCCACCAGGAGATATTGGCAGGCTCCAGACCCTGCTGGGGGGAATTCTGCTTCATGTGATGAGCACCTGCACAGCAGTCTGGAACCTGTGTTTTGGGTTGAGACTTCCTGTCAGCCAGCTGGAGGGGCAAGCCCACACATGAACAGGCAAATAGCAATCAAGACTCCATTACAATAGGAGGGCCCACACAATGAACACAAGGAACATTATCAGAGCACCAAGTTCTGTTGATCAGGAAGACTGCGCCACTGGGTCCCACAGATCACCTGCTACATAAGTCCACTCTACCAAGACTGAGAGTCATAGCAGATCTAGCTAATACATAGAAACACACCCTAACAGGCAGCCAAAATGGGGAGACAAAGAAACTAACCAAAATTAAAAACAACAACAAAAAAACAAGTGAATTCTCCAGAAGAAGAACTAAATAGGTAAGCAATTTATCAGATATAGAGTACCAAGTAATGATCATAAGGATGCTCAACAGCATGAAAAAATATATGAACTATGAAAGACAATCAGTTGGAAATGAAGAATGACAGCAGAAAAACAACAACACACAAACAAACAAAACAATACCCAGGAGGACAGTTTAAGGGAGCTGTGTGACAACATGGAATATAACAATATCCACATCATAGGAATTACAGAAGAAGAAAGTGAGCAAAAGATAGAGAACATTATTTGAAGAAATAAAGGCAGAAAATTTTCATAACCTTGTGAAGAAAATGGTCATACAAGTTCAGGAAGCACAGAGACCCAAGCAAGAAGAACACAAAGACACCCACACCCAAACACATCACAGTTAAAATGTTTTTTATAATTAAAGACAAAGAGAGAGGCTTAGCGCAGAAAGAATAAAACAATGTGTTACCTACAAAGGAGCTCCCATAAGGTGGTCAGCTGATTTGTCAACAGAGACTCTACAGGCCAGAAGGAAATGGTATGAAGTATTCAAGATAATGAAAAGCAAGGATCTGGAACCAAGACTTCTCTAAATAGCTGGTGAAATAAGAGCTTCCTAGACAAAACAACCAAACAAACAAAAATCTAAAGGAGATTATTATCACCAAACGAGCATTGTAAGAAATGTTAAAGGGACTCCTATAATAATAAGAGAGAGAAAAAAACATAGAAAAAAAAGAATAAAATGATAATAAATAAGTAACTATCAATAATAGCCTTAATGTAAATGGATTAAATGCTCAATCAAAAGATATAGGGTAGCCCGGCTGGTGTGGCTCAGTGGTTGAGCACTGACCTATGAACCAGGAGGTCACAACTCAATTTCAGGTCAGGGCACATGCCCAGGTTGTGGGCTCAATCCCTAGTGATGGGTGTGCAGGAGGCAGCCAAATGATGGTTCTCTCTCATCACTGATGTTTCTATATCTCTCTCTCCCTCTCCTTTCCTCTCTGAAATCAATAAAGATATATTTTAAGGTGAGGCAAGGCTCCCCTGCCACCGGCTCCTAGTTATTTTTTTTTTAACCACCATGTGATTAAGGTCGGCGCTGCCTCCTCCCGACCTGCTCAGCGATGGGAAATGAATTGGCTTGTCTAGCCCCCTGCTGGGTGCCGCACAGCCTCCCACTCTGGGCTCTGGGGTGGGTGGCCAAGGGGACTGGGTGGCTGGGGCCCCGCCACCCCATTCCTCCACCACTGGAGGTCCCGCCAGGCTATTAAAGGGGAATGTTATTGCAAAAAAAAAAGATATATTTTAAAAAGACATGGGATACCTGAATGGCTAGAAAACATGACCCATATATCCGCTGTTTACAAGAGACCTGTGTCAGAACAAAAGACTCACACAGTATATAAGTGAAGAGATAGGAAAAAAATTTCCATGCAAATGAGAACAAAAAAATAACAGCTGGTATAGCAATACTTACATCTGACAAAATAGACTTCAAAATGAAGGCCATAAAAAGAGACAATGAAGGTCACTACATAATACTCAAGGGATCATTCCAGCAAGAGGATATAACTCTGGTAAACATATATGCACCCAATATAAGATCACCTAAATATGGATTAAAAAAAAAAAAAACAAAAAAACTTTCTGGAAGACTTCAAGGGAGAGATAGACAGCAGTACAGTTATAGAAGAGGATTTAACACCGCACTGACTTAACTAGAACTAATAGACAACAATGAAACAGTAACCCTAAATGACATACTAGATCAGATATAGTTACTTGACAATTACAAAATATTTCACTACAAAGCTGCAGAATATATATCCTTTTCAAGTTTACATGGGACATTCTCAGAGATAGACCACATGTTAGGATGTAAAATAATTATCTACAAGTTCAAGAAGATTGAAATCATATCAATCATCTTATTGGATTACAATGGCATGAAATTAGAAATCAACTCTATTAAAAAAGACTAAAAAACATTCAAACACCTGGGGGCAAAATAGCACGTTATTAAACAATGAATGGTTACCAAGGAGACCAAGGAAGAACTTTAAATCTTTCTGAAAATAGATGAAAATAAACACAAAACATCCCCGAATGTATGGTACACAGCCAAGGCAGTCCTGAGATGGACGTTCATAGCACTATAGATCTACCTCAAGAAAAAAGAAAAACCTCTAATAAACTATCTAACCCTATAACTAAAAGAATTAGAAAGAGAACAAGAAAAGCCCAGAGTAAATAGAAGGAAGGAAATAATAAAGACCAGAAAGGAAATAAGTCAAACACACACACACACACACACACACACACACACACACACACACACAATCAATGAAAGGAAGAGATGGTTCTTTGAAAAGATAAGCAAGACTGATGAGCCACTAGCCAGACATATCAGGAAACAAAAAGGAGGACACAAATAAATAAAGTCAGAAACAAAAGAGGTCAAGTAACAACTGATACCACAGAAATACAAAGGATTGTAAGAAAATATTACAAACAACTATAGGCAAAAAATTGGATTAACTGGGCATAATGGACAAATTCCAAGAAACATACAATCTTTTAAAACTGAACGAGGAAGAATCAGCAAATTTGAATAGACCAATAGTATCTACTAAATTGAAGCAGCAATAAAAAAAATCCCAACAAACAAAAGTCCTGCTTCACAGGGGAGTTTTACAAAACATTCAAAGAACACCTATCCTTCTATTCCAAAAAATCCAAGAGGAAGTAACACTTCCAAGCTCTTTATAAAAGGCCAGCATTATCTTAATACCAAAACCAGATAGAAGATGAAGGCATACATAAATGCCGATATGTGCTGCCTCCTACATCCACATCAAACTAAAATACAGAAAAACCATCATCCAAAAATGCCTGAAATCTGGCTGAATGAAATTACTACTACTAGAAAAGTAAAGAAGAAAGTGCATTGAGACTGGTAGAAGGGTTGGAGGTGTGGAATGGGCAGGTCCAATACCCATATGTAGCTTTTTTTTTAATTAGGAGGGATATAGTGGCTGTGGAGGCCTCCCATGAGGAGTAAGGGGTCCCTGCCCCATACCAGACCCCTAGCCCAAGGTTCCAGAGCTGGTAAGAGAAGTCCTCTTAACTTAGGGGTATAAAACAGAATGGAGATTGTGGCTGAGTGGCAGGGAGGCTGTGGGAGTCTCAGGCAGTTCCTCTTAAGGGCCAGCACACAGACTTACTTGGATTCAATCCCTGCAGGTTCCAGCACTAGGGCAGCGGCTTGAAAGGAATCTTGGACATTTGGGGAGGAACTGGGTTATCTGGCATCAGGGCAAGAACTCAGGGACAGCTTACTCCCAGATGGGAGTGCTCTCAGAAGTCATTGAACCTATGCTGAACCTCACTCATCACAGAGCTTACTGGCAGCCTTATCTGAGTTTCCATCAGCTTGGCTCATACTGAACACTCTGCCCTGGTGATTCGGTAAGAACCTGCCCCATCCAATTTGTGTCCCCGCCTAAGCTGTTTGCAGCAGCTTTTCCAAATGAATGGTCTAGCCTGGCTCAGTCTTCACACTTTCCTAAAATCCCTTAAAGAAGCAAGAGGTAGACTCAACTTGCCCCATATCTATCAATAAGTGGCCTAAGACCAGGCACTGTCACCAGCCTGCCTTGTTTCACAGCTTGTCCTTGCCTGGGCAAGTCCAAGTCCAATACAAGTAACAGCCATCTGCAGATTATTCTATATTTCCTGCCATGTAGCCCCAGACAATAACTGACTTTGCACTCCCAGGAGGCCCTAGATCCAGTGCACCCAGTGGTCACTGTCAGACCATACCAGATTACAACTCTACGCATCCACAAGTGACCCTCTCAAGGGGCAGATTCAGTGAGCACCAAAGCCCCATTAAAGCAAGTTCTGCTCAGTAGTGGTGGCTCCTGCACAACAGCTCTTCCACTGTAGTCACAGCTAGACCTCATAGCCAATTGGTCTGAGGGTTAATTCCTACCAGTGACACCAACAGCAATCAAGGCTCAACTAAAAAGCACACAGCCCACACAAGGGCACACCTAGAGTGTCCAGCTCAGGTAACTATGGACACTGAGCCACTGGTCCCTAGAGGATACCTACTATACAAGGCAACTTTACCAATTCCAGGAGATACTAGTATAGCAGCTCTACCTATTACATAGAAACAAACTCAGGGAAGCAGTCAAAATGCAGAGACAAAAAAAAAAATCTCACAAATGAAAGAAGCGAAGAAATATCCAGAAAAAAAAAAATAAATGAAATGAAATGGAAGCAAGCAAACTACTAGATATAGAGTTAATAGCAATGTCTATAAGGTTGCTCAAGGATCTGAAAGAGAGTTTCAAGGGACTCAATGAGAGCTTCAAGGGATTTAGTGTGACTTTCAAAGACATGAACAAAGATGTCAAAAATCAAGTATACGTTAAATGACATGAATAATAACTTACAGAGATTCAACAGTAGAGTAGAGGACTCCAAAAGTCAAATCAATAATTTGGAATATGAGGAAGAAAAAAAACCACCCAATCAGAGGAACAAAAAGAAAAAAAATAATAAAAAATAGGAAGATAGTGTAAGGAGCTTCTGGGACAACTTCAAGCATTATGGGGTTGCCAGAACGAAAAAAGAGAGAGAGCAAAATTTTAAAAACCCATTTGGAGAAATAATGACAGAAATCTTCCCCTTCCTGTGAAAGATATAGATATACAAGTCCAGGAAGCAGAGAGTCCAAAACAAGACACATCATAATTAAAATGGCAAGGTCTAAAGATAAAGAGAGAATTAAAAGCAGCAAGAGAAAAGCATTTAGTTACTTACAAGGGGATGTCCATACAACTGTCAGCTGATTTCTCAACAGAAACTTTGCAGGCCAGAAGGGAGTTTCAATAAATATTCAAAGTGATGAAAAGCAAGGATCTACAACCAAGATTACCCTACCCAGCAAAGCTCTCATTTAGAATTGAAGTTCAGATAAAGAGTTTCACATATAAGTAAAAGCTAAAGGAGTTCATAACCACCAAACCAGTATTACATGAAATGTTGAAGGGTATTCTTTGAGACGAGGAAGAAAAAAATATGAACAATAAAATGGAAAATACATATCTACCAACACTTGAATGTAAAAAAACAAAGTAAATGAACAAGGAATCTAATGAAAAAAATAAATTGAGAATAAAATTGAACCAGAAGCATGGAAACATGGAACAGACAGACAAGTCTCAGATGGAAAGGGGGGGTGGGAGGATGAAAATAACCAAAGAACTTGTATGCATGTGTGTATAACCCATGGAATCAGACATAGTGCAGTGAAGGCATGGGGAGAAGAAGGGAGTAGGGTAGAGGGGGCCAATGGTGGAACAAAAGGGGACATCTGTAATACTTAAAAGATGAATTTAAAAAAGAAAAATATTGATAAAGCTTTAATAAGGGGGATATTGTAGTGTGTGTACACAATAAACAAATAGTAAAGATAAATTATAAATGACTTTGTGCCTATACTCCATGTGTCCATTTGTATAAGTTGAAGAATATGCAAAATGAATCTGTGCTAATGAAGTCAGAATATTCATTGCCTCTTGGTGGGGGAATTAACTGGGGGAAAAAAGCAGAAGAAAAAAACGGAATGTGCTAGAAAGGATCTACATCTGGATTTGAGTGGTTACATGGTTTATTTACATAAAATTTATATTAAGTGTGCACTGAATATTATAGTGCTCTAAGCACTTTACTGTATGTGTCTTATATAAAATAATATATTTATGGGCCCATAAAATAATAGTTGAATCTTATACCAAGTTTCTCTAGTGAGTTCCTACACTTTTCTTGACTATGTAGTTATTTATATAGGTTCAGTGATATTCTATGCTTCTTTCTAAAAACAAAAAATATAAAAAAATGTACAACCATACAATGACAAAGATATTGTTTAATTAGATGGGATAATCTCTCTATAAGAAATTAGAATTATGCCTCCTGTGTTCAAATTGAGCCTATAGTGTTCTGCCAGGAAAATAGCCCAGTCTTGTTTTGTGACATATATAATCCCATATTCACAGATAGTCAAAAATATAGTTTTCCTTTTTTTTTATGCTCACCCAAGCATATGCTATTTTTTAAAAATATTTATTGTTGAGAGTAATACAGATGACCCCTCCTTTTTTCTCCCATTGCCCTCCTCCATCCAAATCCCAATCCACCCCAGGCATGCACCACCCTATTATCTATGTCCATGGGTAAAGCATATATACACATAAGGTATTTGGTTAATCTCTTCTCACCCCTCTCCCCCTTTTCCTTTGAGGTTCATCAGTCTGTTCCATGTTTCCATGCATCTTGTTCTCCATTAATCATCAGGGTTTTTTTGTTCATTGAAACTTCTAATTTTTAGATTCCATTATGAATAGACATATATTTATTCCCTTTTTATTGTTCATATTGAGCTTTTTTCTTTTTCTTTTTATTATAGAAGTCCCTTTAATATATCATGTAATACTGGTTTGGTGGTGATGAACTCCTTTAGCTTTTTCTTGTCTGTGAAGCTCTTTATCTGACCTTCAATTCTAAATGAGACCTGTGCTTGATAGAGTAATCTTGGTTGTAGGTCCTTGCTTTTCATCACTTTGAATATTTATTGACACTCCCTTCTGGCCTGCAAAGTTTCTGTTGAGAAATCAGCTGACATTTGTATGGACATCCCCTTGTAGGTAACTGCTTTTCTCTTGCTGCTTTTAAGATTCTCTCTTAGCCCTTGGCATTTTAATTATGATGTGTCTTAGTGTGGGTTTCTTTGGGTTCTTCTTGTTTGGGACTCTCTGCTTCCTGGATTTGTACATCTATATCTTTCACTGGAAGGGGAAGATTTCTGTCATTATTTCTCCAAATGGGTTTTCAATATCTTGCTTTCTCTCTTATCCTCTGGCAACCCCATAATGCAAATGTTGGTATGCTTGAAGTTGTACCAAAGTTTCTTACACTATCTTCCTATTTTTGGATTCTTTTTTTCTTTTTGTTCTTCTGATTGGGTGTTTTTTGTTGTTGTTGTTGTTTTTTGCTTTCTTATATTCCAAATCATTGATTTGACTCTTGGAATACTCTATTCTACTGTTGAATCTCTATAAATTATTATTCATGTCATTTAGTGTTTGCTTAATTTCTGATTGGTCCTCTTTCATGTCTTTGAAATTCTCACTAAGATCCTTGAAAGTCTCACTAAGTCTCTTGAAGCTCTCATTCAGTTCTTTGAGCATCCTAATAACTATTATTTTGAACTCTGTATCTGGAAGTTTTCTCTTTTGTTTCATTTAGTTGTTCTTTTTTCTGGAGATTTCTTCTTTCATTTGTGATATGGTTTTTCCTTTTTTTTTTTATCTCCACATTTTGACTGTTTCCCTGTGTTTGTTTCTATGTATTAGGTAGATCTGCAGTGTCTCCTGGAATTGTTAAAATGGCCTTGTGTAGTAGGTGCCCTATAGGGACTAGTGGCTTATCCTCTCCAGTCACCTGAGCTAGGCCCTCTGGGTGCACCCCTGCATGGGCTGTGTGCATTGTACTATTGTGTTGAGCCTTGATTGCTTTTGGCATCACTGGGAGGAATTAAGCCTCAGACCAATCGCCTTGAGAACCAACTGAGACTACAGCAAAAGAGGCACCCCTATGGAGCAGGACTTGCTTCAATGGGGCTTTGGTGCTCACGGATTTGCCCCTTAAGTGTGTAGCTCGTGCATGTGGTAGAGTTGTTATCTGGCATGGTCTGAAGCTGTCTACCAGGTTCAATAGCTCTGGGGCCTTTCAGGAAATGCAAAGTTAGCCTTTGCCTGTGCTCTGCCTAGGGGCATATGGCAGATGCTACAGAGGGATCTGCAGATGGTTGCTACATGTGTTGGGGTGGGAAGTTCCCAGGAGAGGGCAGAGTTGTAAACTTTGGCAAGCTGCTGCTAGTGCTGGACCTGAGGCCACTTATCAAGAGGTACTGAGCATGTTGAGTCCAGCTGCTACTTGTTTGAGAGATTTTAGGAAAGTCAGGTCATTCATATCAGAAAGCCACTTCAAACAACTTGGGTGGGGTTGCAAATTGGGTGGGGCAGGATCTCAGGAATCACCAGGGCAGAGCAAACATTGTGGGCCAGGTTGATGGAAACTCAGATATGGTGACTGTCTTTTGTCATTGTGGCGAGGGAGGTCACAGCAGTGGAACAATGACCTGTGCCAGCACTTTTGTCTGGTAGGAAGCTGCCCCCCCCACCCCCCCGACCCCCATTCTTTCTCTGATGCCAGAGAATTTAATTCCTCTCATTGTGTCCCTGGATACTTTCAAGCTGCTGCCCCAGTGCTGGAGCTCAGAAAGAGTGAGTCCAAGTAAGTCCATATTCAGACCCTTTGAGAGGAACTGCCTGGGACTTCAGCAGCCTCCGTGCTACTCAGCCACAATCCTCGAAGATTTTTACAACTGAAAGTTATGGAGGACTTCTCTTCCCATCACTAGAAACTTGGGCTGATAGTTCTGGTGTGGGTCTGAGACTCCTTGTTCCAATGAGAGGTTTCTTCAGCTAAGATATACGTATTTCCCAAATAAAAACACACCACACATGGGTGTTGGACCAGCACATTCTGGGCCTTCTCCTGTCCTACCAGCCTCAATGTGGTCTCTGCTTTTATTCTCTAGTTGTAGGGCTTCCATTCAGCCAGATTTCAGGCCGTTCTGAATGATGGTTGTTCTGTAGTTTAGTTGTAATTTTGATGTGGTTGTGGGAGGATGCATTTACCTACACTGTCTTCTTGGTTCCTTCTTCCTGATTTCAGTGAGAATGGAAGGGAGAGAGAGAAGCAGCAATGTGAGAGAGAGCATGGATTGGTTGCCTTCTGTATATGCCCTAACTGGGGATTGAATATCAATCTAGGTATGTGCCATGACTGGGAATCAATCCCACAATCTTTTGGTGTAGAGGAGGATGCTCCAACCAACTGAGTCATATCAGCCAGGGCGAGAGTGTTACTTTCTAACAGATAGGTCAGGAACATAGCTAATAATGGGAATCTTTGAGAAAGGATTAGTCATTTTCATATTAAAGATTTTATAGATTAAACCTGGTATGTGTAATTTTGATGACTGTTTTCTGATATCAGTAGATAAGCTTATAAAGACAGAAAAATATTTCTGACACATAACAGCAAATTGCAACCCTAAAGATCTTACAAATCCTCCACATGGTTATCAACTCATAAGCCAGAGCATCCTGCAGCTCTGTTTTTAGAGCCAGATATTAATGAGGTTTATATGTATTAATTGATACCACTTTTAACTCCCATAAATAAAACTGATATAAAAAAACATAAAATCAATGTTAGTTTATTATTTGTTTACTTGCTTTTTACATTTTTTTTAGGTGTATGGTCAAATCTATGCCCTAAGAGCAGAGATGGGCCCATAATGAGAGACCTTCAAAGAAAGGATCACTTTTGGTTCTACTGAAACGTGCATCCAATATGTCCCCTAGTCAGAAATAAAGCGCATGCTTTGCACCTTTAGATAACAAAATAAAAGGATATCATGGATAACTTTTAGTCCCCAAAGTGCATGAACCTTGAGCATTTCCTGAAAGTTACTGCTCCCATAATGGGAGCATTATTATTGACTTTTGCAGTGCTATTGTCAGAGGATATGTCGTGATTTTTGTACACATGATACTCAGGAGAAAATGTGGCTCTCTTTGCACCGTACATTAATGTAAACTTGGTAACCTTGCTTTTTTTTTGTTTCCTTTTAATACCTCTGTTGCTTTTATTTGAAAAATTGGACCTTCTAAAGTTGTAAAGTTGGCTCAGTGGATAGAGTGTCGGCCTGCGGACTGAGGGGTCCCAGGTTTGATTCCGGTCAAGGGCATGTACCTTGGTTGTGGGCACATCCCCAGTCGGGGGGTGTGCAAAAGGCAGCTGATCTATCTCTCTCATCGATGTTTCTAGCTCTCTGTCCCTCTCCCTTCTTCTCTGTAAAAAATCAATAAAATATATTTTGGAAAAAAAATAAAGTTGTACTTACTAACTTCTTTTCTTTCAACTTGACTATCCCAAAACTGAAATATTCACATCATTATTAGTGTCTTAGTTGCTTTCAAAATACTACAAGAGGAGTGTATTTTTAAGGCAGTTGTGATTCATGTACAACAAAGAAAATTGGTTAAAGTAGATATACTCACAGTATAGCTGATATCTTTCAATGTCAGTACTTAAACACATTAATTTCTGTGAAGATATTTTAAAAAGGAAAAGGGCAGTTTTCATAATCATCTGATCATATTTAATCAATAATTTAATGTTAGTTTATCATAATTCATTCAATCAAATGACAATGTAGTATGGCTTGATTCTTTGTCAATGGAATATAATTGAATCACATATTCTTATTATGGTAGTTTTTTTGGAACTACCTGGATTTTAAAGATGAATGCCTGTGTGAGTAGAGTATGACAAAAACCCACACAATCTGCAACAGTCATTCAGGAGTCAGACACTATTGAAGGACTCCTGGGAAATAATCTATTCTATAACAAACAAAGCCAGAACATGTAAAGATTTATGGAACCCAAAAGTCATAAATTCAAATCTCTTAACCAAAGGAGAAAAAATTTAACTGTTAAACAGTATTACTGAAAGCTTTTGCGTTTGAAACATGAGGCAATCATCCTAATTGGCATGGCCTGATAGAACTAGAAATGTGCCAATTAAAATATAATAATGCCAATTGGTGTATTACAAGAACACATAATTCTTTCATAATACATTTTTATTGTATTATTTTATTTGGGAGAAATGCATTTAAAATTTTCCAACATTTTATAAACCATGGCAAGGTAGAAAATAAGAAGGGGAGATCTACACCCCAAAATAAAGTAACTAAAACCAGGAGTCCTGGCTGGAAAGACCAGTAAGACTTTCTAATTAGCTCTCTGATGCATTTGCAATCATCCTTTTTTATAGTTCAGGCATCAGGATCTAGCTCACACTCATGTCAGGGTTTGTGTGTAATCTTCAGTTGTCACTGAATATAAATCTCAGTGAAAATCATGGTGATAGTAAAGAAAGAGCCCCTTTTTTCCAATTTTGAGCAACAGTGAAAAAAACATCATAAGCGTTTGGAAAGGAGAGGTTTTTTTCTCTCTGCTAGATGGAGTGTTTTTTCTTTCTTTCTTTCTTCTTACCAAACTGACAATGATATAAAATTTTCTAACTTAAAACATTTCCTTTTCATTTTCAGTCAGCTTACTTGATCCAGGGGTTAAGGATAGCTTCCTCTAATGGTGTCAATCTGAGGAAAGAGAAAGGCTTGCTCAGAGGAAGTAGCTAGTCAGTTGCTGTCTGGGCCAAGTGTAATATAAAGAGAGTGGGACCATCCAGAACCCTCCTCCCCTGTCTCCTGCTCCTTCCACCACATCCAGCCGCTTTTTCTTCAAACTACGGCGTGAGATTGAGAAGAAAATAAATGGGCCTGGCAGGAGCATGTGACAAAAGCTCTATGGAAAAACGCCTTCACTACAACACAGACCCTGTCGTTCGCAGCTAATTAATCCCACAATAGAATGTGAGTTGGTAGATGCGCTTTGAATGTCCTCCTGTGGCCTCTCTTGACAAGATGTGCCACCAAGGGTTTTAAGCTTTCACCCTATTTAATATTCATGTCTAAAGAGGCAAGAAGCAAGATATTAAGAATTTTAAAAAAGTTGGTCCTTTAGGTTTAGATTATAATGGAAAATTCAACAGCTATAGCTGCCGGAGACAAAAGGCGATCGACTCACATTCTGGAAGTAAACTATCAACTATATACTGAATAACAAAAGCCATCATTATTGGACAAGGAAGTGATGGTTTTTGCAATTCAGTAGTTTTGTAAATGATACCCACAAGAAGCTAATAATCCACATGATGTAATGCCTGAGAACAAAGTTCTTCAGCGTAAAAATGGTATTTCAATGAAAGATTTAGTTTGGAAGGAGGGAGTAAAATCAGATTGCAAAAATTCCTTTTTAAAAATCTATGATGCTCTATTTAATGAAGCACCGGTGCTTATACATAACTCATTGTCTGTTAAGTCTTTCAGGCTTTTGACATATATTGTGAATTGAATTATATTTAATTAATGGGAAGCAGATTCAAAGTTTGTTAGGAATTTTCCTCACTAAAATTCCACATGGCTGCCGATGCTGCTCTGGTCTCTCGGCATGCAGATGCAGCTTGGAACGTGTTCCACTTGACTCTAAGGTGTAGCACCGGCAGCACTGAGCCCTCGTGAAAACTTTAGCAAGGGATTCCCTGAAATGAATGACACCAAGCCATTTGCTGCAAGGAAGGGGTGGTTGCACAGATTCAGGAATAGTTTTAGACTAAAAAATATAAAAATTTCTGGAGAAGCTTCATCTGCTGATGAAGTAACTGATTGCTGCCATGTATCCTGCAGAGTTGAAGTTAATTAAAGGCAAAAAAAAATATTTTCCAAAGCAAGTCTTCAGTTGCAATGAAACTAGGTTCTTGTGGAAGAAGATGTGCAGCAGAACCTACATTCATAAAAGTGCACCAGGGCATAGGACATGGAAGGCCAGGTTAGCTCTAGGACTATGTGGCAATGCTTCAGGGTGTATCATAAAGCCAGGCATAGCATGCAGGGTGAAGAGAGAACCCATGTACTCTAAAAAATAAAAGTTATGTGCCTGTGTTTCAGCAATATTAACAGAAAGCACAGGTGACAGCCATCTTGTTTATGGAATGATTTCACCAATGCATCACAAGAAGGGTGAGCACAGTACAATAAGGTGTGTTGAGAGAGAGAGGCAGAAAGAGATAGAGATAGAGACCACATTTGGAGTATATTTTTATTACAGTATATGCTATAATTATTTCTTTACATTATTAGTTATTGTTGTGGATCTCTTAATATGCCTAATTTATAAATTGAATTTTATCCTAGCAATGTGTGTATAGGAACATAGTATATACAGGGTTCTGTTCTATTTGCAGTTTCAGGCATCCACTGATGGTATTGGAACATATTTCCTGTGGGTAAAGGGGGCCTGATGTATTTTTTCAAATTCCATGCTCTTTCTACTTTTGCACATTGCCTGAATTTGTTGTCGCCTATAATTAAATAGTATTCATTCTGCCTCTTAATATGAATGCCAGCTCCCAGCAAAGCCTACTTAGTGGGGGGAATCATCATCTTAGGATGACTCCATCCTGGACATAAAGACAGCTGCCTATCCATTAGAAAAACCAAACTATCCTTTCTTTACATTATTATATTGGGAATTTTAAAAAATTTCCCCTAACTTCAGCTAGATGGTAATCATGGATAAAATGACTCATATTTCTTTGGCTTTAGAAAGTGTGTTTCCAAGAATTCACTGTTAAAATAAGAATTCTTTTGGGAAGTGTAATATATAAATTCCATATTAGGTACTAAAACTTATAGTTGGACTAATTTTTCTCGTAATCTTTCATCACTTTGGCAACTCGAAGGCAAAGTATTTAATGGATAGGAAAATCTGGACCTTAACATTTTAGCAAGCAAATGAGTATAAAAAGGGTTTAGAAACTAAAAGTTTCCAAGACTTGCACAGGATTGGGGAAACACAGAGAATCCTACACAACATGTTGACCCAGACCATCTGAAAGAAGAAGGGGTAGGGAGTACCCAATTTGGGGGAAAAGAACAGGGTAAGCAAAAAAAGTACTCAGTCCCTAACTGGTTTGGCTCAGTCAATAGAGTTGGCCTGCAGACTGAAGGGTCCCAGGTTCGATTCTGGTCAAGGGCATGTACCTTGGTTGCGGGTACATACCCAGTAGGGGTGTGCAGGAGGCAGCTGATCGATGTTTCTCTCTCATCAATGTTTCTAACTCTCTATCCCTCTCCCTTCTTCTCTGTAAAAAATCAATAAAATACATATTTTTAAAAAAATGTTACTCAGTACAAACACTGCTGGCTTCACTTGCTTTGGATGAACTGATGAGATACCTGACCAAGTAGATACCTGACGCAAAGACCCTTAGATCTGGAAGAAGCATGGCATCACTTCTTCCAATTTTAAACTTCACAGATAAGGAAACTGAATCAGCGATATTAAGCAAAGCACAAGGAAGTATCTTTTCTACTTGAAGATATTTTAGTGTATATTTTCATTCAGTGCCTTGCATATTACCACAACCTACTGGTTCTTGTTCAATATATTGATTACTCAGATGTCAGATATTTATACATTTATTGAAATGAGTATTGTCAGTGTTTTAACTTTTGCAGAGTCCCTCCTTGACACGTAGTATGTCTAAATATTATTTAAATTCATTTTTGTTGTTGTGAAAAAAATTCTGGTTTCAACAGGTTTCAGAGTGAAAGCTCTTATTTTGGAGAATGGATTGATAATTAACATTATATCTTAGATACAGCATCTAGGCCATCTTTTCTCTGATTTGCTATGAAACATTTAAGTAATCTGAATTCATATCTGTATGTAGGCGTCCAGCCAAATAATTGGCATTGCTGAGAAAAGATGCGCCAAAGAGGTATTTGGAATTATTTATTGATGAATTAAGTTGTTCATATCAGGTGATAGAAAGGGATTTATAATACCCTAGCAATGAAGTGACATCATTCACAAAGAATAATGACTGCTAAGATTTTTTTGTTATAAATATTGTAATTTTTTCCTACAAAATTAACTAGGATTTTAAATGACTCAATCTCCATGGTACACTCTATTCATTGAATAGACAAAATGTGTTTTTATCTGAATTATTTATGTAAAGAATTTTGCTTCTTGCTTAGCTATGCATTGAAAGTATTTAACCTTAAAAATGTGAAATAAGCAGCTTTAAAAGATTTCTTTATAATTAAGGAACAATAAGCTCATTCATCGTGTCCAGGTATTTTTCTTTACATTGTCCTCTTTTTTCTCCATGAAAAAATTCTGACTTATAAAACTCTAGAGCAATCTTTCAAAATCATTCTCATGTCATTAAAGGCATTTATAAGTATAAAAATTAACCTACTTTTAAAAATTCTTTTTATAAACACTTCTCTTCCATTAAATACACTACAATTAAATATGAAAATGCTCTGAAACAAGGTGCTGGTGCCCTTAGTATGTCCATGTTCTTTGAGGATATGACTTGTCCCATGTCTGAGCTCTTTCATGCATAGATCCTGTTTAGGACAATTCTCCAGGGGGCTCTCATGTTACCGAAGGACTCGTGATCAGCCACTGCCAGCCTTTGCTCTGGAGTATCTTCTCAAGGGGGTTTGTATATTGAACAACCTTGGAAGACGAGAGATAGTGTCCTTCAGAGCAAAAGGTAGACTTATTTACTGCCCAGTATCATAAAAATAGTGCCACCCCCTGGGAAGAGGTCAGCCATATTTCCTTGCAGACCATTATAAAGGCCTGTGATCCCCTAAGCTCAAGATGCCTCGGTTGTACCACAAGTCCGCTGCACATGCAGCTTCCACTTGGAGACCTCCACTCCACCGCTGTAAATGTGGGCGGCAAGGGGTGCTGCTCCACACACAATTATTCTCTCGCTCCTTGCTGTGCCTTGAGTAACAACATCTTTCCGTGGTTCCCGGGGCTTCTATTTTCTTCCAGCAACTATGAAAATGTGGCAGGCAAACTGTTAATTTGCAAGTAGAGTTCATCTCAGACCCTTTTAAAACTGAAGCAACTGCTTGCTATTGGTAAATTATTATGTGAGGCAATTTAGCCTCATCTTTATTTCCAAGTTCATTGTTGGGGGCCTAAGAGAGAACATATAATCTTGTATAACCCTGGATTTCTGTGTGTTTTTTTTTTTACTATCTTTTATTCTTTTTTATATTTTAATAAATTGGGTATCACTTATATTCTGTATTAAGACTTCATCTATGTTTACTGATGGGCATTTAATTTAGACATATTATACCTTTTATAAGGTAAACAAAGACTAGTATGAGTACATTTTATAAATAGAATTATTGGTACTATTAAAATTATGGGAAGCCTTGGATACTTTATTCCTACATTTTCAGAACAATTGTAGCAGAAGTTAAAGTGATTTGGGGAAGACAATGATTGTGTGTGTGTGTGTGTGTGTGTGTGTGTGTGTGTGTGTGTGTATTCATGTGAGTTCACAAAACAAATGAATAAAACCACTGGCTTATTAAGTTGAAAACTCAGTTTATCAAAAACCAGCTGCTAAGACTAGTCTGGTTTCCAGCTCCTTTAATGAGGAAGATGCTGAGAAGTTTAGATCCACATGGTGGAAGTTGCCTTTTGATGCATCTTTAACTTCGATGAGTACAATATTTTTATCCTTGATTTCCACCCTGATAGATTTTTATTCATACAGGAAAATTTAGGATTTTTAAGTTATTTTACTAAAATTCTTAAGACAGACCTACATCATTAGGATTCTACAGATTTGGTGTTGTGAAAATGCTATTACAGCTTTTAAAAACACACACTCACGAAACCCCTTCTGCCAACTCATTGATGAAACTGTTTCCTGAGAAAGGTTGGCTACATAAAGCTCACTCAGCAAAAATGTGTGTGCAATTTTTGGAAGCATGAGTCTAGAGGACCTTGTAGGGATATACTGTCAGGAGTTCAGAAAAATCCAGTCCTAGAGTGAATAAATGACTTAAAGTTTTCCAAAACTTCCTGAGCATGGATAAGATACCAAATAACAAATAAATTCAGACTTAGTAAGAAAAGATTTTATTCAAATATGATTACTGCAATAGGGAGGACCCCATGACCATAAGATCTGAAAACATCTAAGAATTTGGCAAAAATATATATTTTTAAAAAAATATTTAAAGGTACAAACAGGGCTTGAAAGAACTGGATGTGGGGGAGTGGGATGAAAGACTGCCATGATCTGAGAAATCAGAGAATGTTTTCCATGAGGGTAGCCTGTTCTCATGCGTTGTGTGCTGGCTGGGGATGAGGGGAGGCCAAAATTCAGGCCCCTGAGAGGAGAGAAGCTTAACCACATTGGCTAGTGGGCACTTTTTCCTGATTGTGATCCATGGGAGCAAGCAGTTTAACAAATTTATGAGGGGAAAAAAAGAAATTTGGAGAGTCCATGCCTAGAAATGGGATTGTAGGAAGGGTTGGTATCTGTGAGTCTTATCTAATTTACATGGGAAAGGGTGTTCTCCAGAAATCAAGAATGAGGGGATTTCTTAACCTTCACTGTTTTCCAGGAGCACAGGGCTTGAGTCAATTTCAACATTGTCAGATTATAAATTGTTTGCTCTAGCTAGGTCTTAGATTATTGACTCTACAGCACTGGTGCTGGTATCTCCTGAGATTCCTGGGTCTTTGGAACAAGGGGTGCTGTGTATCACAACCCTGGATCGCAGGGAGCTGAAGGGAATAGAACTGAGAACTGTGGGAGAGTGAAAGGAACCCCCTGTTCACTGGACTGATTGTTGTGTGATAAATAGTGTGGAACTTGGTTAGCACTCTTCTTCCCAGGGAAAAGCTACAGTGAATGTCAGCAACCACATTCCCTTCAAGACTGTGTGATCCTTGGGAGTTTGAAATATTTGGACACAGGGAGTTAAAGCTTCCTTCTACTTTGCTGGGAATGAATACTCAGTTTGAATATGTGTGTTTTTTCTAACTGACTTTTAAATCCTTCTATAATTCTAGTTAAGTTCATCCTCATCTCTGGAGCTTGGCTAGCTCTAAGGCAAGAAATAAAGGAAGCTTGCTTGCCAGGCCAGGCTTCCTAAGCTCTCACATCTCTACTGGAGTTGATTTGCATTATAATGCACATGGCAGAAAGATAGGCAAATTGAATGTGTGATTAACTGGGCAAAGAATAAAGCCCATATAGAGTTAACATATATTGCTAGGCTGCTTTTAGGTCATTTCTAAAGGATGGAAACAGGCACACTCTAAGAATAAATGCATGAAAGATGATGATTATCTTATTGAATATAAAACATTTATTACAACATATGTTCCTTTTTATTTAACATAAAATGTGTTAAACAATTTCTAAGTTGAGAACTAATCATATTATGTGGAGGTAGCCCAGTGCTGGCAAAATGGGAAACCCACCGGATCTGGAAATGATCCCTTTAGTACTAACTGGGAGATACAGTAAATAACACAATCCTGCTCAGGACATTAAGTTTCCACATAGCTCCACAAAACCTGAATTATGTGTGTATGTGGAAGTTTGGTGGAAATATATTTTCTGTCTTTAATTTTCTTTTGGAGAGTATTAGTGCTGTCTGAAAAGTCTATCTTACAAAAAAGAACCCTTCAAGTAGTTTTTTGAAGATGTGTTTTAAAACATGACTCTGTACATAGGCAAGTCTTTTTCTTAGCATGTGATAGCCATGTTGCATGACCTAATACATCTGGCATAAGCATCCTTTTGACATTCATTGAAAATTCTGATTCTTACATTCTTGACATTTTATATAATGCTTTGATAACTGAAATACCACCTTTGGACTTTTGCAAGACAATTGCTCATTTAAAGTTTGTATTAATAGTAACAATCCTATATAATAAAAGCCTAATATGCCAAGTGTCCAGTTGCCTGGTCATCTGTTCAACCAATCAAAGTGTAATATGCTACTGATATGCTAAGGCTGCTTAACTGCTCACTATGACATGCACTGACCACCAGGGGACACACAGTTCACCAGTCAACCAGTCACTATGATGTGCCCTGACCACCAGGGGCAGACATTCCGACTGGAAGGTTAGCTTGCTGCTGGGGTCCAGCCAATCAGAACTGAGCCAGAGGGGCTGGACACACCCTGGAGCCCTCCCGCATCCCTCACCGGCTAGCCAACCTCCCACATCCCTCCCCAGCCCTGATTGTGCACCAGTGGGGTATCTCAGCCTGGCCTGTGCCCTCTTGCAATTCAGAACCCCTTAGGGGATGTCGGAGAGCCAGTTTTAGCCTGATTTCGCAGGCCAGGCCAAGGGACTCCACTGGTGCATGAATTTGTGCACCAGGCCTCTAATACATACTAGTATACAAACATTGTCTCTGCTAATGTAAAGGTGTCCTTGGACAAATTTTGCATAATGAAGTTAATATTACTTGTAAATGTGCATGATATTTCTGGTTTATTCTTCATCTTGGTTCTTTCCACTTTATTTTTAATTATAATAGGTAATGTTTATTTCATAGGGTAAAATCCTATTTGGAATTATTAGCATGCCATAGAGTGTGATACTATGCAGTGTTTTATAATTGATTTATGAACAATAATAATGTGCTGAAAATAATATTTTGGTCTGTTTGGAATAAAACCATATCCCTAATAAATGACTTATATATTTAAGAAGTAAATTAAAGTTTATATTAAATCATTTCTGAAAATCATTGTTGCTGATGTTACATGCTAAAAACAACATAAGTTGATTACTAGTATATTAAAGAATGTTTTCTCTTATCGATGAATTTTCAAATTACTGGCAAATATAATTTAAAAAATATTTATTGTCAAAAGTATTACATATGTACCCATTTTTCCCCCATTGACTTCTTCTAACTCATCCTTCCCCTTACCTCAGGCCTTCACCACCCTATCGCCTATGTCATGAGTTATGCATATATGCATACAAGTTCTTTGGTTGGTGTTTTTTTCCATCCACCCACCCTCCCCTGTCTTCCCTCTGAAATTCAACAATATGTTCCATGCTTCTATGTCTCTGGATCTATTTTGTTTGTCGGTTTATTTTGTTCATTAGATTCCACATATAAGTGGGATTATGTGATATTTATCTTTCTCTGACTGGTTTAGCATAATATTCTCCAGGTCCATCCATGCTGTTGCAAATGGTTAGAACTCTTTCTTTTTTGCAGCTGCTTAGTATTCCATTGTATAAATGTACCACAGCTTTAATATGTATATAATTTGATTTCAGAGAGGAAGGGAGAGAGAAAGAGAGATAGAAGCATCAATGATGAGAGAGGATCATTGATTGGCTACCTCTTGCAAACCCCATACTGGAGATTGAGCCCACAACCCTGGGCATGTGCCCTTGAGCAGAATTGAACCAGGGACCCTTCAGTCCGCAGGCTGATGCTCTATCCATTGAGCAAAACCAACTAGGGCGACCACAGCTTTTTTATCCACCCATCTGCTGGTGAGCATTTGGTCTGTTTCCAAATCTTAGCTATTATAAATTATACTGCTATGTACACAGGGCTACATTTATTCTTTCTGATTGGTGTTTCAGGATTCTTAGGAGTAAGATCACTGGGTCTAATGGGAGTTCCATTTTTAATTTGCTGAGGATATTCCATACTGTTTTCCATAGTGGCTGCACCAGTCTGCATTCCCACCAGTAGTGCACTAGGATTCCCTTTTCTCCACAACCTCACCAACACTTGTTGTTTGTTGATGATAGCCATTCTGACAGGTATGAGGTGATACCTCATTGTTGTTCCAATTTGCATCTCTTAGATGTTAGTGACTGAGCATTTTTTCATGGGTCTCTTGGCCTTATGTTCCACTTTGGAGAAGTATCTATTTAGGTCCTTTGCCCATTTTTTAATTGGATTGTCTTCCTTTTGTTGAGTTGTATGAATTCCCTATATATTTTGGAAATTAACCCTTTACCAGATGTATCATTGGAAAATATATTCTCCCATGCAGTGGGCTCTCTTTTCATTTTGTTGATGGTTTCTTTTGCTGTGCAGAAGCTTTTTATTTTGATTTAGTATCTATTTGTTTACTATTATCTTTATTTCCCTTGCCCTAGGAGATGTATCAGCAAACATATTGCTATAAGAGATGTCTGAAATCTTGCTGCCTATGGTTCTTCTAAGATTTTTATGGTTTCATGACTTGCATTTAAGTCATTTATCCATTTTGAGTTTATTCTTATGTATGGCTTAAATGGTGGTCTAGTTTCATTTTTTTTGCATGAACCTGTTCAATTTTTCCAACACCATTTTATTGAAGAGACTGTCTTGACTCCATTGTATGCTCTTGCCTTCTTTGTCAAATATTAATTGAGCATAATAGCTTGGGTTGATTTCTGGGCTCTCCGTTCTGTTCCTTTGATCTATATGCCTATTATGTGCCAGTACCAGGTTGTTTTGTGTACAGTGACTTTGTGGTATAATTTGATATCTTGTATTGTGATTCATCCAACTTTGTTCTTCTTTCTCAAGATTGCTACAGCTATTCAGGGTCCATTTTGGTTACATATAAATATTTGGAGTGTTTGTTCTAGATCTGTGAAATATTACATTAGTATTTTAATAAGGATTGTATTGAATCTATAGATCGCTTTGGGTAGTATGGATATTTTAATGTTTTTGATTCTACCAATCCATGAACAGGGTATATTCTTCCACTTATTTATATGTTTTTTTCTATCTCTTTTTCAATGTCCTGGCAGACATAATGTTTTAATGAAAAAGCATAAGAATGGTCAATTCTGATACCTAATTTAACATTTAGCTATCATTTAAGGGACATACAGTTAACATTTGGAGTTACAAACATTAAGGTTGGCATTACTCCTTTATTTTTGCAAAAGTTATTTTTAATCACTTGGTAGAAATTTCAGTATATTAATTTTAACATGGAAGTGAAAACAACCATGATAATTTTAGTATGTAGGGTTTTAATTTTATTATTATTCAACATTTTTAAACAAGTAGTTCTAGTTGTCGAGTATAGAAATAAACTTTCAGCCAATCAAAATGCAACATAAATAATAGTCAAAGTTGTATGGTATAATAATGCAATTCACAGATTCCATGAGATTCCCATGTCTGTTAATTTCATAGATTTCCATATCTGTTAATAAGAGTTTAAGGAATAAATGTTACAAAATGAATTTGTCATGTTGTAATAATTCCAACAAGAATTTGAAATTCTACAAATTTATCCAATATAGTTACTAAATTCTAAGAGTTTTGTTGTTGTTGTTTGGTTCATTCAATTTAGAATTTTTATGTCCCCCTGCTTTTGACTTGTAAACCAGTATTTTCCTTGTTCATCCACTTTAATTGCAAAGCTGGTGAGCGTATTCACTGTGTCAAAGAGAATTATCCAAAACTTTGGAAATAAAACAAAAATAATCGCATTTCCTTAATGTAATGCTAGAGGACTATCTAACAAGGTTGCCTGAGGCTGAGGATCATATGATTTTCTCTGAAATGTAACTTCTTTTTATTTAGAATCCATACTTTGCATTTTACATGCTGAAAAGTTAGAGTAGATGTTAACTTTTAGGAAACTAGGTTGTGGTAATTTGTTTTTTATCTAGCAGATAATTTAACTGTAAAGGTTATTTTTTCATTGAGCCCTAGGATTAATCAATTCTGTAATATCTTAATCTTATTTCATCATTCTTATTTCAAAGGCTGTATACAAACCCAGTTCCTCTCATCTTTTTTGAACTAGCTTTGACATCCTGCTGGTTCCCTTAGTAATATTTTAAGTAAAACATTAATAGGTGCTTTTTCCTTATCAGTGAGAATTATGTTTCTTTTAATGTTTTGAAAATTATGATTTAATAACCTACAGAATTTTAAAGCATAAAGAAATAAGATAAGTAGACATATAAGCAGTGAGAGAAGCAGAAGCAGATGGTTAGGTGAGAGAAACAACTAGTTAATTATCTTTAACATTATTCCGGATGATGCATTCATTCCAGTTGTGATAAAATATAAGTGTTTGAAAATTTTAATGAATAAACTGAAATTGTGCTATCCAAGAATAATGGTCCTATATTTTTAAAAACTGCACAGTTTATAATTGGAACACATAATTAGACATACAGAGAGTGGATTATGTTAAATCAAGTAATATTTGATATAAAACTGTGGAAAATAAGCTTTTTATTCCTCCTTCAATCTAGCTATTACTTTATTGGACAGGGTCATTTGAATACTTTCCTGTCATAAATTCAGTGAGTTTTATCTGTTTATTCATGTTTGTATGTACAGATATTCTTTGTTATTAAGTTTAAGATGTTGCTTGCACACATAGAGGCTTTCAGGATGAGAAGAAAGTTTTCAAATGATCTTTAAAATTGCATTGCTCATCAAATTAAAAGGAAAAGAAACCAAATGGTAAAGACAGGAGCTTAAAGACAGGAACGTTTTGATATTATACCCAGAGAACTTTGGTTAAGCTTTTTCTATACTAGGTCTGAATGATAACATACATCCCTAAAATTAGTATGGGGGGGTGATGATGAAAAAGGACACACACACACACACACACACACACACACACACACACGTTTCCGTATTGAAGATCTCTTATATAAAAAAGGTCTGCATATAAAAGACAGTCCAGAGGCATCTTTGAAGGTTCTTTTTCAAAGCAGCTCTAGTTTCCCCTGCGTCTGGGGATTTCTGTTATTAATTGAAGTTAATTTTCTAGGATATCAGTTTGCCATGCACGTGGGAAAGATTGATAGCCTCTTCGATTCTCAAGAGTGTTCAAAATGACACTGTTCCATCACCGGGTGACTTCACTTTTATCATCACAAATCAAATTATAAACATCGGGGCAACCTTGCTGGAATCTGGCTTCGGGAGATTTCCATAAGATTAATTAGGCGGCCAGAGCAAAGATGGTAAAATGGAAAGGGGGAGGGGGAGGAGGGAGGAGAGAGAGTGGAATCATTCATTCCTCACAGAATGGAAAGTCAATTCAACAATGGGTAATTAGCGTAGGCCATGGATTCTCAAAGGCACAGAGGACACTGGACTCTTTCTTGCACTCTGATGTTTAGTGCCCTATTGTGGACCCCTCATTTAATTAGTGCACTTTGATACCCACAGGAGTTTGAGGCTCCAGGGCATGCTAAATACAGACTGACACCAGCAAGCTTCTGCCTCCTTCCACTCTAATTAGAGACACAATGAGCTGCAAAGACAATGTTTTACTCCAAGATTTCTTCTGCAGATACCTCTGGCAGGAAACAATCATTTTATTTTGTGTCTATATTGGTATTCAGATTAAATTGTTAGCATGCAAAAGATGAGCTAAGGGCATATATCTATTAAAAATGCTTAGCAGGGTTCAAAAACGATGGAGGCAATTTGTGGGGAAAATATGTATTTTGCCACTCGGAAACTATTTCTTTTGCTGCATTCTAATTAGAAATAAACTTCAGACTTCAATACACTTTACATTCTACAGTAAATATCAGGATTTGCTTAAAATAACCGAAAGTTCTATGCCTTAAACAAGTGGTTCTAAAATTATCTAAAAGGGACAAGGAGAATAAGAGGGAAAACCCTTCGCCTCCTCTGAATTCAACTGCATTGAAATAACTAGCCAGCACTGGGAAAAATGACAGAGGTCATTTTTATAGGAAGATTGTTAATCTGTCTAGAGTGCTTTAAAGAGAGCTCTGAAACATTCACAGTGCCAAGTTAAAAAAAATTTATAATGTTAGTTTTGATGGACAGTTCTATGCTGATTGGAAGAATATAAATATCCCAAGGGAGACTGCATATTGAAAATCAATCTCAGCATCCACAAAATACTAGTATGTGTTGCTTTAACTATACGCTGTAAATCTTATACCCCTAGTATTCCATTGTGTAAATGTACCTCAGCGTTTTTTATCCACTCACTTATTGATGGGCACTTGGGCTGTTTCCAAATCTTGGCTATTGTAAATAACGCTGCAATGAACATAAGGGTGCATATATTCTTTAAAATTAGTGTTTCGGGTTTCTTAGGATACACTGTATTCCCAGAAGTGGAATTTCTGGGACATAAGGCAGTTCCATTTTTAATTTTTCAAGGAAACCTAATACTGTTTCCCACTGTAGCTGCACCAGGTTGTAAAAAATGAAGGAAATTTTACCTTTTGTCACAGCATGAATGAACCTGGACATTATTATGTTAAGTGAAATAAGTCAGTCAGAGAATGACAAATACCATATGATCTCACTTATATGTAAAATCCAATGAACAAAATAACCTGACAAACAAAATAGAGATAGAGGGTGGATACATGAACAGACTGACAGCTGTCAGAGGGAAGTGGGTTGGGGGACTGGATGAAAGAAGGTGAAGAGATTAAGCAATATATTTATACTAGCAACAGTGTGGTGATAGCCAGAGGGAAAGGGGTAGGAGTTTTGGAGTTTTGGAGCTGGGCAAAGGAGAGTAAATGGAGACAGAAAGAGACTTTACTTTGGACAATGGGCATACGATGCAGTGTGCAGATAATATTTTATTGAGTTGTACACTTGAATCCTGTATGGTTTTGTGAACCAATGTCACCCCAATCTATAATAAAAATGTAATATGTTAATTAGGTCTGATGTCTTTCCAGATGCCCTTCCGGACAACCTTCCGGATGAAGCCGAGGCTGCAAGGGAAGCCTGGGTCCCGGGTGCAGAGGGAAGCTGGTGCCAGCAGCTGGAGGAAGGAAGGCCTACTCTTGCATGAATTTCTTGCATCGGGCCTCTAGTAAATTCAGTAAAAAAGGAAAAATTATATATCCCTAAAATTTAAACACAGGACAAATTTTTCTTTATAATATTGCTGTCTATGTGTTTTTATGAATCACTACTATTATCTCCTTATGCACTTTGTATTCACCCAGCTGCTTACCTGCCTAGCAATCTATATTTAACTTTGAGAAAATGAAACCAAAAAGCCTCAACTTAAAAAGACAAAACACAAAAACCCATTCTGAGATTGTTTCCACAAAAAGAATATATCTTAACTAACTTTCAATGCCCTTTGACACCCCAAATCTTCTCCCAATAAACACACACTGTATTATTTATTCTGTAAAATCAGAAAAGAAAAACATAGTTTATATAAGAAAGTGGCTTGTTCTGTTACTCAAAATTGCCCTGGTAATTTTCATAGACATTTTTTTTCGAGCCTCATTCTGAATTAACATCTTTGTATGGATCTGTGCAAGGATTGTTAAATTGGTTTCATCGCCAGTACCAAACACAATAGGTTGTGAGGACCGCCTGAGAGAACAGTTTTAAGAAAGATTGTTAATTCAGAGGGAAATAGCACCGTGATTATTTAGCAATGCCTTCTGTTGGCTTGGCTTGGGGTGAGGTGAGAATCAGAGACAACAGGAGTGGTGATCAGCTCCATGACTTTGTCAGCTCTGGCCTGGACTAAAGTGCTGCGTGATCTAATTTTCCCTGCTGGGCCAGTTACTGGTCACTCTTTTACAGTTTAGAGACTTTGTGCCCAAATCTAGGAATCCAGTGGAGCCTTTCCTACCTCTTTACCTCTTTGGATGAACTCATTATGGAACTGTAGATGATATAGTTTAAAACTACAATCTTCTTTGGGCATTTTGGCAGATTCTGATCTGTCATTAATTTCCTTTACATTAACTTTGCCTGTAAAGAGTGGACACATCTCATGTCTGACTTGAATCTCAAAGTCAGACATCCAGGCCTATAAACTGTGATAATGGTCTTGATGCATTATTGATGAACTTTCCATTTGAAAATGCCCCCTTATGTTGAGCAGTTCAAAAAGTTCTGGGTTAGTCATTAATAAACCATTGTTATGCTCTGTGTCCTCTCATGGTTTTTGTTGATATTCAGAAAATGATAAAGAATATCTTATCCAAACGTATGGAAAGACTATGCCTATGAAAGGAATATTTAAAATCAACAATTAAACCCAAATTAAGAAAACTCTTCTTTCTTGTCTGTTTTAATAAAGTAGGTATTTTCTAAGCAATGATGACTGTGGCTCTATTAAGTACTTTATAGTTTAGATCAGGAAGTTAATGTATCTGTACCTTTTGGGAAAGAGTTAGCAATAACATGTACTATATAACTTCTAGTAATGATACTTTAGCCAGCACTTGAAAGTAGATTCCTGTCTCCCAGAGGTAACTTATTCCCCATCTAAGTCACTGAAGTAAGCGCTGAATAATTAGCTAGCAATACCTTACATATTAATGTCTCAAATCATCCATCACTTGCAATCCTGTATCCAACCTCAGTGCCCTTTCCTTAAAAAAGATTCATGCTTCCAGCTAAGAAGGTAGGGAGTTCTTTTCAGATAGAACAGAAGACATTGTGCTCAAGGAGAGATAATCAGTCCCATTATGAATAGTTTACAAGTGGTTAATATGCCTTCATATTTTCTGCATGCCCTATTGAAAATCATCTCATCTATTATTAAGACATGCACTAGATTATAGATGCTTATGGGCAATACTTAATTTATTTTTTAAAGCAACAGACTAAGGAAAAATCCCTCCAACATGCAACAGCCATAGAAACGTTGAACTTCATTGGTCACAAAGGTGGGCAGTGTTCCCAAATCACCTGCTTGCAGAGTAGAAGCACATCACACAGATCTATTTGTAGATATCCCTGAAGGTAGATGAGTGTTAAATGCCATGCAACATGTGGTGACATGTGACATCATGGAGCGTAACGCTATGTACCTTAGATTAGAGTCTATGCCAAAAGCCATTTAGCACCACTACCAGGAAGAAGTGAAGGGGCCCCAGTGAAAGGTTGCTCTGCCTACTTTCTTCCCGTTCTTCTCCATCTTCTTTTTTACTTTAGAAATTCATTTCATTCCCTCCTCTATTCAATGGCATTCCTTGCTTCAGGGGTCCTTTGTAGTAATTTATTTCATATGCTTATTAGCATTTGTGTAAAAGAGTTTTGCCTTCTTTTTTTCCTCGTCCCCAACTTTCTAATGTTCAGATCATATCTACTCATTGCTCTGATCTTGAAGCATAAAGGGTTTGCTTGGATCAATTTTATCAATCCACCTTATAATTTTTAAAACTTCAACTGGGTTACACGAAGTCTTTTCTTTTCCACTGAGAATTTGCTCAATTTTCTCTGTCTTTCCACATAACTTAATCGTTGAGATCTGGTATCATTCATATAATTGCTCCACACTGTTCCCCTGAAGAACAATTAAACCTTGCAAAGGTTTGGTGACCAGCACTGTTCAAATTATATAAGGCAAGGAAATTCTATCAATGGCAATACTCTAATGCCTTCAAATGATAGAAGAACTGACTGGTTCAATTTATATTTACTATTACTAAAATGTGTTATATACTTCAACTAACACCTATCTATCATTTGATAGTTAGAGGAGGTGTGTGTGTGTGTGTGTGTGTGTGTGTGTGTTAATAATTCAGTTAAGCCAGCTAAAGACACCTTTTCTTTGCAAAACACACTAATGCCAGGATTTCCACTAGGTTCATACCCACAGAATATGGAGAGATGGTTTAATAAAATCACATTGAGTCATTTATGAGGAGGCTTATTCAAGTTTCGCCTGCCCCTTTAGATAACATTGGTACAATTTAAGTAAATAGATATTGCTTTTCTCACCAACCCTCCGCCTACCCTATGAGTCTCTTTATTTTACTAGTAAAATTGTAAAAGTGTGGAATAATTATGCACATGGCAGATAAATAAAGAAAAAATGTGCTCTTAAAAGCTACAGTTAGATAAAGCATTCTCATTTATTATCATTTACTACCTATACATTTAATTGAATAGCAGTTTGATTTATAATAAATATTGAAACGATGTCTTACAGGTACTAGATAATAGAAGCTTTAAACACAACTTTGTTAATGGTAGATTTTTTTTTCTCAAAAAGAATAGTGGTTATTTTTAAAAGGCTTGCTATGACCTTTACTTATATGAATTAGGAGACTTGGGAAAAACTAGTTCCCTTATAACTGCACTTACTTAAAAATTGTTCAAATGAAGTTAAATTATAAAATGATTATTTTAAAGACAATGAAAATGCCTTTTAGAGGTTTTTCTATACCCAGATGTCTACAAATTGCTTCTATGTAATAGCCAGTTTAAAAGCTCAGAATGAATACAGGTGGAGGGCAATGTGCAAACTGCCCAGATCCTCATATTATCTTAAAGACTGGAGCAGCAATTCGAAAATGACTTACCGTCCTCTCCTTTCTGAAATACCACTTTGAAGTTCACTGGTACTTCATAGATAGAGAAAATGGCTCCTAAAGAATTCATTTCAGCATAGATATTATTTTGACTAATAACCATTACTGACGACTTCATTTTTTTTCCTTAAGAACAAAATGTGTAGCTTTGACAATGGGGGGAAGGAACACTATTATTTTCTTAGACCATGGGCTCTCAAATCGCGCTGCACATGTATATCACCCTGGAAGCTTCACCTATGCCAATACCTAAGTCTAACCTCAGGGCAATGAAAAAAGACTTTTGGGGTGGGTCTTGGGAATTGGGTTTTTTAATTCCTAGTGATACTAGTGTGCATTCAGAGTTGAGAACATTTATTTAAAACAATAGTTCTCACCTGGGTGGGTGCATATTGTTAACTATTAGAATATATTTTTTCAGAATGCACAAAACATGGGGATGGGGGCCAGGGAAAGTATTTTCAAATGTTCTTACAGATTATATTGACATTCTTGTTTTTTCAAATAAGAATCTGAATGATATATCAGTATGAATTTTCACAGAAATCACCACGTGAATCTGATATGCCCTTCATTCTCATTTGAGAATCTCTTACTTGGGTTATTTGTCTAATGACATATATATTAATAGAGTCAGAGCAACAAATGAAATGGTTCTAAGAGCTGTGGTTGTATCCTGCAGATTTATCCTAAACTCAACATGTGCCAATGCAATGTGTCACGGATGCCACAAAATTGTGTTCAGAACTGGAAAGATAAACTACACTTATGTTTCTCAAAGTGTTTTCTTTGGAACAAAATCTTGTGGTAGGATAATACTTATGTCTTCTCCCCCCCCACAAAAAACCCCACTTATTGGGAGGGGGAGTTCTTTGATCTAATAAAATTGGGAGATACAGTGTCAAGCAGTGTTAAGTATATTTATTTCATGTCTAATTTATCAGAGCCTGGAATGGGCTGATGTACATTGAAAATCTTTCTAGAACAATGTTTCTCAAATTTGAATGTGCAAATAAACCAATCTAATGGCATTGTAAAAATATACTAGCTAAGAATTATACACTGCTAATAATTAGTCAAAACAGAAAGAGACATACAAATAACTATTATTTATTGATTGACTATCATTAAATAATTTAATACGGTTAATATACCTAGGAGGAAGGTGATAGTTCCCTGTTTTACAGATGAGGAAACTGAGGTTAAAAGATATTAAATAAGTTTCTCAAAATTTTAGATTTAGTAAATGAGAGCTATGATTCTAAATCCAAGTCTGTCAAATTTCCAAATTTGTTTTTTCACTATATCTTTTTTATTCATTTCCTTTATTGTTTTTAAATAAAACATATGTTTTCTATAGTAAAACACATGAATATTAAGTGTATAGCTTGGAAAATTTTAATGCATGTTTTTATTCAAGTAGCCTTCACTAAGAGCCAGCTAGTATACGTACATTCCCAAGAAAATTCTTCATACTCTTTCTCAGATAATAATCCCCCTCTAAGAGTAGTCTCTATCCTGATTTCTATCACCATTGATCAGTTTTTTACTATTCTTGGACTTCATACAAATGAAAATATACACTATGTACTCATTTATGTCTGGCTTCTTTCACTAATACAGTTGTTTTAAGATTCATCAATTTTTTGTACATATCAGTAGTTTTTTAAATTCATTTTTTGTTTGGTAGACATTTAGATTGCTGCAGTTTTTTGCCTATAATGAATATAGCTTCTGTGAACATTCTTTTACAAATCTTTTGTGGACATAAGCACTCATTCCTTTGGCAGATATACTTGGCAATGACGTTGCTGTATTTTTTGAGTAGGCATATCTTAAACTTTATTAAAACCTTTCAAGCATTTTTCCAAAGCAGTGGTGGTGCAATTTTACCAAGTCTTTGTTCCATTAGCAATGAGTGACAGCTTGTTATTCTATTTTTACCTCCTTTTATTTCTTACTTCCTTTTACCTTCTTTTATTTCTTTATATCTTTTTTATCCATTTCTTCCTAGGTATACAAAATCAAGAAAAGGGAAAGTGTAATTCTTCTAAAGACTATCTTGGAATAGTGTGAAAATTATTGGGAAAAAATTCCCTAACAACTAGATGTGTGCTCAACCTACCCAATTTTGAGAGTATGATTTCTCAAACCAAAAAGAAAGAAAGAAACAAACAAACAAACTAAAAGGACCAATGCATAACTCAGAATAAAGGCTAAACATAAGTATTGATAAGGAAAAGATCAAAGGCAACATGAACAGACAAGATGCCTACAGTGGTTCTCAACCTTCCTAATGTCGGGACCCTTTAATACAGTTCCTCATGTTGTGGTGACCCCCAATTTCATTGTGACAAATTGAACATAATGAAAGCATAGTGATCAATCACAAAAACCAATATGTAATTATATATGTGTTTTCCGATGGTCTTAGGCGACCCCTGTGAAAGGGTCGTTCGACCCCCAAAGGGGTCGCGACCCACAGGTTGAGAACCGCTGCCTTAGAAGAAAAAGGAAGGATTAGCATGGAGGAGCAGGAGGCCTAGAAGACAAATACAGATGTGAATAGAACAATGAAGGCACGTTGCAAGGCGACTGGGGTCCAGAATGCGGACATACCCAGAGAGCTTGGTTAGCAGAGCAGACACAGAGCAAAGGACAAGAGCAAGTCCAGGGAGCAGTCAGGAGGAATTGCTTACTCTCAGTACGTCCTGTTTAAAAATTAAGCATGGAGTCATACTCTTGCACAACTAGTTCCTAAGCCAAATCTTAGCCACCGTTTTTGTTCATCAATCACTCTCTTGCGTTCATCCACCCGGTTTTGTTCAGGTGCATACTTTACTCAGCTCTCTCTCCCACACGTGCTGAACTTCTCAGGTGTAGACTCATTTTGGTTTTGCCTTCTGCAATGCTACCTCAGCGCTTTGGACTCTCTTTATGTAACATGCTTCTGTTTCTAGGCCAAACATCCAACAGCTTCCCTCAGTCAATTTTAAGAACTCAGCAATATCACCTAAATCGGGAAATCTACATCAGCCTCCCAAGGCTAAAATTAATCATCGCCCCTCAAAGCATTTTAAAGACACAAGCAGCATGAGTTTAAAAGTGACTCTTTGAACGATTCAAAAATAAATGATACCCAGTTGAACTTATTGACTTCCTTTTTGCCAAATGGTGCAATTTGGTCATGGCTGTTATTTTAGGTTGAGAAGAGTTCGCTGTATGTGATGCTATGGAATTTAGACCCGGCTTTTATGACCAGTTTTCCCACTTGCCCAGAGAATTTCTTAACACCCACTTGTGAGACTGGAGCATAAGGAGAAGCAACTGGAGCAACTGTCTGTCTCTCTATCCATCATCTCATTAGACGTGGCCATTCATGTACAGGCACATGGAAAGAAATTAGGCCTCGCCATTTGAATAGCCTCCTTGGACTAGTCACCATTTGGTGATACATGACCCAGAAATACAGATGTTCTCCAAATAGCAGGGTCATTTATATAATTTTTTCATCTATCTTGTGTTTCATACATCCTGACGAGTAAAACTTCACATGGATATATAAAATACACGAAACATCATAAATCAGTGATGTTTCTGATAATATCTGATGGTTGAGTTCCAGGTTGCTATCCCAGTCAGGTAATTAAGAAATTTTCAGAAGATTGGTTTCTAAAAATACTTATTTAACCCAGAAATCTATCTTGCTCAAACTTGCTAAATGTTTGTCTTGTTTATTTTCACTTAGATATTATGTAATGAAGTTATCCCAATAAGAACAGAATGCAGTTGATAGGTGTGTTTATAGCTTTCTGGGAGATTAAAATAATAGCTTTCTGGGAGATTAAAATAAGAATTTTTCAAATATCAACCAAGGGTACATACAGCGGGAAGGAATTTTAAAATGCTATATGTGGAATATAATTATATGACAAAGGATATAAACAGAATTTTAGAAAAGTCACCTAAATATTCTTTAAGTTTTAAAAAATATTCACCTATTCTTAAAGAAAAAAAATATCATAAAGCTTGTAAAGGAGAAAGCATCACCTGTCTTTTACACATGAACTCTTTCCTTCAGTCTCGCAAAATAGACACTGGAAGTCTCAATCACCATATACTATTCATTTTAGTTTTAAATTTAAAAAACTCACTTATATAAAAATTTAAAAAAAATCAATTGTGCCCTGACCAGTGTGGCTTAGTGGGTTGGAGCATCCATCCCCTACCCCAAAGGTGGCGGGTTCGATTCCTGGTCAGGGCACATACCCAGGTTGTGCTTTCACTACCTGGTAAGGGTGTGTGCCAGAGGCAACTGGTGGTTAATAGCTCTCTCTCTCTCTCTCTCTCTCTCTCTCTCTCTCTCTCCCTCTCTCTCTCTCTCTCTCTAAAAATCAATTAAAAAGTTTTCCAAAAAAGATCAGTTATCACCTACTGCAAAATACCTTTAAAATTCCTCAATACATCTTTATCTTTCTTCTTTTGCAGGTATGCCCTCTAAATTAGAAGTTATAATTTATGACTTCTAATTAATATACAATGTAAGAACTGCACATGCTGTTAAAAATCACTGACTTTATAACTTTTCCTCTCCAATTTTCTATTTAAAATAAGTGAATCAAAGGCCTTTTTCACCCTATTTTTTTCTCTAAAAGCCACTGAGCTCTTAATAAAAAGAGATAATAAACGCAAGTTGAAAAATAATCTGTCAATCACTCAGGCACTTACACTTTGGACAGATTACTCATGGAGCTTTAGAAAAGATTTGTTGAAAACACAAATAAGGGAAAATCACAGTTAAATTAAATGAAGCTTGGAAAATTCTCTTGTATATTGATTTTATTACCAGAACTTGGAAGGAAGCCTAGTGACTGTGTTAAACTGATGCTGAAATGGCTGCATCGAAAGAGGGGGATAGAATCTTGGCTAGTTGATCATGGGAAAAGTGTTCCCCTGAGGCCTCCATTCAAGCCCCCAGGAAGAGGAGAGCATCCCCTTCTACTTATTTGATCCCTATAAGTCTCTTGGTTAATCTTTGGAATTTTACTGTATTATCTATAACGGGGAAGATGAGATGAAGGAGTCAAATCCACAAGAATAAAATAAAAAAATATATGCAAATAGCAATGACTTGAGTGAAAATTTGAGGTCATCTGATATGTACTATTAACTATTTCTGAATGATATCCTACATTTTTCTCTTTAAGATAAAAACTTTGTGGATATGACTATATGATTGCATTTCTAGATCTTCAATAATATTTTTGTGAGGGGAGGAGGAAGTTACTCTACAGCCATCCAGCAGCGTCTCTAAAATCGTGTGCTTCAAATAATGTGCTCAAACAATGCATTTTTATCTAACTAGCAGAAATGTTTGTCCAAATAATTAGGCTTTTCAAATTTAAGAACTGGGTTAAAAAGATTTGCAAAAATCGGACTTAGAGAGGTCAGGTACATATAGCCTTTATATAGCATCATAAGCACTTAGAAAACCTAAATCATTAAGTTTCAGAAAAGTAGTACAGCATGTCTACTCACTTGACATTCAAAAGAACAAGAGTCTTCAAATTTGGGACATAGTACTTGGAGCTTCAACTTTAAAATCCGCCACCTTAATTAAGCACAACACATTCTTCAGTTCAAATATAAGTTGTGACCTTTATTTTTCTTTTTAAAAATGGACATTTTCGTGTTTCATTAGCCTGTTGCCATGTAAATTGGAAACGCCGTGAGCGGAAGGCCTATCTCCAGGTCTCCTTTGCACTGGCCTGCGATGGATTGGTGTGCTACCGTGCAAGTCTGGCTTCAGAAGCTAAATGGGAAAGCCGAGTCTTCTCACTACCCACTTAAAAAATATACAGTGAGAAATAAAACAAGGACAGTCTGAGGTGGCAGAAATGGATAACATTGTGGCTCATGACTTTTTTTTTGGTATGAACTGTGTTTAGTACATCATGTGGCAAAGGTTAACAGCATCCTATCCATAAGATTCTAGATGAGGCTCTAGGTTTTAGATTCTATATGAGAAAGAGAGGTTTTGGTGAGCAATTACAGTAAGAAAAAATTCTCAAGTCCACTTTTTTACTTACTCAAAAGTAAATTTAAAAAATAATAGCCAGAATAATATTCCTAATAGCATGCCTGTGGTTAACAAAATGGTTTCTAACAAAAATCTTATTTGATCTTTATAATATTGTGGATGGTTTGCAGTATTATTTTTTTATTTACACATTGAGGATCCTGGAAACTAGAGAACTAAATTATTTCTTAACATACCATGCCATTAATGAATTACCACCTCACACCTGTCAGAATGACTATCATCAACAAATCAACAAAGGACAAGTGCTGGTGAGGATGTGGAGAAAAAGCAACCCTCTTGCACTGCTGGTGGGAATGCAGACTGGTGCAGACACTGTGGAATTTCCTCAAAAAACTAAAAATGGAATTCCTATTTGACCCAGTGATCCCACTTCTAGGAATATATCCCAAGAAACTAGAAACACCAATCACAAAGGATATATGCACCCCTATGTTCATAGCAGCACAATTTACCATAGCTAAGATTTGGAAACAGCCTAAGTGCCCATCAGCAGATGAGTGGATTAGAAAACTGTGGTACATCTACACAATGGAATACTACACTGCTATAAAAAAAGAAGGTATTCTTACCATTTGCAACAGCATGGATGGAACTGGAGAGCATTATGCTAAGTGAAATAAGCCAGTCAGAGAAAGATAAATATCACATGATCTCATTCATTTGTGGAATATAATGAACAACATAAATTGATGAACAAAAACAGATCTAGAGACAGAGAAACATTGATCAGACCGTCAAACCTCAGAGGGAAGGTAGGGGAGGGTGGGGGTAAGGGGGAGAGAACCAAAGGACTTGTAAGCATAACCAATGGACAGAGACACTAGGGGGGTGAGGGCATGAGGGGACTGTGGGGGGCAATGGGGGGATAAGGACACATGTGTAATACTTTAATCAATAAAGAAAAAAGGAATCAACAAATGATTGCAAAAAATTACATGTTCATGATTTAAATACAGGGGATTTACTTATTTGTTTTTATTTTTTAAATTACAGTTGACATAGAATATTATATTAGTTTCAGGTGCACAAATAATGGTTTGACATCAGTTCACTAACACTTCTACAATGGACAGGTGTCTTTCCTTATCTTTCTTATCTAACTTCATATTGCAATCTTTTCCTTCTCCAATCCATTATCAAGTCCACTTTGTGAGTTCTATATCCTTTTGAGGTTTTTGTAACTTCCTGAGATTATATATATATGGCATTGACATTTTATATCATATTTATTTTCAATTTTATTTTGTCTGATATTAAAATTACTAAGCCAGTTATTTGGTTAGTGTTTGGCTGGCATATATTTTTCCAAGGCCTTAATATAAACTATTCTTACATATATATTTTTTCACTTTATCCTTTGTGTCTCTTAATCATTCTTTGACATTTTCTATTGCTGTCTCTCTATGCCATATCCTGGGGAATTTCTTCATCTGTATCTTTCACACTAATTTTATGTTTTATATATGTATATCTAAATTGCTGTAATCCATGCCCAATATTTTTTTAACTTAAATAATTATATTTTTTTCCTCTAGAAGTTCTAGTTTTTTTCTTTGCCAGATAACCTGATTTTCTTGTCTCTTGATCTTTGTTCATATTTCTAATGCCTTTTATACATTTAAGATATTAAACATGCTTATACTCTATTTCCTGGTCACTCCTATACCTGAAGACTTGGAATTTTATTTACTTGTTTCATCATTTCTGATCTTCTTTGCTCATGAGGTCTTAATTCTATTTTGCTTTATATATTTCAACCATGAGTTTATTATTCTTGAAACTTTTTCTGTGGTAGTTCAATGAGATGGGTTTCTTCAGAATGATTTAAACTTGCTTTCCCGAGCCATCTGGAGGCACCATCAGTTCAGGGTCACTTTCTAATTCTGGAGTACTTATTAGTTACTTTTGGGGGGCTCTACCTGCATATTTTTTAAATGTATATTTTATTGATTTTTTACAGAGAGGAAGGGAGAGGGATAGAGAGTTAGAAACATTGATGAGAGAGAAACATCGATCAGCTGCCTTTTTCACACTCGCTACTGGGGATGTGCCCGCAACCAAGATACATGCCCTTGATCTGAATCGAACCTGGGACCCTTGAGTCCGCAGGCTGATGCTCTATCCATTGAGCCAAATCGATTAGGGCAATACCCTGCATATCTTGAGATATTCTTTTCTCTTTATCTTTGAAAAAATATATCATTTTTTCCCTCAGATACATTTGTCTAATCTCTTGTTTTCCCCTTGGTTTCATCTGGAGTTTATTTTATGTATAGACCTATTTTAATAACTTTTTTCATCTAAAAGTTAAAATTTATTCTATTCACATTCTCATGCCAATTATTTTTATATGTATATTGATATTTTTAGCATCTTAAGCTTTTTTAAAATGCTTTCCATATTGCTTATTATATTAATTTCATTTGGATTGAATTGACTTCTGGTTGTACACTTTTAGCTACCTTTTTAATGATTTATGCCCTCTCTCTCTTTTTAGCTCTTCTCTCTCCCTCTCTCTCTTTCTCTCTTTCCATTTTACTATCAGTATTTCTCTCCTTATTATCCTGGCCTAATGTTTTTTGTTTGTTTTGTTTTTCATTTACTGTGGTTCCAAATTCAGAACCAAATCCTAAAATGCCTTCTGCACCAAGGTACTATTGGGGCTCTTGCATACCAAACTCAAACAAGTTTCTTTGTGACGCTGTGTGTATTTTCAGCTGCCTCTCTACAGTTTCAGTTCCTCTATCATCAGCATCTGGGAATCCACAATATTACCTCACTTTAAGAAATCTTTCTATCATATGTGAAGCATTTTAATCCGAGTTCACTGCATGAACTGAATGCCAGCTACCTCTTCTTTGCCTGGATCTTGACGTCAGCAGGCTAATTGCTTCTGCCTACTCTTTGTATTGTTCATTTGTATGGTTTATGGAGGAAGATTATTTTATATTTGTATCAGGATGTGTTTTATTTCTTCTTTCTTTTCTTTCTTTCTTTTTTTCTTTTAAACTTTATATAACATAGTTATATGTTTGCAACCATGAACTTACAGAATCATCTTGACTGGAAGGTAAAATTGTTTCTTATATTGCTACTTCTTATTTTCTCTAAAGCACAATTTTGAGTATTTTACTCCATTTTCTAAAGTAATTTATTGACCTTACTAAGTATTAACCTGGTAGAGTAACAGAGTTTCTTGTTTAGAAATTTAAATTAAAGGAAGGTTTTGAAAAAATATTAAAAAGTGTTGTTTGAATCTTAATTAACAACAATGTCCATGGTAAAATCTCAAAATTATAGCTCTTTATATGAACCTTCTTTCTTTGTTTAAAAAGGCTCCTGTCCAGTTTAATTAGCAATAACATATTTAAGATGTCCCCTAAGAATCAGTTTGAAAATTTATGTCTTCCTGAGTATATTTTCATTTGGAAAGAGAGCCTAGGTAGTAAATATGAATCAAGCATAAAGATAATAATCTAACCTCAAGTAAATTTGGTAGGAATGCAGAAAGTAGATGCCTCCATTATACATATATATGAAATAATTTTAAATGTTTTTAATTATAACTTTTTCAGATAGAATGTAAGATATCTTAATACATTTGAAGGTGCTGAATTATATTAGTTTCCTATTGCTCCTGCAAAAATTTATCACAAACTTAAACAATACAAATTTATTATTATATTGTTAGGGGGGAGGGTCAGAAGTCTGAAATGCATATCACTGAGCTAAACCCAAGATGTCTACTGCCTTTCTTTGGGAGACTACAGGGAAGATCCATTTCCTTCACTTTTCTAGATTCCCAAGGCCACCAGTATTCTTTGGCTCCTGTCTCCTTTTTCCATCTTCAGAAGCCAGCAGCATAGCATCTTCAGATATTTCTCTGATGCTGGTTCCTTTTCTGACTCCCTCTTATGTGTTTTCAGACCACAATTATTAAAATGACTCCACCTACATAATCCAGGATGGTCTCCCTTTTCTTTAAACTCAGTTAATTAACAAACTTAACTTCATTTGTGATTTTATTTCATCTTTGCCTTGTAATTTAATATAATCACAGTTTATATAGATTAGTATGTATACATCTTTGTGGGACAATTATTTTGCCTACTATAGAAATATTAAAATACTGAAGAAATATACATACACTATTCCAGAAAAACGTGTACAGTTAACACTGGATGGTTTATTTTCATTACTTTTATCTTATTTTAATATTTTTATCTCATGTCATAAACAGTGCTTCTGACTTTAAAGATTCTGATACTTAAAATTGGGAAGTGATATTTCTCAATCTTAGCATTCAATTTGACATTTGCAGATTTGACATCCTATTCAATTCTGTTTCATTTGGTGTATTTGAACTGCTAAAGTTGAAATTTATTGAATAATAAAATAGTCTTATAAAATTCTAGAATATGAAATTTTCAAAATATTTTCTTTCATACATAGTGTAATTATTATAAATAGTTTGTTACTTTTCTGAATGCAATGTTAAGTTAAATAAATTTTTTATTTTACTATTTCCCATTTAGCTTGGTGCATTATTACTTTTATGAAAATTTAAAGGGTTACATTTTTAATATGAATCATGCCATTAATCTTAAAAACAATCCCAAATATTTTTTAAAAATCTATTTTCTAAAGCTTTAATACATGCATTCCTCAGGTAATAAAGCTTTGTATGTAAACAGACTTCCTTTTATTTATTTTTCTGTTACAGTAGACAACTTTTTGTTTAAAGCTAGTAAGTCATAGGAATCACTAATCAAACAAAATTATCCTGAAAATGTCTACTAGTACCTAGAAAGTGACAATTTTCTAAATTTAACTTATGTTATTTACAATAAATATCTTATTTTCATAAAAAAGTTATAAAATGAAATAAACTATGTCAATACCTTATCACATAACACATGCCTTACACAGAAATAATTTTTAAAAATTTAAAGGAGGTCCTTCCCTTGTGCAGCCAAGCCCAGCAAAGGCAGCCACAAACTGAGGATCACCTGTAGCTTCATAAAGGTTACTGAGGGCCAGGCATAGACAATAGCTGACAGTGGCTTACACCAGAGAAACTTCCAATAGGCCCAGGACCAACACACCAAGTGGCCAGCTTCAAACAACGTTGGAGCAGGATCCAACAAGCTTCACAAACAGCATATCAAAAGGGAGGTCGCAGCAGGCACTAAATTCTGCTGAAGCAAACTACACTTGTTTCTTTTCTTTCTTTAATCCTCACCTGAGAGTATGTTTTTTAAATTGATTTTGCAGGGAGAGGGAGAGAGGGAGAGAGAGAGAGAGAGAGAGAGAGAGAGAGAGAGAGAGAGAAAGAGAGAATATGAATGAATATGAGACAGAATGATCAATTGGTTGCCTCCCACATGTGCCGCAAATGGGGACTGAGCCCACAACTTAGGTATGTACCCTGACCAGGAATCCAACCTGCAACCATTTAGGTATATGGGACAATGATCCAACCAACTGAAACACTTAACCAGGGCCATTTTTTTTCTTTTCTTCTTTTTATTTCTCCGCTTGGCTTTTTCTTGATTTCCTTTTATTTTTCTCATTCTTCTCTTTTCTTATTCTATTTTTTCTCCTTATCATTTTTCATTGTTCTTTTCCTAGTCTGCATTTTTTCCTTCTGTGATTTCATAATCTTTTTTTTCTTCTCATATATTTTTATTGTTTATTTTATTATTCTTTTTTCTTCTTTCTTTTCTTATATTTTTGCTGTTGTTATGTTTTGTTTGGTTTTGTTATTTCAGCACCTACAAAACAGCTGGTGTGCTATAGCAAGCACTGAGCCTCACAGTCAACCAGCCTGAGGGGAAATCCCACTCACGAATGGGCCAACAGCAATCAAGACCCAGTTACAACAGAGGCCCACATCACCCACACATGGGATATTCATTCCTAGAGCATCCATCTCAGGAGATCAAGGAGACTGCACCACTGGGTCCAAAAGAACACCTACTACATAAGGCCACCCAGTGCAGACTGGGAGTCATAGCAGTTCTATCTAATACACAGAAAAAAACACAAAGAGACAGCTAAAATGAGGAGACAGAAAAACAAGCCCCGAATGAAAGAACAGGAGGTAAGCAATTTTTGTAATATAGAGTTCAAAGTAATGGTTGTACGAAGGCTCAAGTAACTTAGGGATAATTACAAGGAACTTAGTGGGAACTTGTGGGAACCATACCAGAGTTGCCAGACAGCCAAGGCCACTCAGAGTGTGGCAAGCCTTGTTGTTAGTATGCCAGAATAGCCACAGCCACTCTGAACATGGGAATCATAATCAGAAATGTCCAAGGATTGCACAGCTGCAAGGCCACAGCAATCTCATGGTATGCTGTACCCTTCTAGAGCCAAATGATTGATGTCATTGTTGGCAACTACCTCCTTTGTCTAAGTAGTATTAAAAGTATATTACTAAGACTATAGAGCTCAGATGAAGCTGAGAGCTAGTATTGCTACTATGTGAGGCTAGGAGCTCACAGAGAGCTCAGATATAGCTATCATGTTAACCAGCCAGTGTGTGGAGAAGCTCTGAGGTAGTTACTATGTGAGGCTACAGAGACCAGCCAGTGTGCCGGGCAGAGGCGTGTGCTGGAGAAGCTGAGGCAGGCACAGAGGATGTAGCTACCATGTGAAACTATATGTGCAGGGGGATAGGAGAAGCTGCTGAGCCAGAGAGGCTACTGAGGCTGTAGCTCTAAGGGAGAGCTCAGGTACTATTGCTATGTAAAGCTATAGGTCTAGAGGCAGCGTGTGGCTGCTTACATAAAAACTATGGGCTCAGAGACTGCTACCACTGTGTGGGAAAGATATGTATTTACTAGCTGGTGTGCAGCTGCCTATATGAGATTGCTGTGAAAGACTGTTTTGTCTGATGGCTATATGGCCACTGGCTTCTGCAATAAAGATTCATTCTTATATACCCACAACTTCTCAGGGCTTCTTCGTCTAAGACCCAGTGTTTAAGAAGGTCCAGGCCCTAGGAAGAGGGGCTCAGACCCAACAGTTAGTACAGTGAGTAGGGTTCAAGAAGGAATCTACTCTGGCATAGTCAGAAAGAATTTAGAAGAACATTTGGACTCAGGACAACTCAGAGCAGCAGTGCTGAGCAGTTCTCTTGGTGTATCTAACAGAACTACAACAGCATAAAAAATGACATAGCCCAGGCTGGCATGGCTTAGTGGTTGAGTCAACAAAGAGGTCATGGTTTGATTCTTGTTCATAGCACAGGCCTGGATTGGGGGCTCAATCCCCATTAGGGGACATGCAGGAGGCAGCCGATCAATGATTCTCTCTTATCATTGAGGTTTCTATCTGTCTCTGTCCTTTCCTCTCAGAAATCAATAAAAGTATATTTTAAAAATGATGTGGAAGCCATAAATAAGAACTTGAGAACTTGTCAGAAATGACGAATACCACATCTGACATGAAGAATACACTGGAAGGAATTAAAAGTTTAATGGATGAAGCATAAGATCAAATCAGCAATTTGGAAGACTAGGTATAAGAACATCTAATCAGAGCAGCAAAAATAAAATAATAAAAAGTAAATAAATAAATTAATAAATTTAAAGCGAATAGAAACTGAGGATAGTTTAAGGGAAATATGAGTCAACATTAAATGGAATAGCATTCTCATCATACAGGTACCAGAAAGAGAAGAAAGAGACCAAGAAATAGAGAACCTGCTTGAAGAAAAAAAATTACAGAAAATTTTCCTAACCTGGTAAGGAAGCACAGAGAGTCCCAATCAAGATGAACCCAAAGAGACCCACACCAAAACACATCATAATTAAAATGGCAAAGTTAAAGACAATGAGAGAATTTTAAAGGTAGCAAAGGAGGAACATTTAGTTACCTACAAGAGAGTTCCCATAGGCTATTAGCTTATTTCTCAACAGATACATTTTAGGCAAGAAGAAAACCACATGAAATATTCAAAGTAATGAAAAGCAAGAACCTGAAACCAAGTCCACTCTATCCAACAAGCCTATCATTCAAAACAGAAGGTGAAATAGAGCTTCCAGGACAAAAAAAAAGCTAAAGGATTTTATTACTACCAAACTAGCATTGCAAGAAATGTTAAAGGAACTGCTTTAAGAAAAACAAGAAATATATAATATATACTCCCTCTGTCCCATAATAACAGTAGCAAGTGAATATTTAAATGGAAATTATTGGCGAATGCAGCTGTAAGTTATGTTGTAGCGCAAAATTGTGAAGCCTTCAATCAAAATCAATGTTTCATGACATCTGTCATTTGTTTTGACACATCTTTCAATTTTTAGGTTAATCTAATTATTACGAATTATAACTATTTTTCTAATTTCATCCGCTGATCGAAATCAATTGTTTTATTTCAGTTGAATATCAACCCATTGTAAAAGTAAGATGAAAAAAGAGAGTTTTCAAGCAAAGATTGAGTTGCGATTGTCCAGTTCTTTTTTTTTAAATATATTTTCTTGATTTTTTTACAGAGAGGAAGGGAGAGGGATAGAGAATTAGAAACATCAATGAGAGAGAAACATCCATCAGCTGCCCCCTGCACACCCCCCATTGGGGATGTGCCCGCAACCAAGGTACATGCCCTTGACCGGAATCCAACCTGGGACCCTTCAGTCCGCAGGCCGACGCTCAATCCACTGAGCCAAACCGGTCAGGGCCGATTGTCCAGTTCTTGATGCATCAAAAGAAAAAGGAAAAGTTGCAGAAAGGTGCAATTACGTTAGCTGCAAAACAATTTAAGTGCAACAGAATGACCATATCAAGAATTTGGAAACGTGCTTCCAAAAATAATTGTCAAGGAGAATCTTATGCTAATGTTGATTCTTTGAAAAAACAAAACTGTGGACATAAATGCAAAGATTATGGAGAAAAACTTGAAAAACTTAGACATATTCCTCTTAGCAGAAGATGTCAAAACAAAGGCCATGAATGAGACAAAGAAGGTCACTACATCACTATATAATACTAAAGTTATCAATCAAACACGAGGATATAACTATGGTAAACATATGTGTACCCAATATAGGATCACATAAATATATTTAAAAAACTGTTGCTGGACTTTAAGGGAGAGATCAACAACAATACAAGTAAAGTAGGGGATTTAACACCACACTGTCATTATTGGATGGGTCTTTCAGAAAAAAAAAATCAACAAGAAAATAGCGACCTAAAACAACACACAAGATCAGAAGGATTTCATTGATATTTACAGAACATTTCATTCCATAGCAGAAGAATACACATTCTTCTCAAGTGCACATAGAATATTCTTAAAGACAGATTGTATGATAAGACACAAAATGTCTTAACAAATTCAAGATTATTGAAATCATATCAAACATCTTCTTGGATCACAATGGCATTAAACTAGAAATCAACCACAACAAAAAAGTCAAAAACATTCAAACACATATAGGCTAAACAGCATATATTAAACAATGAATGGATGTCCAATGAGATCATGGAAGAAATAAAAAATACCTGGAAACAAATGAAAATGAATGCACAATAACCCAAAATCTATGGGACATAGTGAAAGCAGTCCTGGGGTGGGGGGTGGGGGGTTCATAGCATCACAGGCCTAACCCAAAAAGCAAGAAAAATCTCACATAAACAATCTAACCCTACCCCTAAAAGAACTAGAGAAAGAACAAGAAAAGCCCAAAGTAAGTAGAAGGGAAGAAATAATAAAGATCACAGTAGAAGTAAATGACACAGAGACTAAAAAACAATACAAAATATCAACAAAACTAAGAGCTGGTTCTTTGAAAAGACAAACAAGCTTTATGAATCTTTAGCCAGACTTACAAAGGAACAAAGAAGGAGGGCACAAATAAATGAAATAAAAAAATGACAAAAGAGAAGTAACAACTGACACCACAGAAATACAAAGGCTTATAAGAAATACCATGAACATCTACATGCCAACAACTTGGATAACATGAGAAAAATGAATAAATTCCTAGAAACATACAGGCTTCCAAAAATGAATTAAGAAGAGTCAAAGCGGAAAAAAAAAGTTCTGGACCAGGTGGCTTCACAGATTAATTTTTCCAAACATTCAAAAATGAACTTACCTGCTCAAACTTTTCCAAAAAAGTCAAGAGAAGGGGAGACTTCCATGCTCATTTTACGAGGCCAGCATTATCTGAATTTCAAAACTAGATAAAGACACTATAAGGACAGAAAATCATAGGCCAATATCCCTAATGAGCATTAATGCTAAAATTCTTAACAAAATATTAACAAATTAGATCAATAATACATTAAAAAGATCATTCAGCATGATTAAGTAAGATTTATTCAAGGGGTGCAAGGTTGGTACAGTATTTGCAAATCAATAAATGTGATATATCATATAAACCAAATGAAAGATAAAAATCACATAATCATATCAATAGATACAGAAAAAGCATTTGATGAAAGTCAGCATCCATTCACGATAAAAACTCTCAGCAAAATGGTAATAGAAGGTTCATACTCTGCATTGTAATAAAGACCATATATGACAAACATACAGCTAACATCATGCTCAATGGGCAAAAACTAAATGTGTTCCTCTTAAGATCAGAAATAAGATGTCTGATTTCACCACTCTTATTCAACATAGTTCTGGAAGTCCTAGACACAGCGATCAGAAAAGAAGAATAAATAAAAGCATCCAAAGTAGAAAGGAGGAATTAAAGCTGTCATTTTTTTGGTAGATGGCATGATATTGTACATAGAACATCTTAAAGACTCCACCAAAAATCTTCTAGATATAATAAATTAATTTGGCAAAGTATCAAGAAACAAAATTAATATCCAAAAATCAGTGACATTTCTATATACCAATAATGAACTATCAGAGAGAGAAACTAAGAAAACAATCTTATTTACTATTGCAACAAAAAATGTTTGTTACCTAGTAATAAATTTAACCAAGGTAGTAAAACACCAATACTAAGAAAACTATAGTACATTGAACAAAAAATAGAGGAAGACACAATCAAGTGAAAGCATATACTGTGTTCATTGTTTGGAAGAATTAATGCCATTAAAATGGCCACACTATTCAAAGCAATCTATAAATTCAATTCAATTCCTTTTAAAATACCAATGTCATATTTTATAGATCTAGAACAAATATTCCAAAATTCTATATGTAACCAAAAAGACCCTGAATAGCTTTAGCAAAATTGAGAAAGAAGAACAAAGTTGGAAATATCATAGTACCATATATCAAACTATAATATAAAGCCACTGTATTCAAAACAGCCTGGTACTGGCATAAAACCTGGCATATAGTTTAATGGAACAGAACAGAGAACCGAGAAATAAACCCATGTTTTATGGTCAATTAATATTTGGCAAAGGATGCTAGAGCATACAATAGAGTAAAGACAGTATCTTCAATGAGTGATGGGAAAATTGGACAAGTACATGCACAAAATTGAAACTAGAACACCAACTTATACAAAAGTACAAAGTCGTTTGTATACATAAGAATAAACTCAAAATGGATAAAAGACTTAAATTTAAGACACAAGCCATAAAAATCCTAGAAGAAAACATAGGAAGTAAAAGCTCAGACATTTCTCATAGCAACATTTTTGCCAATATATCTCCTAGGGCAAGGGAAACTAAGGACAAAATAAACAAATATGATTACATCAAATTACAAAGCTTCCGCGCAACGAAAGGAACCTTAAAAAAAACAAAACAAAACAAAACAAAAATCAAGAAAAGAAAAGGGAACCCACAGTATGGGAGAATACATCGGCCAATGATACATTTGATAAGGGGTTAATTTCTAAAATATATAAAGAACGTATACAACTCTACGTGAAGATAACCCAATTAAAAAATAGTCAAAGGATCCGAATTGAAACTCCAAGAGGACAAACAGATGGCCAATATACATATGAAAAGTGCTCAACATCACTAATCACCCAAGTGATTCAGATTAACACTACCATTAGGTATCACCTCACTCCTGCCAGAATGCCTACCATCAAAAAATAAACAAACAACAAGTGTTTTCCAGGATAAGGAGATAAGGGAACCCTAGTGCACTATTGGTGGGAATGCAGAAAGGTGCAGCCATTGTGAAAAACAGTATGAACTTTCCTCAAAAAGTTAAATATGGAACTGCCTTTTGACCCACTTCTGAGAATATATCCTAAGAATACTGAAATACCAGTCAGAAAAAATATAGCAGCATTTTTTACAATAGCCAATATCTGGAAACAGCCCAAATGCCCATCAGTAGAGAAGTGAATAAGAAAGCTGTGGTTAATTTACACAGTGGAATATTTTGGGACTGTAGGGAAGAAAGAACTCTTAATGTTTTTGAAAGCATGGGTTGACCTGGAGATTATTGTGCTAAGCAAAAGAAGCCAGTCAGAGAAAGACAAATACCATACCATCTCACTTATATGTGGAATCTAATGAGAAAAATAAACTGAGGAACAAAATAGAACCAGAAGTAGGGATACACGTAACAGACCGAAGGATGTCAGAGGGGTAGAGGATGGGCGTGACTGGATAAAAGTAGGTGAAGAGATTATTCAAAGAACATATATGCATAGCCCATGGACCAAGGCCATAGGAGGGGCGGGACAGGGACTGAAGGGAGGTGGGCAGAGAAGGGGGAAATGTGGGACATCTGTAATAGTGTCAAAAATTTTGGTTTTTAAGTATCTCCAGCCATAAAATAAGAAATGTATAATTTCATTGACCACCCCTCTGAAAACAAACTAAAATACTGGATAAACAAAGGGAAACTAAGTCTTCTTATTTTTGAAGACTTGTGCATTTCAGTGAGCTGGCAAGGAAGAAAACAAATAGGAGGCCCAGAATTGAGGGAGGGCAGAAAGCAAGAAAGTTAAGCAAAGCACAGAGTGTACCTTTTGTGTGTGAAACAAAAACAAAAACAAACATACGCACAACAATAACAACAACAACATAGCTCCAAGGGGATGGTATGGTGGAAGCCCTACTGAGTACTGAGCAGAGCAAGTGGTAAGTGGTTTGTGAACGGCAGGGATAAGAGCATCCCTTGACCTTTCAAACTTGAATTATTTTGTAGTAATTTATTCCTCAATTGGCTGGGAACATACTCCCATTCCCACCTGAGGAAGGATACATTTTCTAAGTTTCTGCGTGCTCACTTTATATTCTTACATCTTTCTCCATTTTTTCCTGCTTTTATATTGCAGATAGTAATCCCTATGATTTTACTTTTGTTTGCTTTCTTCCTATTGTCCAAAGGAATTTTTTTCTTTATCTGTTAAACTTTGCACTTGGTGTCCGTATAACCTTTGAATTTTTCCCTGCTATAAAATTTTGTTACGACGTTTGAACCTATAGAAAAGTTGTAGGAATACTGTAATAAACAACCTTTCACCATAATAAGTTCATGGATATATTACCACATTTACAACTGTACTTTCTCTCAATTAGTTATTTTTTGCTGAGCCATTTGAAAGTTACAGATATCATGACCTTCCACTCTTAAATGTCAGTACACATCTTCAAAGAACAAGAACTTCTCACCCATAATGCAATTATCAAATGCAAATAATTTAATACTGATACAATGATATTATCTAAAATTAATTCAAGTGATAATTTTAAAAAAATTATTTTATAACTTTTTCAAATCCAATATCCAATCCAGAATGACACCATGCATTTAACTGTCATGCTTGATAAAGGTTTTTGTGGCTCTCCGTGAGCACTTTTGATTCGGAGAGTCTGTCTTATTGGGTTATTCATATTTCAGATTGCTATATTATGAATTTGGGTCATCTAGAAATGTTCTCTGTGACTCATATTTCTTTTCTCACCCTTCCTCTCTCCCTTTCTCCCTCTCTTTCTCTTCCTTACTTCCTTCCTTCCTTCCTTCCTTCCTTCCTTCCTTCCTTCCTCCTTCCTTCCTTCCTTCTTTTCTTCTTCTTCTTCTTCTTCCTCTTCTTCTACTTCTCCCCCTCCTCCTCCTCCTCCTCCTCTTCCTCCTCCTCCTCCTCCTCCTCCTCCTTCTTCTTCTTCTTCTTCTTTTTCTTCTCCTTTCTTCTTCTTTTTTTTTACTTAGGTGCTCACTGAAGAGTGGTCTTCTTCAGAACCAGAACCACAATGTACCTAACAGACTCCTGCAAATCTACCAGCCCAAGTGCCTGGAAATCCCCATTTCGGGCCCCTGATGTTAGTGTCCCTGGAATGCCGGTTCAGTGGACACAGTTGATTGCATCCTGTCCGTGGAGCAGCAAGTCAGATAATTTAATGATGCAGTCTCATTCATCTCTGTGGCCACAACCAACTTCTTAGATCCAGAGAAAATTTCTGAGGAGGCAAATTTGAGGCCCATTGCAGGAGAATTCGTGCAAGAGTAGGTCTTCTTTCCCTTGGCTGCTGGCACTGGCATCCCTCCAACACCCAGGACCGGGGCTTCCCTCTGGCCGCTGGCAGGCACCCGGGACCTGGGCGGCTTCCTTCTGGCCGCTGGCAGGAACCCAGGACCCGGGCTTCGCTCTGGCACAGCCTTCGTCCAGAAGGACGTCCAGAATGACGTCTGGAAGGACTTCTGGTCTAATTAGCATATTACCCTTTTATTATTATAGATGTGCTCTGATTGGCTAGGCCTGTATCTCACTCTTCTATCCTGGAGCAATGGTGTAGCTTAACTTGAACCACATGCATGAAAAATGGGGGAGAGGTGACACCTCAGAGGAAATTTTGGTGCTATTAGCAGAGGGAATGTATGATGGAAAGTTAAAAAATGCCCACTGTGAGGCTCCCACTTATTGTTTGGGGAGGCACATCCCAAAGACTATCAAAAGCATCACTTTTGAGTTGTCTTACTCCTTTTGAACTGAGACCTGGCTTACAGTTGATTTAGACTATGTTTCCTTTAGGCAAGGATTATGCCACTCATATTTCTATCCTGATGACATGAATAATGCCTAGCTATAACACTGAGTTGCTTTCATTTGATAATTAATCATGGCCCATTCATTGGTATTTACTTTATTGTCTTTCTTAAGCAGTTACTTAAACATTGCATGCTCCTAAACCTCTACACTTATTTCCTCGTTTTACGGAATTACTATGCTCAGAATTTAAATGCTAATGCTCCTTTATTTTCATAGTCATAATCCAAATACATTTATACTAAAAATAAGAGGTTATAAATGTTTAAGCCTCTTCCGTTACAGTATTCCTTCTGTATCAGTGAGTTTGTTATAAGCAGCAAGAAATAAGAAACCCAATGCGAATACATTTCCCTTAAGTTAACAAGTTTTCAGTCTATTTTCTTATGGTCAATTCCACATACTAGTAGCTATATCCAAAACTTTTTTCTTGAAACATGTTTCTGAAATTTTAATGTGCTTATGAATCACTTGGGAATCTTATTAAAATGCAGATTCTTATTAAGTAGAGCTGAGATGAGCTTGAGAGTCTTCAGAAACTCCCAGATGATGCCAAAGAGATGGTGGTAGAAAAGAGTCTAGAGTTACACTTACACTTAGAGAATTCTCAGCATTTAGACTTGGTGATCTGCTTCACCACACAATTATGTTTTAAAAGACTACATGAGAGCTTTAAAAAATGGACTTGCGTGGGAGGAACCATCCGTAATCCTACATTTTCCCCAGTTTTACTCCCATATCTTTTGGAAAGCACTCAATGAGAGGCTCTAATTTTATTAATTTAATTTATTTTTTTAAATATATTTTTATTGTTGATAGTATTGCAGATATCTCCTAGTTATATCTGAATTATCTTTCTATTTCCTGCTTTTTCCATGTTCCCAAATGTGTAGCTTAGAAATCTGAGATCCCCACTGCCCTTGTTCTACCGCTTTCATTCAGCTATTTCTACATTTTTGAATCAGTTACAATACTCCTCCTTTATCTGAGGAGGATACGTTCCAAAATCCCCAGTGGGTCCGTGAAATGCTTGATATTATCAAACATTATATATACCATATTTTTCCTGTATCCATAATAAAGCTTAATTTATAAATGAGGCATTTTAATAGATTAACAGCAACAATAATAATAATAAAATAGAACAATTATAGCAATAAAACAAGGGTTACTTGAAGAAAAGCACTGTGATACAGCAAGGGTCAAGCTGATAATCGTGTGGGCTAGTAAGTGACTAAGAGGAAGAAAGCACATACAGAGCAGTAATGCTGGGTTTAGGGATGATTCGCATTGAAGGCAGGACAGAGTGGTCCAGCAGAATGGTGCAAGATTTTATCACACAACTCAGAATGGCACACAATTTATAATTTATAAATTATTATTTCACCCAATGTTTTTGGATCACAGTTGACTGCAGGAAACCAAAGAAAGCAAAACTATGGATAGGGAACTGGTGTATCTTGCAAACAAGAAGTCCAGAAGCAAACTAATTCTAAGGATGGTTAACTCAGTGTGTTAGCATCACCTAGGCTATCTTTCCACTCTGCCATCCTCAGTTTGCCAACTTAGACTCTTAAGCTAGTGTCCTTTTTCCAGAAATGTTTGCTTTAGGTTCAGATATCACATGCACACAATATTCAGAGACAGGAAAGATGTGTTTCTAAATTTTAAGGAAGACACATTTCCAAGAAGCCCCTAAACATAATTTCTTAATGTTCTGTTAAAATTTCATTACTGATTCTGACAAGGAGAATACAATTCCATGACTGGCTTAGAATATTCTAGAATTTTAATATTTCGTCTGTAATATTAATCTCTGGTGACTGGGTAATGGACAGCCCTGCTTGTTGTGATGCACAGGGGCACCATTATCTGGAGCAGGAAAAATGGAAGAAAACGGCTGGATATTGTACTACTAGAGGCCCAGTGCACAAAATTAGTGGAGGGGTAGGGTCCCTAGTGGCTGCCAGCTACTGGCCGGGGCCTCCCTTTTCCAGCTGCCGGCTACCAGCCAGAGCCTTCCTTCATTCTGTGCCACCCCCTGGTGGTCAACGCACATCATAGCGAGCAATCGAACTCCAGGTCGGTGAACTCCCAAGGGGACACTTTGTATATTAGGTTTTTATTTATACAGATAATTCCACTCAAGGTGAAAACATACAAATATGTCCAACTAGTTGTCCACTGCATGTGTAAGGAAAAATCACTCAAGAACAGATCTATACTGGTAGTATTGATAAAGGCTATCAAGGTACTTTCCTTGTCAAGAACTTAGAAATATAAAAAATTGAAATGAAAAATTGAAAAAGTAAATTGCAGGGGTGGGTGTGTGGAATGGCAATTCTGGAAAGGTACAGAGTGTGACATATTTGTGTTTTCTGTAATGCTTGGCAGATTGACTCCATTGCAGAAGAGACTCCTCAGGTAGGATGACTTACCCAGTGGATGACAGGCATCTATCTTTAGATGTATGGGTTTTCTGTCAAGGATGATTTATCTACGGCCACTGCTCAGTGTCCAGCTTATTCTCGGTAGGAATTTGCCTTCAATGCTTCCTCAAGCAGCATCATTCGTGAATTTGTAGAATGAGTTACCAGCAGTCTTCTTTCCTCCCACGTACATCTTGCCTTACTAGAATCACATTTCATGATAGTGGGTCCACAACTGCAGAATTCGCTAGTCTTTACCACATGCCTCATCTGGAAGCGGATGGCTTGACAGATGATGAAATGGCATGCAAAAGCCTCAGTTATAGTGCAAACAAGGAGAAAACATCTCGTGAGAGGATATTTCCAGAGGAGGAGATGTGTACCTTCAACCAGCAGCCAATCCCAATTTAGGCTCCATAGGTGGCATGTATAAATCTGAGAGTCAAGACATAGAAATGGAAGTGGCTTTTCTTGCAATGACTCTTAATTATAAACAGGAGTAATTCTGCCTCCTGTCCCCAGTAGTTGGAAGGTCACAGAGCTTAAGAGAGGTGTTTCATAAGAACACATTAACATGTTTCCAGTAAGTTGGAAACTGAGACCGTTTCCTAAAGAAGGTGAAGGCCACTATATTGCCTTAGGCAACTTATCACAATTACCAGGAGGAAATTAGGTTGCTGTTACAGAATAGAGGAAAAGGGACAATCATTACAGTACCACTTGATACTTACTTTCTTACTTAGCAGTCCTGGAAAATTATGCTATTCCAAGGAAGAAATGGCCAGAAATGACTCAGAATTTATGGAAAAGGATATATGAGTTACTACTCCACCGGATCCAAACCCTGTCTAGCTAAACAGGCTGGCAGAGGGTAAGGAGAACAGAGTCATAGCATAGTTGCCATGATTATCAGCACGGGCCTTGCAACCTGCTACCGAAGTGAAGAGGGTAACAGATGGAACTTATGTTATTAGTTGATGTTTTACCCTGCATTTTTGCACTACTACCTGACCTGAAGAATTCCAGTTGTGCTAACATGTTAGATTTTCAATTAACAATTGGACAATTAGCAATCTCAAGATGGCCTTGAGCTTTATTTGCCTCATTTATTTGCCTTAAAGAATCTTATCTCTCCCCATGAGTTTTTTTTTTTCTCCCCACATGCATGCAGGGTGGATCTCTGGCTCTAACTTCCATGAGCTCCAAACATTGATATTCCACTGCTTATTTGCTACCTTCAATATTTGTTATCTTATTGCTTTTCTCCCCCAGCCCCCATTGTTTCCGGCATTCTCATTGAACCAATCAACCAATAAACAGCAATTGTACTTTACACCTCCCCACCCTTTCTGCCTTTTGTCCTACCCTCCATGTGGATGAGAGTTGCCTCCTTGAAACACTGCCCCTCTTCACAAAGCTCAACCCTGGCATACCCTTTTCTCCAGATCACGATTTTGTGATTTCTCCTTTTTTTTCAATAAAACCCCTTAAAAACTCTAGCTTCTTTTATTGAGACAGTCCTTTTCCTGGTTATCCTGCTTTTGTTGTAGAAGGCCTTTTTGCTACAATGCAGATTGACACAGTCACTTTCTCAAAATGTAGAGAAAAAGGGAGAAATCAGGGACATGAGCAGGGAAAGTGTTAGTGTGATGAGGCTCCTATATTTTTCTTCAGAGGATTAATGAAGGGCTACATCCCTATTCCTGCTCTTGGGAAGCCCCTGTCATTCCCCAACCATCAGCATCCTCTCATTCCCCACACAAGCCCACCTACTCCCTATTAGGTCAAATGACATACTTTTGGTATCTGTGGAGGTATTGTCTAAATCTGCCTAGTTGGATACTTCCAAGTACCTGTTAGTACACTGACCAGCTAACATGCCAGTATTGTTATTTAATAGGTCTCTGCAAGGGATAAGATTATGGCCCCTTCATTGTGTTGTTTTTTATAACAATTCAGTAAGCAAGCAATACACCTCTGTCCCACTGTTGTAAATATGGGCCCTCTCTATCGGCTTTTTAAAGTCATGGTCATTGTCAACCAGCTTGTGACCTCCCTGCCACATTAGAAGAAATTATTAAGCTCACTTTTCAAACTTGGTGTAGTTGCTTTGGGGAGGTTTTCCTGGCAGATAATGGAAAACCTGATGCAGTGGACTGAATGTTTATGCCCTTCCCAAGCTCATACATACGTTGAAAAGGTAAGCCCCATGATGGGATTAGGAGGTGTACCTTTGGGATGTAATTAGAGCATGAGAGTGGAGCCCTCATGAATGGGAAATGTGCGGTAATAAAAGATCTCCAGGGAACTCTCTCGCTCTCTTTCTGCCATGTGAGTATACCAGAAGTCTGCAGTCTGCAGTCTGGAAGAGGGTTCTTCCAGCGCCTGACCATGCTGGCACCCTGATCTTAGACTTCGGCCTCCAGAACTGTTAGAAATAAATGTTTATTGTTTATGAGCCACTTGGTTGATAGTATAGTACGTTGTTAAAGCAGCCTGAAAGGACTAAGACATCTGACTGTGTATATCTGCTAAAAACTCTCCTGCTAAGGGACTTATGTCAAAAGGGGAACATGCCTACAGCACTTTATGGGTTCTATATCCATTCTTGTGGGCAGCAATGGTTGTCTTTTTTCTTCTTTACTACCAATCGACAAGCTTCACCAGTAGTGAGAAAGCCAGGGATCACTTCATTTTAGGATAAAGATAAGATTGTTCAACTGTTCACTACAAATCCTTGCAGAAGGGCTCCAGACTACTCTACTATTCTGATCCTCTGCTATGTGGACCAAAATTGATGTCTTTCAAATGGATTTTTTTTTTCTAAAAAAAGTGAAGCATTTTTCTGTTGTTATTGGTTGGTGCATAATTAGGAATTGGACACAGGAGTTCCCGACATTCTCTACCCAGATTTATAATTAGCACAGGGTAGTCTACCACCATAATGGAGATCCTCATGGCCTTGAGTCCATGAATAATGTCCAGTGCGGGGGGCCTTTGGTGTTTATTTCAGGTATCAACATTGGTTTGTCTCTGATGTCTGCCATTCTTATAGAATTTCAGTAGAGTGTTCTAATCATGAAGCACATTGAGTTTACTCTGACCACTAGCTGTGATTTTCTTTTTTTTTTTAAATATATTTTATTGATTTTCCACAGAGAGGAAGGGAGAGAGACAGAGAGTTAGAAACATCGATGAGAGAGAAACATTGATCAGCTGCCTCCTGCACATCTCCCACTGGGGATGCGCCCGCAACCCACGTACATGCCCTTGACCGGAATCGAACCCGGGACCCTTCAGTCCGCAGGCCGACGCTCCATCCACTGAGCCAAACCGGTTTCGGCAGCTGTGAATTTCTGATTCTATGTTTATGCTAACAATTAATAGTAGTAATATTTACTGAATAGTACTTAAAATTATTTTACATTTTTACAAACATATTACACTTACCAGTCCTGTTAAAATTCAGGATCTTTGAGAATAGGATCTCTGTTGTTTCTCCAATATACCACAGTATTTGTTGACTAATATAAATTCCCAAGGACATATTTTGTACTTCTTTTCATTTTTGTAAAATCATTTGTCTGGGTGTAAGCCTGAAACACCAATTCCTGAGCTGTGCGTTCTCCCCTAAATCACAATTCCAAACTCAACATTATCTCCACTGTGTTCCTTGTTCCTTTGTTTTTCTAGTAAGATTTCAAGAATAATCAGGACTACTGTTTGCATTTCTTTAGACCATTTAAATATTTATTTTCTTTTTTTAATCTCTTTTTATGGAGATACTTTACATGGATTGCAGCTACTCATTCAAAATTTCTTTCTTTCCAATATCTCAATTTCTAACTTAAATTTGTCAAGATATAACCCATTGTTTCTTATATATTCTCAATATATTTTTATATTCCCAAAATATAACTCAATGGTTCTGCTCTCCTTCTCCCTATCTCATGTAGAGCTACCTAATCTACCTATTTCCAAAGTAAATGTTTTTTGTTGTCTTCATCACATATGTTATGGTAGATTTGTCTCCTCGTTATTCTTATTAACATAATGGATGGCTTAGGAATAAGTAGGAAGGGGGCATTGAGGGAACCAGAGGTAGTGAAAAAAGGCCTATGCACTAGCATTCATTTCCATTTCTCATCACCTGGAAACCCACCCCTTATACTGATGGCAGAGTGGTCTCCATAAAAACTAAATTATACTTGCCAATGTCTTGTTTAGTGAGGACCAACATCTCTAACTCTAGATTATAAGTGCAGTGAAGTTAAGGCCTATCCTATAGTTCTGTGAACATCACATCTGTTTACTGAATGACTAGTATAGTTCCTGTCTCATGACAGGTACTCAATACATATTTGTTGAATGAACAAAGAAATAATAAACTTTTAAAATGATTTATCAGACACTATAAGCACAAACATGTTTGTTTCTGCCTACAAATTGATTCTCATATTATAATGCTGGATCATTTAAAATTCCAGAAGCACACTGTGCTATTTCCTGTCCTCATTTATTTTCTCAAATTTCTCTCTCTGAACCTAATAATTCTCTGGTCGTATCTCCATCTCATTTTCTATTTTTATTCCAGTTCATTCTCTAAAATTTTCTTATGGTTAAGATCCATAACTTTCATAGAAAATTTTTCTCTCCTATATAGTGTGGATGAGAACTAAATGGTAGTTAATAGTGCTTTTTGAATTAAATGGAATTGAAAATTTTTTCTTTCTATTACAAAGATTTTTTCACATGCAGTACATTATAAGACTGTCCCAATAGTCTTCCTATTTTGGCAGAGTAAATATTATTATTTCCATTTTGTAAATAATTGAGTTGAGGCTCAGAGAATTTTGAGTATTTCCTGGATACAGCATGATTTGTGATAGAGGTGGTGTTAAATTCATGTTGTTTTTTTCTTTTAAAAATTTTCCATTTTTTGATTACACTTGACATACATTAGTATATTAGTTTCAGGTGTACACCCCAGGGATTAGACATTACATAACTTGCTAACACATTCATCTGACACCATACATAGTTATTAGAATATTATGGACCAGATTCCCTATGCTGTACTTTACATCTCCATGACTATTCTGTAACAACCAATTTGTACTTCTTAACCCCTTCACCTTTTTCACCCATTCCCTCAATCCCTATCCCATCTGGCAACTGTCAAAATGTTCTCTGTAACTATGAATCTGTTTCTCTTCTGCTGGTTTGTTTATTTTTATTTTTAGATTCAGTTATTGATACATATGTATTTATTTCCATTTTCTTATTCTTATTCATATGTATTTTTAAATATATTTTTATTTATTTCAGAGAGGAAGGGGGAGAGAGAGAGAGAGAAAGAGAGAGAGAAAGAGAGAGAGAGAGAGAGAAATATCAATGATGAGAGAGAATTATTGATTGGCTGACTCCTGCATGCCCTACACTGGGGATTGAGCCTGCAACTCAGGCATGTGCCCTGACTAGGAATCAAACCATAACTTCCTGGTTCATAGGTCGATGCTCAACCACTGAGCTATACTGGCTGGATTTGTTCATATTTTTTAATCTTTTTTCTTATTCTTCTTCTTAAAGAAGACCCTGGTTTGGTGGTGATGAATTCCTTTAGCTTTTTCTTCTTTGGGAAGCTCTTTATATGTTCTTTGATTCTAAATGGTAGCTTTGTAGGGTAGAGTAACCTTGGTTGTAGATCATTATTTTTCAACATTTGAATATTTCTTTCCAATTCTTTCTGGCCTGCAAAGTTTCTGTTGAGGAAGTAACTGAAATTCTTATGGGAGCTTCCTTGTAGGTAATTAATGGCTTTTCTCTTGCTTTTAAGATTCTTTGTTTGTCTTTAACCTTTGCATTTTAATTATGATGTGTTTTGGTATGGGGTTCTTTTGGGTTCATCTTGTTTGGGACTCTGTGCTTACTAGACTTATATGTCTACTAGAGACTCAGTGTGCAAAATTCATTCACCGGGGAAGGGCGGGGGGAAAGCCCAGCCCAGCTTGTGTCCTCTCACAGTCCAGGAGCCCTTGAGGGACGTCCAACTGATAGCAGTCGGACATCCTTAACACTGCTGCGGAGGTGGGAGAGGCTCCCACCACTGCCGCTGCACTCACCAGCCGTGAGCCCAGCTTCTGGCTGAGCATCACTCCCCCTGTAGGAGCACACTGACCACCAGGGGGCAGCTCCTGCATTTAGCATCTGCACCCCTGGTGGTCAGTGTGTGTCATAGCGTTCCACCATTAGGTCGATTTGCATATTAGCCTTTTATTATATAGGATTTCCTTCACCAGGTTATGGAAGTTTTCTGTCATTTTTTTTTCAAAAAGGTTTTTTAATTTTTTGCTCTCTCTTCTCTTTCAGGCACCCCCATGATGTAAATGTTGGTACACTTCAAGTTGGCCACTATCCTCATTTTTAGGGGATTCTTATTTCATTTTCTAATAATGGTTATGGTTAAGATGGTTATGGTTATTATGCTTGTTCTGATTGCTTTTTGCTTCTTTATATTCCAAATCACTGATTTTTTCTTGGCCTTATTTACTCTATTGTTGACTCCCTGTAAATTATTCTTCATTTCAGTTTGTGTATCCTTCATTTCTGACTTGCCTTTTTTTATGCTGTTGAAGTTCTTACTAAATTCATTTAGCATGCTTATAACCAGTGTTTGAACTCTGCATTTAGTATATTAGTTGTCTCAATTTAGTTTAGTTTTGTTTTTTTTCCCCCTGAAGTTTTGTTCTGTTCTTTTATTTGGGACATGTTTCTTTGTCTCCTCATTTTGGCAGCCTTCCTATGTTTGTTTTTATGTTTTAGATAGAGCTTCTATGTCTTCCAGGCTGTTAAAGAGGCCTAATGTAATAGGTGTTCTGTAGGGACCAGAACTGACCTCTGATCTCAAAGCTCCGAACATGGTGGAGCAATTGTGCAGGGGCACTCTCCACAGAGCCGGACTTACTTCTGTGGGGCTCTGGTGCCATCTGAGTCCACCCCTTAAGCATGTCACCAGTGGAGGTGGTTAGGTAGTGATGCTGTGATGTGGTCTGAAGCTAGCCACTGAGTACGCTGGTTCAGTGGCCTCCAAGGAGGTGCCGGTCGAGGTCAGCTGCCACCTGTGTTCTACCCAGGGCCAGCCAACATTAGCTATAAAGTTATCTGCAGCTGTCTGCTACGTGTGCTGGGCTTGGAGATGCCCAGGGGAAGTCAAGCTGTGAATCAAGGCTAGCTCCCACTTCTACCAGGGCTGGGGCCACTTAGAGAGAAATATGGGCCTTTTAGGAAAATATGAAACATGAGTCAAGACAGGCCATTTGTATGGAAAGAACCACTGAACACAGCGTGGGTGAACACACATTACCTAAACTTTGGGTAAGGTGGGGTCCTGGGGAATCACCAGGGCAGGGGAAACAGTGTGAGCCAGGTTTCTGGAGTCTCAAATATGGTGATCGCCTACTGGCTCTGTGGGAGGAGGGCTTATCAAAGGCCTCTGCCAGCACTATTCTCTGGGAGAAAGTCAGATGACAGAGAATTAAGTTCCTCCCTGAATGTCTCTGGTGCCTTTCAAACTGCTGACCCAGTGCTGAAGCTCAGAGGGAGTGGGTTTGAGTAAGAGAGAGAGAGGAAACATCTATTTGTTGTTCTACTTATTGATGCATTCATTTGTCGATTCTTATGTGCCCTGACAAGTCATATCAGAACAATGCTCTAACCAATGGAGTTACCCAGCCCAGGGTGTGGCTTCTTCTTTCATTACTAGTTGTAGGACTTCCATTCAGCCAGATTTCAGGCGGCTTTGAATGATGGTTGTTCTGTAATTTAGTTGTAATTTTGATATTCAAATTCATGTCTTGTGACTTATACTTCCCAGTTCATGACAGAAACTTTGATTATATTTTTATGGATCTATGGGATTCAGCAACCTTGCAGAGTCCTCACGGCAGAAGATGCCAATTTTATTTTAGTTTTGATATTTTTCCAAACTGGGAACTGGTAAAATATCTGTTTCTGTAGATATTCTTAGGATGGATGAAGAGGAAATATTTTCTCCCTTTGAGCTTCAGATGTTCCTCTGAGACACAGGGAAGAATGAGGGTTGTTTTGTTATAAGTATTTTTAAAAAATAATAAAAACCCTACATTACATTTGCAATTTTATGCCACATCACAGTATTAAGCACAATTTCTAAAAACACTGAAACATGCCATTTTTATTAATGGTCCATTTAAAACCACCAAACATTTTGATGTCAATTACTAAAACAAGGTTTAACACTGTCAAAAAGCATTAGTGCTAAAAACAGTCATCCTCTCTGTATTTTCATCTGTAAAGCATTACAGTTTATAAAACAATTTTAACCCTGAATACATAAAGCCCTATATGAAGGTTTCCATATGTTTAGAATTTTATTTGTGTGTTTGATTTTAAATTGCTTTGAAAAACAGACAGTTGAGGTTTATAGAAAGGAATCTTTCTTTTAGGAAATAAATGTCTCAAAAGTGCAGGGCACCAGCAATAAAAACATTCTGACCACAAATCAGAAACACATTTAGAAGTGTTTGTTGAATATACCTTCTGAAACTAGTATTTTGTTTCTATTTGCTGGAAAATTGAAAAATCTGTTGTATCTTGGCATGGCTTAGCCAAGCCCCTGGCCCAGCCCCAATTCCTTGTGCAGTAGATGGCATACATAGTATTCACAGCTAGGCTCATGCCCTGTGTTTTCATTACGTATATTTTAAATATAAAAAAATACATAAAATATATCTCTTAACAATACCATTATTCAACATAATATCAGTTTGCATATTCTTCTTTTCCTTAAAAAATATGTCTAAGACAAAAAGAGAGAGAGAGACAGACAGAGAGAGAGAGAGAGAGAGAGAGAGAGAGAGAGATGACAATTAATCAGTGTTTCAGCTGCTCAGTGGCACCTGGCCAAAAGCCATGAAGCTGACAACTGGAGTTTGGAGTGTTTTTTTGTAAGGCTAATTTAAGGCGAACTTAGATGGATTCAAGATTTATAAGCCCTAAAATGTCCTGATGGAGCAAAGTTCAAGTAAAGTAATTCGCTGCTTACCACACAAATGGGGCTGAGCCCACACTGCCTTGTGATTTAGTCTATGTAGTCAAGGAGAATTTTAAAAACAGGCAGAATGGCCGAGATTTTGTGTCTCACTTTAAAGGTCTTCTAATAGCTGAGAGGATTATATACTTTTAAGCAGCTAGTACTTTTATACCTATCAATAATTCTAAGTCTAAACTTTCAGGATTGTAGTGTCCTTTAATGACTGTGAGAAATGTTCACTCCAATCTTATTATTTCATAAATATTTCAGAATAAATAGGAGAAATTTTAAGGAGTTGTAAATACCACTGGTATTACACAGAGTGGTGGAATTGGGGTTGACAAAACATCTGAAGAATGGTTTAATTAAACATATGTAGGCTATTTGAAATAATGTAGCTGCCTTAAATATAAGAATATGTTAATTCAAATAATTGCCTCCAAAAATAAGAAGCAGACTTTGATGTTACTTTGCAGTGCACTAACATGTCATAAGCCAATGTTATCAAATTTGGGGAAAGTTCAAATGCTTGCTTGCTAGTGGAAAAGAAAGGAAAGACACCTCTCTCCATATGAAACTCCAAGAATTGTTTAATTGAAATGAAAAGGAACAAATAGGAAATGGCTATTATTTTTAACAAGAGAAGAAAACATTAATCATATTATGAAGGGATGCTCTTTATCAAAGAAATCTCATTTTTTCTTATTCCTGTTTATCGTTATTAGGACAGAGAATCAAAATACAGTGCAGTGACTCTATCTAATAAGATACTTAAAAGAGCAACAATCAAAAGATTAAAGTGCAGCATAGACTGGTTAAAAATAAATGAAATTGTCTCATAAAAACACATGATATTATTATTTTACGAATTTTTTCAGAGACTCAGAAAGAGACACCTATGAATGGTATAGGGAATTGCAAATAACATCATTTAAATATAACAGAATGACATTTGTAAAGTAATAAGTTATATCTGGTAAGTAAGAGTTGAGGTTTACAATGGCTCTGAGGGAAAGCAGGGAAGGAACTTTTGGGATTTTAAGTAACATGGGCCTATATAACTATAAAAAGAAACAGATAATTGAACATTTGGTGCTTTTTTAAACTTTTAAATATTGTTCATAACCTTCACTAGGATACTTTTTCCTGGCAGTAATGGAGACAAATATGGGTTTTTGCACTACAGATGAAAAAATAATTGTATAAGGGGTTATTCATTCCTTCATTCCCTCAGCACTCTTAACTTAAACAGTCTTGATTTTTACTACTAAACACACCCTCTATTTTCTACAAACGTGCATATGTCATGGGTGGAAGCTTGGCAAGTTCTTTGTTTCATTTATTTTTAGGTCTATTTTCCACCTGCATTGGAATGAAGGCAGCAAGACATAAAACAGTCTGGCCAGGCTGTGGGGAGAAAAGTCTGATCTATGTTTTCTTCTGTGAAATGAAAAAGGCTCTCGTGACAGAGAATCACATATTTTACCAGGGAGCTGATTTCCTAAGAAATGCAGCCCTGGCTGTGAAAATAGGATGTGTGCTGGTCTTTATTTCATTGGCTCAGGATGCTCTATTTAGTTACCTGCTGATTTCATCCTCGTGTAAAATTTGTTTCTTCTGATTAGACAGACTCATTTGATTAATTTTCCAATTCTTTAGCTTTAATCATAACAGAAGTCTCCCATTGGCTTAGCCTTTGGCTCGGAGGATTCCTAAGCCCAGGAACGACAGTGAACTGTCCTGGAGTCCTAAGCAGAGGATGCCCAATTGGTGCAACTCATTGAATGAGGATGGGTAACTGCAGTCCTCAGGAGCTGCGCTCTACACGTTGTTCATCATGGAGAGGATTAATGCGGGCTTCTGATATTTCACGTGCATTCTAAAGGATGGACTTTTTTCTAGATAGGAAGTACTGCATTCCTGCTGGAAAACACCAGGTGTTTCATTAACTAATGCCTGACCAGTTTAAAGTGGGCATATGTTTCCAGCAAGACGTACAAACAATGAGGCTGGTTCCAAAGCAGATGTTAACCTTCCACTCCTCTTTCCATTTAGGTTGGGATTAGAGTCGGAGCAAATGAAAGGCTATGCTGATAGTATTCCCTCTTGCCCATTAGGAATATATTTGAAGATTGGGTCCTCCTTTCAATATTGAGGGAATGTACCTTGTACTTGGATAGCTGATCAAATGAGGAGTAACAAACTTTCTGTTGTGTTCTTTGCTTTATGTGAATTGAAATGACGGAAAGTTTCCAAACAGACCCAAATGTGGCAATAGCAGGTCAGAGATTTGCGGTAAGAAAAGCTAATACCGCTGTATCTTTGTATTGCTGCTATCTACAAAGAAGAAGGAGGTAAAGAATGTCACTGTTTTCTCACTGTTCAGCACCAACGAGTACTCAACTGTTCCTATGTCCCCAAAGCCTAGCTCGTATCCTTCTGCGTGCACACAAAGAGAAGCTACCTGCTGGGGTAGACGATGTTTGTGGATATCAGAGGTCAGTGATTGAAGACCTAGGAGAATCTTCTACAGAAAATTATAGTTTGTTTTTTACTATTTTTCTTGAGTAATATGGACATTCCATTGAAGTATCATAGATATGCTCTCATAGCATTTGCAATAATCTATTTTTGTTCTGGGAAAGTGAGGGGATATTCAGTAAATTTCTCTTGCATTTATTTTGCCTTAGCATGTCCCAAACCATGCCTATGTATCTGTGGCATACAACTTGTTATATTTCATCAGGCCCCCCGCCCCAATTATATGAAGGAAAAGGGTCGAGAAATTGAGAGAGTGGAATTAATTCATTTGCTTTTATTTCTAAACAAATCAAGTTATATTGGATTAATCACAGATCAAATTGCATTTATTTTTTAATTTGTTGAGACTAGATTGAGAACAAATAAACAACTTGAAAGAGTTGTTTTTAAGACTTAAGCATTATAAATGGAGCTTGATTCCCCATTCTCTTAAGAATTCTGATCCAGGCAAGTGAGTCTCTTTAATGCACAGTTATACAAAGGTAAATTATTTAATGGCCCACCCTGAAAATTTAAAAAATGAATTTTTAAATTTTCTCTCCCAGATGGAATTATTCATTTTGATGGTACATTGGAGCTTTTAATGCTGACTGCATTCTTAGGGTTTTCATTTTTATTTTGAAGATCAGTTATTCCTTTAAAGGTTTCTCCTAGTTAATTGGAAACAGTACCATCTAATGGAATGAACAGAGGATAAAGGATTGCAAATGTTGGTATCTAATCCTTACTCTGTCAGTGACTACTGCTTTGTGTTTCAGCCACGTTATATTTTCCCTCTGTCTCCAATTTTGTCTTATGTAAGATTTGGAATTTCCACTTCCAGACTGTGTTAGTGAGCACAAAAAGGAGGATGGAAAATGTTGCCCTCTCTGACAATATTATTATGGCAATGTTATTATTTATAGGAGAAATAGACATTCATGTCCTCCAACTGCATATAGGTTATAGAAACCTAAAAATATGTATAGATTAAAAATAGAGGAAGTGACCATATATTGCTGGGTTGATGCAATGCATTTTCCATGAGGAAAGGCATATTTAGCTTGTTTTTGAAAACATTAAAATTAATCCTAGTGTTTGGAAGCTAAAAAGACCTTTAGATTTTCTTTTAAAGGACTGTCTCTATGGAAGACACACCCTAATGAGTCCTTCTCTGATATAATTCCATCCCTTGAGTACAATAGAATATGGCGAAGAATATGGGATGTCACTCTTGTGATTACATTTTGTTTTATAAGACTTTGCCTTTGTTGACTCCTTTTGGCTGTGAAGAAGCAATTGGCCATATTGTGAATTGCCTATGGAGAGGGCCATGTGGCAGGAAGACTTCTAGGACTTGTAAGCCTCTGTGATGTAAATGAAAGGAAAAAAATTCTTCTAATAAGCTTGAATGAGTTCATAAATGGATTGTTCTTTAGTGGAGGCTCCAGGTGAGGATATAGCTAAACCATGGCAATACTCATGACCTATGGAAACTATGCAATAATAAATATGTGTTATTTTAACTCATTAAGTTTTTGTCCATCTGTTACTCAGAAAAAGAAAATGAATACAGTTGAATCTGTTCTGATCCTGGAACGCTAATCAGTGAAAAAATTCAGCTTGCACCTCAATATCTGTCTGGTTATTTAGAAATTATACATAATGCTACTACAAATCCATGGATTAATTATTACATATTTTTTATTTTATTAGACAAAAAGATTTGGAATAAGTGCTAATATTTTCTTCTTATCTGTCCAATGGATTACCTATACCATGCTTAGGGATTCTGCATGCACATAAAACATCAATTGCTTTGATTGGAGGTGTCTGAGGTGGTAGATCAGTACTAGTGCATCATAAGTTGAGTTTAATTTCAAAAAAATCTTGCATTTAAGACCTACATATTGTTAATATTTCTACAAAGTTCCAGATACCCATCTGCTGCTGACCTTAAGTGAACCCCACTGAACATCCAATAGTGTGGATGAAGAAAGAGGTGGGACACAGGGGAAGGGGGTGGAACTAAAGACAACACTGACCTGATTCTGGGCATATAATTTCGTTTAACTTTCAGGGTAAGCCAAGTAAATCTGAAATTTGTTCAAATTATAGCAACCTATACTTGTTGGATTCAATCTATATTCAATCTATATATGGGATATTTATGCATGGGATACTCTGATTTAATGTATTCTATACTCTTTACTCCTTCACACTCTGTTTTTATTCAAAATTTTAGAAACAAAGTCAAGTTGAACACAGAGTCAGGAAGGGGAGACTATATGAAAGTTGTGGGAAATGACTAGTAATAGACCCATTTACTCAAATTAGGGGGGTGGTTGCATAGTTTATCCTCTATTAATCCAAATACCAAGTTGATTACAAGTTGGATGTTTAAACAATCAATGACTGTTGACAGATTTCATCTCCTATTATTAGCCATTAAGGGGTTGATGTTGAGAATTTCCTGAAAATAAGAAGATATTTGTCATTTATTTAGTAACTAGAGGCCTAATGCATGAAATTTATGCAAGAGTAAGCCTTCCTTCCCCCAGCTGCCATCACTGGCTTCCCTCTGGCACCCAGGACCCGGGCTTCCCTCGCAACCCCGGCTTCATCCAGAAGGTCGTCTGGAAGGATGTCTGGTCTAATTAGCATATTATGCTTTTATTATTATAGATTGCCATGTATCAAATGTTATGATGGAAAATTGACCAACATTATCTTTTAATCCTTACAATAGCTCTCTCAGGATCAGTAAAGCAGAGTTGTTAGGAGCACTGCCCTGAAATCAAACTGCTGGGTTTATATGCCCACTCTACCTCTTGATGTAACCTTAATTCAGGCTCCTATATCATTCATTCATTCATTTAACAAATATATATTGCCACATTTTTTGAGCTACTCATTCTTCTAGGCTCTGAGTATTCAATAGTGAACAAAGTAGAATACATTCCTCATGGAGCTTAGGTTCTAATGGGGAAAAGCAAATGATAATAACCAAAGAGTAAACAAACAAATACATAAAATGTTAAAAAGTGGCAAGTGCTCTTAAGAAAATAACTCTAAGTAATTTGAATGGAGGAAGGTGATAATTGTGTAGATTGGTCATTAAAAGTCTTTCTGAGGCCCTAACTGGTTTGGCTCCATGGATAGAGCATCGGCCTGCGGACTGAAGGGTCCCAGGTTCAATTCTGACCAAGGGCATATACCTTGGTTGCGGGCACATCCCCAGTAGGAGGTGTGCAGGAGGCAGCTGATCGATGTTGCTCTCTCATCAATGTTTCTAACTCTCTATCCCTCTCCCTTCCTCTCTGTAAAAAATCAATAAAATGTATTTTAAAAAAATAAGTCTTTCTGAGAAGAAAGGTGTGCCTTGAGCAAGGTTAAAAAGAAGTATGGATAGAATGTATATATCTTGGGGAAGAAATATCAGAGAGAATGAAGAAAAAGCACCAATCCTCTTCAGCATGTTAAAAAAAAAGAGTGTGAAGATGTGAAGAACACATAAATAATTTTGTTTTGACTATGACAAACTATGAAATGCTATCAGATAATCAAAGGGAGATACTGAGTGAGCAGTTGAAAACACAGAGTTCAGTGTAGTGATTGGGTTGTTGTCAAGGTTGAGTAGTAGTTAAAACTATAGTAGTATAGAATTATGGTAATCCAGGGAGTACTAGATCATCCGTTCCCCATCTCTTTTCTAGGCTTACTTACATGTGTAGGGGTTCAGAACGAGCAACTCCAAGATGTGCATCAGTGATATGTTTCATGTCCATGTCTCTGTTTCTATTTTGTTCATCAGTTTATTTTGTTCATTAGATTCCACATGTAAGTGAGATTATATGGTATTTGTCTTTCTCTGACTGGCTTATTTCACTTAGCACAATAGTCTTCAAGTCCACCCATGCTGTTGCAAAAGTTAAGATCTTTCTTTTTTCCTTCTCTCTTTCTTTCTTTCTTTCTTTCTTTCTTTCTTTCTTTCTTTCTTTCTTTCTTTCTTTCTTTCTTTCTTTCTTCTTTCTTTCTTTCTTTCTTTCTTCCTTCCTTCCTTCCTTCCTTCCTTCCTTCCTTCCTTCCTTTCTTTCTTTCTTTCTTTCTTTCTTTCTTTCTTTCTTTCTTTCTTGTCTTCTTTTTTTTTCATTGGCCACGAGTATTCCATTGTGTAAATGTACCACAGCTCTGTTATCCACTCATCTACTGATGAGCACTTGGGCTGTTTCCAGATTTTGGCTGTTGTAAATAATGCTGCTATGAACATAGGCTGCATATATTCATTTCAATTGGTGTTTCGGGTTTCTTCAAAAGACAGTTCCATTTTTAAATTTTGAGAAAACTCCATAGTTTTTTCCACAGTGGCTGCACCATTCTGCATTTCCACCAGCAGTGCAATAGGGTTCCCCTTTCTCCACATCCTTACCAGCACTTGTTGTTTGTTAGCCATTGTGGCAAGTGTGAGGTGATATGTCATTGTGGTTTTAATTTGTATCTCTCTGACAACTAGTGATGTTGAGCATATTTTCATACATCTATTGGCCATCTCTATGTTCTCATTGAAGAAGTGTCTTCAGATTTTTGCCCATTTTTAATCAGATTGTTTGTCTTCCTAATGTTGATTCAATAAGTTCTTTATATGTTTTGGAAATTAACCCCTTATTACACGTAACATTGGTGAATATATTCTTCTATACAGTGGGCTCCCTTTTCATTTTGTTGATAGTTTCTTTTGCTGTGCAGATGCTTTTTAGAGTGATGTAGTCCCATTTGTTTATTTTTTCTTTGTTTCCCTTGCCTTAGGAGATATATTTGCAAAATTATTACTATGAGAGATGTCTAAGCTTTTACTGCCTATGTTTTCTTCTAGGATTTTTATTTTTGCAACTTACATTTAATAATTTTATACATTTTTAGTGTATTCTTATATATGGTGTAAGTTAATGGTATAGTTTCATTTTTTGTCCAGTTTTCCCAATACCATTTACTGAAGAGACTGTCTTTACTCCATTATATGCTCTTGTCTTCCTTGCCAAATATTAATTGATACTGTAGGCGTGGGTTTATTTCTGGGCTCTCTGTTCTGTTTTGTTGATATATATGCTTGTTCAAAAAATTAGGCAATTTCTGATCTCTTCCAAGAGGTTTGTGGAAAGAAGAAAAAATTTAAACTATTATCCAACCTATAATAATTATATAATTATTCAGACATACTTCTTATGTACTCCCAGTCCTTTAAAAACTGTAAACCCACTACCCCTGGCCTGTATGGCTCAGTTGGTTGAGCATCTTCCCATGCAGTGAGGGGTCGCTGGTTTGATTCCCAGTCAGGGCACATGCCCAGGTTATGGGTTCCTTGGTCAGGGTGCATGTGGGAGGGAGCTGATCAATTTTTTTCTCTCCTCTCTCTCTCTCTTCTCTCTCAAAAATAATCAATAGAAATATATTTTTAAAAAGATTGTATACCACCTAAATAACTATAAATTATTTAAATACAAAAGCTAGCTCTTATAGTTTCTGGTATATGTCCAAACATCAAATCCAAAACCCTATACTGAGAAGAAGTTCAATAAATATTTTTGAAGGAATAAAGAAATGAATGAATGAAGATGACAATAGAGAATAGAGATTAAAGCTTTGGAGTGGAGAGAGACCTGTATCTAAGTCCTAGCTATTCTATTTACTGTTTGGTTGATTTTGGGGTTAATTATTTAATTAAGCTAAGATTCACTTTTCTCTACTATAAAATAAGGGGGGAAATAGCACCTATCAATTTTTAGTTGTGAGGGTAAAATAAGAAAAAATACGTAATGTGCTTAGCACAGTTGCAAACACAGTAAGTATTCAAGTAATATCACTAACTATTATGCTGTTCTATATTGCTTAATTATAATCATTATAAATTAATAAAAATATTTAGGTGCCTCCCACATTTTATTATTCTTTTATTTCTTTTAACTCCTGATAGTTATGCATAATCTAGAGACTATGATTCTATGAGTATAATGATTTAGTCCACCTTCCAAATTGTTTCCCTTGAGTTGAAAGGGATTGTGACTGTAAGGAACAGGATAAGTTGGGGTGGCAGCTCTGGGTATTTTTTATTCATCTTCACATCCACATCTGCTATCATCACTTTTATGTAGTGGGAGTCATTTGAAAAGATGATTATTTTGATGTAAAAACAGTATTAAAAACTCTATAAGTCACAGAAAAATTATTTCAGTTATTCCTAAGGTTAATGATTGGTGTCTGTTTGGTTCAAGCATAAGCTGACTCAACCTCTGGATTCATGCCTACTAACTTAGTGTTTGAGGAGTGGGACTATCAGGAACCAGTTTTCAAGAGAGTCTGAAGAGCCTCTGAAGGACAGAACTCATCTCTAGGTAAGAGGAAGTCAACCATCAAGCTTTCTTTTTTTTTTAAACCTCACCTGAGGATATTTTTCCATTGATGTTTAGTGAGAGTGGAAGGGAGAGGGAGAGACAGAGAGAAACATTGATCACTGATGTGAGGGAGACACATCGATTGGTTGCCTCCCGCATGCCCCCAACCAGGGCCGGGAGCCTGCAACCAAGGTACATGCCCTTGACCAGAATGGAATCCGGGACCCTTCAGTCCACAGGCCAGTGCTCTATCCATTGAACCAAACCAGCTAGGGCAACCAACAAGCTTTTGCCAGACACAAGGCCTATGTGTGCCATGGAGAAGCTGTCTCTGAGTAAGCCTTGTAAATAATCTTTGGATTTATCTGAGTCCTTCTGAGGAAAGAGGGATGGAAGCAGATGGCTGTTAATAACAATGGAAATAACTATCTTGTGCAAAGAGAAAATACCACCAAGCTTCACTGCATTGAACACTTGAGACAATTCAGTTTCACTCTGTCCTCAGTTTTTTAAAGCAAATCAGCAGCAGGTGGGCAGTTAGATAACAGTGACTGAGTGTGGCTGGTGGAGACTAAAGAAAGAGGCTCAGTGCTGAATATGATGGGAGGGTATGCTCCTGTATACACAGGACAGGGTCTCTTGGAAATGACATCTTTAAGGGAGGGTACACTTTCTCAAGGGACTGATAGAGAAAGCGCAAACAAAACATAGGTCCACACATTACATTAAGAGTTTCATTTAAGAGGATGGCGTTATGCTACCAGTGAGCTGTTCTATGCAAAAATTACACGACCTATTAGTCTTTGGGTGAACGTACCTTCTGAGGTACCAAAGTTTTGATCTCCCTTTTTACCAATGAACGTTTTCCTTATTGTCAGAGTTATTTCTGTTTCCAGGGAACAAAAAATAAGTTAGCCTACACAAATTGTGACCTCATCCATTTTGCACTTCAACCCACTGTGCTAACTAGCCAGGGCCAGGGCAGCAATCAAGTCCACAAAACAAAGACAATGCTTAAAAATTGTGACAAGAAACTGTAGCAATCCTATATAGTTGGATCTCCATGCAGTCTGTACAGGAAAAGAAAGGAGATAAAATATTGGTGAAAAAAGCTTAAAGCAAGTAATTAGTAGCAGGGGACAGCAATGGAATATTTAGATTATCACACTTCACTTTGCACTGGTATCAGCTTATGAATATTTTAGCAGCACTCATTTACATACCCACTGAGGATTGCTGAGCAGGAATTACCCTTTGTTTTCAGGCATAGAATTCAGTGAGGTTACAGGTTGTATCTAGACTTTAGCTTCTTCAAATACAAAGAGCTTTGTGACAATATGTTCAATGACATGTAATGTCTACTTTTTAAAAGTCAAACCACAGAATTTTCCTGCATAATCATTTATACTTACATGGACAATTTCTCTATTGTGAAGATGCTTTTTGGTGAGCATATTTTTAAAGTTTTGTGAAATATAACTTGTGGCACCTGTATTTTAGTACTTGTCATACCCATCTCTCCCAGTCTTTTCCCTGGACTACCACTTGAGCTCAGAGGGGGTAAGTGTCTATCCCAAAGTCACACATTAATTTGAAGAACCCAAGTCCCTCCTTGGTCTCACTCTTCAGGCCTGGTCAGATATGGTTCGCTAAGGACTACCAAATGAACTTCAGGTGTCTGAGGCAAGTTGTTCTCAGGTGACTAAAGAGTATAAAATGTGAAACGTGTGATCTGCTGCTAAGAACCATCTATACCTTCCACACAGTTATTTGGACAGAAAACAAAAACCAAAAAAAACCCCAAAAAACATAAAACAAATTTTACACTTTATAAAAAGATATTAAATAAAATTGAGTAGATAAAAAATGGAAAAGACTGACTGGAGAGAGTAACTGTCCTATATAATAAAAGCCTAATATGCTAAATGTCCAGTCATCTGGTGACCGGTCAGCTGTTCAACAAATCAAAGCATAATATGCTAATGATAAGGCCACTCAATTGCTCACTATGACATGCACTGACCACCAGGGGTAGACATAGATGCTCTGACTAGTAGGTTAGCTTGCTGCTGGGGTCCAGTGGATCCGGAATGAGTGAGATGGGCCGGATGCGCCCTTGAGCCCTCCCGTGGTCCCCTTCTGGCCCTGATCGTGCACTGGTGGGGTCCCTCAGCCTGGACTGCACCCTCTCACAATTTGGGACCACTCAAGGGATCTCAGAGAGCCAGTTTCAGCCTGATTCTGCAAGCCACTCCCCTCAGGAGGGCGCCAGATGCAGGGCTTATGGCTAGCAAGCGCTGCTGCAGCAGAGCGAGCCTCTCGCGATCGGGACTGATTGGGCGTGAGTCCGAGAGCAGGTGCACTGGGGCCAGTATGAGTGGGAGTGGCAGGTAGGAGCTACAGGCGGCGTTGGACTGTGGGTTTCGGCCCAATCCCCACAGGCCACCCTGAGGGATCCCACCCATGCATGAATTTATGTACTGGGCCTCTTGTTCCATAGAAGAACTTTCTAAATCACTAAAGTATTTTTTTCAAGTCATGTTCTTATCTCTTTCCACCCTTGCTCCCTACCCTCCTCAAAGACCCTCTGCCAAGCAATTTCACATGTATCATAAACATACTCTTGTGGCTGGAACCGGTTTGGCTCAGTGGATAGAGCGTCGGCCTGCGGACTGAAAGGTCCCAGGTTCGATTCCGGTCAAGGGCATGTACCTGGGTTGCGGGCACATCCCCAGTGGGGGGCGTGCAGGAGGCAGCTGATCGATGTTTCTCTCTCATTGATGTTTCTGGCTCTCTATCTCTCTCCTTTCCTCTCTGTAAAAAATCAATAAAATATATTTAAAAAAATACTCTTGTGAACAAGAGTGATAATTTTTGATGTGGGGCCCTGATGCGGATGACAATCAGCCCCAGGTAGCCATTCACTTACCAGTGGCTGGTAGCTCTAAAATAATTTTTAAAAAAGGGAATCAGAGTTTAGGATTCAAATAAGTAAGAAGAAGGGATGCTTGTGTTTTCACAGCTTGTATTTTTGAGGTGGTAAAAATCCCTGAGCTGATCCACCCCTCAAGGGCCTCATCATTGCATTCATCTGATAGCAACCATTCCTGTTTGAATTCAGGCTGCTGACCTTTTCCCTAGTCATGTTTGAAGATCAGCCTTGTGGTCAGGTTAATAGCAATTCTTCCGAAGTAACCTACCACCTATATTTCCTTGTTATTCTGTTCTAAGGTTTTGGCTGGTTCATTAAAGTTTTGGCATATGGAAGCAGAGAAGCACCTATTAAGTGAACACAATAAGGACATTATGGTATTTTTAGAGAAGATGTGAGTTGGAAAGATTTCCCCCTGGATGAAGGGTGTTTTGGTCATTGATATATTTAGCTGGTCACCAGTAATCAAAGGTAATAAAGACTTCAGGCTGACACCAGAGTTGTTATTTTATTTTATTTATTTATCTATTTTTATTTTTTAAATATATATTTTTATTGATTTTAGAAAGAAGGGAGAGGGAGAGAGAGATAGAAACATCAATGATGAAAGAGAATCATTGATCGACTGCTTCCTGCATGCCCCCTACTGGGGCTTGAGCCTGCAACCCAGGCATGTGCCCTCGATCGGAATCGAATTCGGGACCCTTCAGTCTGCAGGCTGATGCTTTATCCACTGAGCCAAACCAGGGCTATTTCTTTATTCTTTTCCTTTTTTTTTTGTTAAAGCAATCTAGTATCAGGCAAGGGTAGCTAGAACTTACTCAAGACATATTGGTTGAATCTCCACTCAGGGCACTGAACCATTACTATAATCAATGCGCTAGACTCTAGAAAGCGCTAGACTCTTTTTGACTTTCATAATTTTTTATTCCTGTTAATAGAAAATATAAGTGCATAGAGAACTATAATACAGCACATTTTCTACAAATGAGTTAGACATGTAATGAACCCAGAGAAGAAAGAAGCTGTTTTGGCTTGGGTGATAAGGGATGTTTCATAGAGGGGTGACATAGAAAGGAATTTAGATTTTAGTGGGTGGAGATATTCATTTTAAGACAACTAGTAAACAGTTTTATTTTGTGTTCTTACTAAGTTAAATATATATATACTGGATCCTGTGATGGACACAAAATTAAATATTAATGTTTAGGAAACACTGCTCTGAAAACGACATTGCAAAGGAATACCTAAATATGCTCGGTCACATCAGTGAAAGTTTTAAGGTTAGATGGTGTTTATGCTCTCAGGTTGGTGGGATTCAGCAGTTGGGTAAATACAAAGCCATTAAAGCCACCTTGACATCAAAATATAATAGACAAGTTGATGAACTAAGCATATGCCCAGGAGAAACTTGGATATTAGATAGTCCATTCACTGGAGGGAAACAGGTTAAAAACAGGTCTTCCTTTCTCAGGGTTTGTTTGAAGAAGATTTCATAAGTCCCCACTCTTCCATTCCCATATTTCTCCGGAATACATACATGTCTTTGTTGGAACTTTCACACTTTGGTTGCAAATCTAAAGTTGAACATCCATTTCCCTTTTAGATTGCTTACTTGTGCTAGTAAGTGGTAAAGGTGGAAAATAAAAGATTGCCTCCAAAGAAAGAAACTTTTATTTTGGTTTGAAATACAATCTGGGCTTTCCTGTAGCAGACTGAACGGACTAGAAACCACATCCTTCTAGAAGCCACTGTTAGCGAGGCCATATATCTAGAGCTCCTGCTGACAGCAGTTGGAGAGTGACTACGCAGAAGAGAAAAGTCAGTTTGTAGTAATGATTGACTGGACATCATGCATGGAGTAAGTCCACAAATGTATTCAGACTTTCAAGCACATTTTCAAAGATCAAAACAACCACAACTAGCTGGATTTGAATGTAAGAAACATTTGGAATATGTGTGTATGTACCAACCAACAACCCCAAAAGTCTATGTGCTTGTAGCATTACAAGGATACTTACCTTTGTTATTGAAAGCTTATACTCTACGAAAGAAAGCAAGGTCACCGCTGGGGTACATTTCTGGCAGGTTATTTAAACTTCTGAGAGGATGAATGCCATTTAGAAATAATGGGTGTGTGGGGGTTTTTTATTAAATAAACCTGTCTAATAATATTAAGGTGTTATTTCAATGTTAAGAACAGACAAAGCCAATCTTAGGTACTAAAATATGGAGGCAGAAGGTTAGGGGCAGGGCAGGGAGGGAGTTGAGAACTGGTTAAGGCTGATATTGAAGACAGGAAAAAAATTAAAAATAAAACTTCCTTCATTTTTCTATTGGACGACATTCTATTTTTGCTTAAATTCTCCTTTGCTTTATTGAATTCTTACCAAAGTTAGCTATGGAATTTGAATGTTTCTAATATACAATAGAAATAATAGATTTTCTTTAGACATATGTGAGAATAAGATATTTTGTTATAAAAGGTAAAAACAAGCGATATTGTTATTATAATTCAATGTCACTAAATTTAATAGAGATTTTTAAATGTTAAGTTTATATATGTATTGTCTTAAATTATTATAAACTAATGAACAAGTTGCCATTTTTAATAAATCTAAAATTCACAATCATGGAGCCTCCCAGTAAAGCCTAGAATTTCTGTTTTTACCTTATTTGACAAAAAAAAAGTTTTATTCTTAGAGAAAACAATTAAAATCTTATTCATATTATTCCCACAGAACCTTTTTATATTCAGTAGCTCTAAATTAAGAATAGCTTCATAATTTAGCTTTAAGCACATGATTAATTTAATGCTGTTGCACAAAAATTATTTGGGGTATATGTTTAACTGAAACTAAAATTCTTAACAAATTTTGAGAGCCTTGCAAACTGAAACTACATGAGACTGATATTTACATCCCAAAATGCACTGAAGTCTTAACAAGAAAACTATGATTATAGCTATTTTGTATTTGTCATAGATACAGTTTTGGTGACTAGAAGAAATGTATTCACTTTCTAGAAGCAAGTAAGACAGCAAAGCCAAGAAACAGCTAGTAAGACAAAATCTCATAATAACTAACGGAACATGATAAATAGTAAGAACATTTACCCCTGGCAACTCATAGCTGATTGGAAACATGTTGCAGAATGATAAGGTAACACGTGTGAGGAATTTTGACATTGAGAAGCAACACGTTTTCTTAGAACAGTTCGTCTATCTTCTCTTAGCAAACTGGTCTTGGAAGAAGGAAGTAAAGGGAGAAGAAAGGAAAAAAGGAAGGAAGGAAGGAAAGAAATACATTGATTGAGGGAGGATTTCTTCCCTTGGAGGTTTATAAATCCCAAGTCTTAAAGAAACATCGTGGGGTATTCTGAGGAAGGCAACAATGTGATCTGGCCTTGGACAAGGTCCCCCCATAACTGTAACTGCAACTTTATCTTCATTGCCCAGGTTATTTACGATTTATTGCTATAGTTTTCTCACCATTCCTCACTTCTTCTGAGCTAAAGAGAAAAAAATAATATTTTTGTTCTCTTCTTGTTTCCTTTTTCTTTTTGTGATATAAATCCCCACTCCACCCCAAACCCAGAATGACACTTGATATGGTTGGGACACCATTTTACAGGTAATTCACATCTCTTTGGGTCTTGGCAACATGCTAGATATTTTATAATGATATTTTTCCATTAGAATATTTAGAATCCGTTTAAATTACATTTGATATTTAATTTTTATTTGTTCTTTTAGGAGAGAGTGAGAAAAATAAAAACATTTCAGCTATACTAATTTAATCATTTCTTCGCCTTCAGCTTCTTTTATGTTCTTAATATCTTTTCCTTAAGAAACAAACAAATAGGCCTGGCTGGTTTGGCTCAGTGGATGGAGCGTTGGCCTGCGGACTCGGGGGTCCCGGGTTCGATTCTGGTCGGGGGCATGTGCCTTGGCTGTGGGCATATACCCAGTGGTGGGTGTGCGGGAGGCAGCTGATGGATGTTTCTCTCTTATCGATGTTTCTGACTCTCTGTCCCTCTTCCTTCCTCTCTGTAGAAAGTCAATAAAATATATTTTTTTAAAAAAAGAAACAAACAAATAATAATAATAATAAAACTCTCGCTGTTACTTATGTGTTTCCTTTTTTTCAAAAGTGGAACCACAATTCTTAGGCAGCTTGGATTTCCCACTCTAAATTACCCATATCTCTTCTCCAGTGCCCCTCCACTCCACAGTCAGTCAGCAAGAACCTGTTTCATCAGTGGAGGGTCACTCTACCTCGCTCTTTTCTTTTTCAGTGTCACTGCCCTAGAAGACGCTCTCATTAATTCTCCTAGATATTCTTGAGATGTTTTCTAATGGGTCTTTACAAGTAACTAAAAAAAAAAATCTAGGCAATGAACTAAGTCAGAATTTCTTATTGAATTGTTCATTGCATCACTGTATATCCTCTATTCCAGTGATTTCTAAGTAGTACAAAATATCAATAGTAAGGGGTTTTAATATATTTTTAATATATTTTTATTGATTTTTTACAGAGAGGAAGGGAAAGGGATAGAGAGTTAGAAACATCGATGAGAGAGAAGCATTGATCAGCTGCCTTCTGCACACCCCCTACTGGGGATGTGCCCGCAACCAAGGTACATGCCCTTGACCAGAATCGAACCTGGGACCCTTCAGTCCACAGGCCGACGCTCTATCCACTGAGCCAAACTGGTTAGGGCAATAAGTAAATAATTTAAACAAATAATCTGGAAGAAAGATATAGAGAGAAGACCCAGCAATTCCACTTCTGGGTACTTATCAGAAAAGACTATTTTTTTAGTAGCAACTTCAAAATATGACATATTGCCCTGGCTGGTGTCGCTCAGTGGTAGAGCATCAGCCTGCACACTAAAGGGTCACTGGTTTGATTCCTGGTCAAGGGCAGGTACATAGGCACCTAGCCCTGGTTGAAAGTATTACACATGTCCCCTTTTTTGTTGTTTTTTTCCTATTGACTCCCCGCTCCCTGCACCTGCCCCTCCCAAGCCTTCCCTATTTCTGTGTCCATGGGCTATGCATATATGCATATGAGTTCCCTGGTTAATGTCTCCACTGCCAACTCCCCCCCAATCCCACTCCCCCCCTACTACATTCCCTCTGAAATTCATCACTCTGTTCTGTGGTTCTAGGGTCTATTTTATTCATTAGCTTATTTTGTTCATTATATTCCACATATGAAGGAAATCATGTGATACTTATCTTTCTCTGACTGGCTTATTTCGCTCAGCATAATATTCTGCAGATCCTTCCATGCTGTTGCAAATGGTAAGAGTTCCTTCTTTTTTTTACTGCCCCATAGTATTCCATTGTGTAAATAGCTTTTTAATCCACTCATCCACTGAGGGCACTCGGACTATTTCCAAATCTTAGCTATTTTAAATTACTATGAACATAAGGGTGCATATATTTTTTCTGATGAGTGTTTCGGGTTTCTTAGGATGTATCCCTAGATGTGGAATCACTGGTCAAATGGGAGTTCCATTTTTAATTTTTTGAGGAAATTCCATACTGTTTTCCACACCAGTCTGCTTTCCCGCCAGCCATGTACTAGGTTTCCCTTTTCTCCACATCTTCGCCAGCATTTGTCATTTATTGATTTGTGGATGGGAGCCATTCGGACAGGTATGAGGTGATACCTCATTGTTGTTTTAATTTGCATCTCTGGAGGATCAGTGACTTTGAGCATTTTTTCATGTGTCTCTTGGCCATCTGTATGTCCACTTTGGAGAAGTGTCTATTTAGGTCTTTTGCCCATTTTTTAATTGGATTGTTTGTCTTCCTTTTGTTAAGTTGTATGAGTTCCCTATATAGTTTGAAAATTAACCCCTTCTCAGGTGTATCATTGCCAAATATATTCTCCCATACAGTGGGCTCCCTTTTCGTTTTGTTGGTGGTTTCTTTTGCTGTGCAGAAGCTTTTTAGTTTTATGTAGTCCCATTTGTTTTTCTCCTTAGTTTCCATTGTCCTAGGAAATGTATCAGTAAACACATTGCTATAAGCAATGTCTGAGATTTTGCTGCCTATGTATTCTTCTAGGATTTTTATGGTTTTACCACTTACAAGTCTTTTATTCATTTTGAGTTTATTCTTGTGTATGGTGAGGGTTGGTGGTTTAGTTTCATTTTTGCATGTATCTGTCTCATTTTCCCAACAACATTTATTGAATAGACTCTCTTTACCCCATTTTATGTTTTTGGCTTCTTTGTCAAATATGAACTGAATTTACCATGAAGGAGTAGGTTTATTTCTGGGCTTTCTATTCTATTCCATTGATCTATATGTCTGTTTTTATGGCAGTATATGCTGTTTTGATTACTATATACTTGTACTGTAACTTGATACTAGGTAGTGTAATACATACCACTTTTTTCTTCATTATCAAGATTGCTATGGCTATTTAGGATCTTTTTTTGGTTCCATATGAATTCTTGAAATATTTATTTGTGATTTGTGAAATATGCCACTGTTTTTTTGTTTGTTTGTTTTTTTGCTACTGGTATTTTAATAGAAATTGCATTGAATGTATAAATTGCACTGGGTAGAATGGACATTTTAATAATGTTAATTCTTTTAATCCATGAAGTTTCTAAACAGCATTACCATGCTCCAATTTTTTATTTCAAATGAAATAATATGGTGAATCTCAAAATAGAAAACTTATGCTATTGAAATGTGTAGAAGACCTAGGTCTTTGTTCATGATACTTTAGTTACTTCTCTCAGAGGCCCCTAAGTTATGCTACAGACTCCTGAGTTTCAAAGGATGAAAGTTTTTTAAAACCTGATTTTGATTGTAGCCTTGTTGTACAGATGAGGTAACTGAAGCTTGAAGTTAGTAAATGGTTCACTTTCAAAATAACACAGTTTATTAGTCTTTAGCAAACACTAAAACCAAGGATTCTTGACCTTTAGCACACTCACTCACTTCCATGGCTCTCTCAATGCCCTAAATGGTTTGGCCTTTACTAGGAAAGATGAAAACTTATTTCACTCTTTAATTTCCAAACGATCCTAATATCTCACTTTAGAGATATGTTTTGTGACAGTATTTTTACAGTTAAATACCTCTCCTTCTCAATCTATCATTATGGCACATGTGAAAGAAAAAATAGTATTTTAATTTTCTTATTTGCTTATCAATTGAGTAAAGCTCTACATAAACAAACTAAGACCAAGACAGTGAAATGTTAAAATATATTTAATTGTGAATTTCACTATTTATAGAAGATGATCATAACATCTAGGAAAGGTATGGACATTCAAATTGCAACATATATCTACACAGCATTTCATGATGTACAAAATGACTGCACAAACACACTAATATAAGTCAAAATATTCTAGTTAAGGAAACAGAGGTGTCAAAGATTGTGCAAAGGACTTCTCCAAAGAGGACATACAGATGGCCACATGCATATGAAAAGATATTCAACATCACAAATCATCAGACAAATGCAAATCAAAACCAGAGTAAGATATCACTTCAAACCTGTCAGAATGGCTATCTATAATAATAAAAACATAATATGCAAATCGTCCAGATGTCCTTCCAGATGACCTTGCAGACAACCTTCCAGACGAAGCCGGGACTGTAGTCGCGGGATCAAGGCAGCTGCTGTGGCAGCTGTGAGGGAGGAATTGAGGCAGCCACTGCGGCTGCGAGGGAGGGAGGGGTCGAGGCAGCCGCCATGGCTGCGAAGGCCTACTCTTGCACAAATTTCGTGCATCAGGCCTCTAGTCATTAATAAACCGACAAACAAAAAGTGTTGGCGAGAATGCAGAGTAAAGGGAACCCTCATACTTTATTGGTGGGAAAGCACATTGGTACAGCCACTGTGAATAGTGTATGGAGTTACCTCAAAGATTTAGAAATGAAACAGCCTTATGACCCAGTGATTTCACTTCTGGGGATTTATCCAAAGAAACCCAAAACATTACTTTGAAAGAATATGTGCACCCCTATGTTCATTGCAGGATTATTTACAACTAGTGGCCTGGTGCAAGGATATGTGCACATTGAAAAGAAAATAATTAGAAGAAATATTTTAATATTGCTATTTGCCCTTTCTCTCTCAGTGCCTGGGAGCTGGGCGGTGGGCCTGCCCCCCCCCCCCACAGCTGCCACTGGTCACCGTCTCCAGGGTAATCGGGCCCCACACTTGCACCCGCCTTAGCCTGGCGCTGCCTGCTCACCTGCTCCACCATCCTCCCGCAGTCCTGCTCTCATCAGGGCGCATTGGGGCTGGCAAGCCTCCACTGCCTCCTGCTGCTAGCGCCACATCACTGACACCCGCCATGTTCCACGCTGCCCCATGGTGGTCAGTGTACGTCATAGCGAGTGGTCAAACTCCCAGTCTCCCAGTCCAATGACTGCCCGAGGGGGCAATTTGCATATTAAGCTTTTATCATATAGAATTTCCAAGATTTGGAAGCAACCCAAGTGCCCATCAGTGGATAAGTGGATAAAAAAGCAGTGGTACATATACACAATGGAATACTACTCAGTCATAAAAAATAAGGAATTTTTTTATTCTCACCCAAATTTTTTTAAAAATTGATTTTAGAGAGAGGAAGGGAGAGAGGAGAGAGACATTGATGCAAGTGCAACATCAATAGGTTGCCTTCTCTACACTTCCTGACAGGGAATCAATTCCACAACCTTTTGTTGTATGAGATGATGCTACAAACAATTGGGCCACCTGACCAAGGCAAAAATAAGGAAATATTGCCCACTGGGTTAAGATGATGGACCTAGAAAGCACTATGCTAAGTGAAATAAGCTAGTCAAAAAAATACAAGTACCATATGATTTCACTCATATGTGGACTATAATGAACAAAATGAACTAACAAGCAAAATAGCAACAGTTATACATGGAAAGCAAGCTGTCATCTGTTAGGGGGTGGGTTGGGAGGCTGGGAGAGGGGTGAAGTTATTGAGCAAACAAAAAAATAAGCAAAATATTAATTGACAGTTTGTTGATTCCAGGGAGAGGGGTGGGTAGGGGGAGGTGCATAAGGATAAAAAGGGATAAATGATGAATGGAAGGTGACTTGACTTGAGGTGGTGAATACACAATACAGTGTAAAGATGATGTATTATGGAATTGTGTGCCAGAAACCGGTATAATTTTGTTAACCAGTGTTACACCAATAAATTCAATAAAAAGGAAAAGAAAAGTAAGTATGCAGGTACTTAGAAAAAAAGTTTGTGGTAATTAATATAGGTAACAAACAAGTGCCAAGTTTTGAGTTGGGCTCAAATCTAGTTTGGCCCAATTTTCATAATCTTTTTAAAGACCAAAAATTGTTGTGTAGATGTTTATTTTTGACTGATCTAATCTAATAAAAGAGAAACATGCAAATTGACCACACCTCCACTACTCCCACACACACCAGCCAATCAGAGCAAATATATGCAAATTACCCAACCAAGATGGCGGCAGGCAGCCACGGAGCTGGAGCAAGCAGGAGGCTTGGTTGCCCCAGAGATGGAGGAAGCCAAGCTTCCCGCCTACCCTGGCTGGCCAGCTGTGGCCTCTGCTCAAGGCAACAAAGTTTCAATTATAGAAGATAAATAAATCCCAGATACCTGCTTCCAGCCAGCCTCCACTGGGAGCTTGGGTGGCTGGGGACCGTGGCCAGCCTGCAAACAGCCATCAGCCCCTCACCCAGGATGGCCACACCCTCATGGGGTGAGGGCCCCGGCTGGGGGGCTTGGTGAGCCTGCAAACAGCCATCAGGCCTTACCTAGGCTGGCCAGGCACCCCAGCAGAAAGCCCCCACCCTGAAGGGGCTGTGGCCAACCTGCAAATGGCCATCAGCCCCTCACCCATGCTTTCCAGGCACTCCAGCAGGACCCCCCCCCTGATCCGGGACACCCTTCACGGAAAAACCAGTGGCCCCCACCCATGTACCAGGCCTTTATCCTATATAATAAAAGGGAATATGCATATTGAACCCTAA
>NW_005871219.1:2516780-2546897 GCF_000147115.1 Myotis lucifugus | reverse complement strand
TCTGACTGGTCGCTATGATGCATACTGACCACCAGGGGGCAGACGCTCAACACAGGAGCTGCCGTGATGCACACTGGCCATTTAAAAAGAAACGGCACCATGGACCTGGTGCCCACAAAGCAAAACTCGGCTTCTTCCAAGTGGGACACAGGCCCCGCCACCACCCTGGAGTGACAGCCCAGCAAATCATAGCCAATGCTGCTGAGATCCCATGGCACAAAATGCAGCCCACAGCCCAGCACCGCCTGGAAACGGTGGTTGTGGGCTCCAGGTAATGATGTCACGTAGCAACACCTGGCTTCCTCTCTCTAGCAACAGGCTATTTAACAATAAACGGCACTACAGACCTGGTGCCCACAAAGCAACACTTGGCTTCCCCTAAGTGTGACACAGGCCCTGCCACACCACATCGCAGCCAATGCTGCCAAGACCCCCTGGCACAAAATGTGGCCGCCACAGCCCAGCCTAGCCCAGAAATGGTCACTGTGGGCACTGGGTAATGATGTCACATAGCAATGTCTGCTCCCTCCCGCTAGGGACTAGCCTCCTTGGAGGTTCTTCAGCCAAGGAACATGACTTGCTTTATAGCCAGGTGCAAACATTTTACACTTTAACCAAATGTCTGTGAAAGCATTTTCCCATGCCTCATCTCATTTGATCCTCACAGAAGTCCTGGAGTAGGTAGATAGGAGATCGGTGGAATCCTATTTTCTTTTCATTAGCCAGAAAACAGAGATTTAGAAAGTGTAGAAACTGAACCCAACTGAAAAGAAGTAAGAAATGGTGGACCTTGCAAATGACTTCAGGTTTTCTCACTGCACAGAATATAGTCAAATACTGCTGCAGTGAAATATTTTACCCTTTGTTCTCCCTGCATGATCCACAATAATAATCTGCTTTGTGTTGATATTTACTGCTATGTTGCTAACAATTACCTGAAAGAGAAGTTGAGGTGCTTCACTGGGCTGGAAAAAGTTTAGCTAAATCAGAAAGCAGGTCTAATTAAGCAAGTTTATTCTATATCTATAAAAGGCTAAGTTGCCGAAACCGGTTTGGCTCAGTGGATAGAGCATCAGCCTGCGGTCTGAAAGGTCCCAGGTTCGATTCTGGTCAAGGGCATGTACCTGGGTTGTGGGCACATCCCCAGTGGGAGATGTGCAGGAGGCAGCTGATCGATGTTTCTCTCTCATCGATGTTTCTAACTCTCTATCTCTCTCCCTTCCTCTCTATAAAAAATCAATAAAATATATTTAAAAAAAAATAAAATAAATAAAAGGCTAAGTTGACTCACCCATGCGCAATACATACAAAGCTCTCGCTGGTGCCAATCAAATGTGTGTGTTTTGATTTGTCATTGCCAATTGTGAATTTGGTTGATGCTTCTATTATAGAGAAAGGGTGAATAGCGATATTAAAATATTTCTTCTAATTAATTTCCTTTCAATGTGCACGAATCTGTGCAGTCAGACACTAATTTTTGATATGCACAAATATGATTTTATATCTTATTTCTGTTCTTTGAGACTTGATGTATTAAATGGTGCCATTAATAGCTATTAATATTTATAGTATTAAGTGGTACTTTTAATGATATGACTGGTTTTTACTTATCAGAATTTCTAAAGTTGAAGAAATCGACCCAAGCCATTATGCTCAATTAATATTTGACAAAGGAGGCAAAAATATACAATGGAGTCAAGACAGTCTCTTCAAAAATGGTGTTGGGAAAATTGGACAGATACATGCAAAAAAATGAAACTAGACCACTAACTCACACCACACACAAAAATAAACTCAAAATGGATAAAGACTTAACATAAGATGGGAAACCATAAAAATCTTAGAAGAATCCATAGACAGCAAAATATCAGACATTTGTCATAGCAATATCTTTACCAATACAGCTCCTAGGGCAATGGAAACTAAGGAGAAAAATAAACAAATGGGACTACATCAAAATAAAATCTTCTGCACAGCAAAAGAAACCATCAACAAAACTACAAGAAAGCCCACTGCATGGGAGAACATATTTACCAATGTTATCTCCCATAATGGTTTAATCTCCAAAATTTGCAGGGAACTCATACAACTTAACAAAAGGAAGATTAATAATCCAATCAAAAAATGGGCAAAGGACCTAAATAGACACTTTTTGAAAGAGGACATACCAAAGGCCAAGAGACATATGGAAACATGCTCAAAGTCACTAATCATCCGAGAGATGCAAATCAAAATGACAATGAGGTACCATCTCACACCTGTCAGAATGGCTATCATCAACAAATGACAAGTGCTGGTGAGGATGTGGAGAAAAAGGAACACTCATGCACTGCTGGTGGGAATGCAAACTGCTGCAGCCTCTGTGGAGAACAGTATGGAGTTTCCTCAAAAAACTAAAAATGGAACTCCCATTTGACCCAGTAATCCCACTTCTAGGAATATATCCCAAGAAAAGAGAAACAGCAATCAGAAAGGGTATGTGCACCCATGTGTTCATAGCAGCACAATTTACAATAGCTACAATTTCAAAACAGCCTAAGTGCCCATCAGCAGATGAGTGGATTAAAAAACGGTGGTATATCTACACAATGAAATACTACGCTGCTATAAAAAAGAAGGAATTCTTATCATTTGCAACAGCATGGATGGACATGGAGAGCATTATGCTAAGCAAAATAAGCTAGCTGGAGAAAGATAAATATCACATGATCTCACTCATTTGTGGAATATAATGAACATAAATTGATGAACAAAAATAGAGTCAGAGACATAGAAGCATCGACCAGACCATCCAACCTAAATAGGAAGGCAGGGGAGGGTGGGGAGGGTGGGTAAGAGATCAACCAATGGACTTGTAAGCATACATATGAGTATATCCAATAGACACAGACAGTAGTGGGGTGTGCTGGGTGCTGGGAAGGGGAGACTTATGTAATACTTTAACCAAAAAAGAATTTAAATTAAAAAAAATTCTGGAAAGAATGGATCAGGTATATTAAATTAAATTTTTATTGTTTAATTATAAACAAACAAACAAAAACAAACAAACATCACATTGGAATAAGCCTTCATCCTTAAGCTGGGATGGTAAATAAGGTTAAGGGTGGTAGCATTGTATCTTTACGTTATTAACTTTTGTATGACCACAAAAATTTGGCTGAATATGGCTTTTTATTTTTTTATTAATATTCACCTGAGGATATTTTTTCCATTGATTTTTTTAGAGAGAGTGTAAGGAGGTGTGAGAAAGAGGGGGAGGAGAGAGAGAGAGAGAGAGAGAGAGAGAGAGAGAGAGAGAAACATAGCTGTGAGAGCGACACATTGATTGATTGCCTCCAGCATGCACCCTGACAGGGGCCAGGACTGAACCTGCAACCCAGGTGGTGCCCTTGACCAGGAATTGAACCTGAGACACTTTTTTGCATGGGCTAATGCTCTAACCACTGAGAACACTGGCCGTGGCTGAATACGACTTTTTAAATAGAACAAAATCACATGAAAAACAATGTGTTCTTCCCATAATAGGATTATCTGGTGTGCAAATCATTACAGTAGAATGATGCAATGGAGCATAAGAACAATGAGTCAGATAATAAATTGGTTATAACACTAACTATATCACTATGAACCAAAATATATACATTTGATGGCCATGATTGCACACCAATGTTTAAAGCCCAATGTGGAAAAGGTATTTCAACTTCCCTCTTTTAAAAACTCTATAGCCTGCTACAGTCTGTGTCTGGCATCATTATATATATATATATATATATATATATATATATATATATATATATATATATATATATAAAACCAGCCAGCCCCCACCCGTGCACCAGGCCTCTATCCTATATAGTAAAAGGGTAATATGCAAACTGACCCTAACAGCAGAAAGACTGGGAATGACATGCCCCTGCTTGTGCTTTCAGCATGGAAAGCCAATATTTAAAGGAAAGGCCGTCATCGTTATTAAGAGATATAAGAAAATCAGTACATATCAGTATCTATTTAATAATGGGGACATCATGAATGTCAAACTTAACACACTTTACAGACTAATTCCTACTAAAGTGTATCTTTGTCTCAAGTTGAAGTCAGTACTGGAAATTTTATATTACCCACTCTGCCTGAAAGCGTTAAAAAGTATTTCTAAGATAGCTAGGCTAAAGAATGAGTGACCTTTTACAACCTTGTGCAATTTGGGGTTCAATTTCAAAGCTGATAATAGTTAAGCCTTACAATATTGACACTGGCTGGAATTAAGCAAGGGGGTCATTTTTTAAAAAATTATTTTTATTGTTGAAAGTAATACATGTGCCTCTCCTTCTTTCCCCCATTGATCCCCTCCATCCTAAACCTCCCCGCCAGACCTTCACCACACTATTGTCTGTGTCCATGAGTTATACATATCCTATCTAATAAAAGACAAATAGGGTAATTAACCATACCTCCGATATGCTTCCCATTGGCTAATCAGGGCAATATACAAATTAACTGCCAACCAAGATGGTGGCCGGCAGCCACACAGCTGAAGGGAGCATGAGGCTTGGTTGCCCTGGCAATGGAGAAAGCCAAGGTTTCCCGCCTGCCATGGCCTGGCTCTGAGCCTGAAAACAACAGCTCCAAAAGCAACTATGTTTCAATTATAGAAGCCAAACAAACCCCAGATACCTGCTTTCAGCAGCCGAGGCCTCAAGCTGGAGCCAGCTCTCAGCTTCAGTGACAGCCATAGAAGGTAAATAAATCCCAGAATAAAAAAAAAAGAAAAAAAGGACAGGTTGGGAGCTTCTGTCACCCACCAGCCTGAAAAGGGCCCTCAGCCCCTCACCCAGACTGGCCAGGCACCCCAGTGGGGACCCCCACCCTGAAGGGGGTGCAACCAGCTGCAAACAGCCATCAGCTCCTCATCCAGGCTGGCCAGGCACCTAAGCGGGACCCCCACCCTGATCCAGGACACCCTTCAGGGCAAACCAGCCAGCCCAAACCTGTGCACCAGGCCTCTATCCTATATAGTAAAAGGGTAATATACAAACTGACCCTAACAGCAGAAAGACTGGGAATGACTGGTCACTATGATACACACTGACCACCAGGGGGCAGACGCTCAATGCAGGAGCTGCCCTCTGGTGGTCAGGGTGCTCTCACATGGGGAGCTCTGCTCAGCCACAAGCCAGGCTGATGGCTGCCAGTACAGCGGTGGTGGTGGGAGCCTCTCCTGCCTCCTCAGCAGTGCTAAGGATGTCCGACTGCAGCTTATGTCTGCTCCCCACTGGTAAGTGGACATCTCCTGAGGGCTGCCGGGCTGCCAGAAGGATATCTGACTGCCATCTTAGGCCCAATCCCCCGGGGAGCAGGCCTAAGCCAGCAAGTGGTCATCCCCCGAGGGGTCCCAGACTGCGAGAGGGCACAGGCTGGGCTGAGGGACCCCACCCCCCCAAGTGCACAAATTTTTGTGCACTGGGCCTCTAGTCCTGTATAATAAAAGGGTAATATGCAAATTGACCAAACAGTAGCTATGATGCACACTGACCACCAGGAGGCATCAGATGCTCAATGCAGGAGCTGCCCCCTGGTGGTCAGTGTGCTCCCACAGAGGGAGCACCACCGCTCAGCCACAGGCCCGCCTCCGCCGCAGTGCTAAAGATGTCAGATCAGTCAGACATCCCCCGAGGGCTCCCAGACTGCTAAAGGGTGCAGGCCAGGCTGAGGGACTCTCCCCCCCACCCAATGCACGAAGTTGTGCACTGGTTCTCTAGTATGCATATAAGTTCCTTGGTTAATCTTTTCTTCCTCCCTCCCCCTTTCCCTCTGAGATTCCTCAGTTGGTACATGCAAGGGAATCATTTTAACAACATTTTTTGTTGACTTCAGGATGAAATAAGCATTGATGTTGTGTTTCTTTTTGCAAGTTTGGAAGGTATATGTGTGTTGAATACATTAGTAGGTATATCAAGAAAGCATTTTTTTCCCCACATTTCTTTTAGTTCCGGAATTTTTATAATGGCTATAAGTTATGCATTTTTTTCAGAAACTAACAAAATAATTTAGTAATTCCTGCATTACAATGACCCTAATTCAAGTACAGTGATAGCTTGGAATAGGTTGTTTCTTTTGGTATTATATATTTAAATTAAAAATAGGAAGATATAGTTTCTACTAATGAATTTCATAGGGCTTTTTAAATATTATATCCCTTAGGAGATTAACTCACTCGGTGTGAAGACTCCTAGGTGGTACTTGTGCACCTGATTAATTCATAAATGGCACTGAGGGCTGCACATTGGCCCAAGTCTAGTTAAATCATAGTAGGCAGCTAGTCCTCTGTAGGATGCATTGTAAATTGTGCTCTTATTATACACCTAATTACAGCATTCTACACCAGTGTGATTCTTTTTATAAATTATAACTGTGATGTCCATTTTAGAAGATAGAGATTGAGGTTCATTAAAATGACTTTAATTCATATGATTATGATGGGACCATGACTGTGACTTAACAGAAAATTATTCTGAAATTCTAAGAACGTACATGTAAACTATGGAGATAGTTTTTATATGAAAGGCAACAGTGTTTAACACTGTATCTACAGATAAATGTTCTAGTGTCCTTTGAATCCCATCACTGTTTCTGTGGATATGCAAGTTCTGTCTTTATAAGTTGGTGATGATTCCATTAAGCTGCATCTACCATTTAACTCATTCAACTAACAAATCGGTTTATTGTATTTATTTATCGGTTCCTATGATGTAGATAGCAGGTAGCCTGGAGGCTACCACTTCAATATGGTCTTTTCCTTTAATCCAGGATCCCCAAAATGTCAAGAATATTAAAGAAAAAGGTAGTTGTATGCAGATTATTAATGTTTTTAATTAAATATAAAGGAAAATGAAGCTCAAGTGAGTTAATAGGATTTTCACAAATTTGACTAATTAATGGTGTGGGTAGAACACATGGCTTGTGATTCTTAGACATTTTCACTTCCATTCTGCATTTTACCATAAAGCACAAGAGACAAAAAAAAGGAACAATGAAAAGATAAAACTATAAATGTGAAAAGATATTGTGAATGTCAGTCTAACACTTTTTTCTTTTAATGTACAAATCATACAGGCATAAAGAATTTGAAACTCTTTTATGATCTTTCCATTTGACATAGCTGAATTTTTTCAAATCTGCTTTAAACAATTTATACATATTGTGCTGACTTATATGGTCTAATGGGCATAACAAATTTTTTCCTAGATAAAGATGTTCTAAGTTTTAATAATACAGAGCCTCTCGCTTGTAAAATTATCCTGTTTATAAAGCACAATTACCGAACTATTTAAAATGCTTTGGATGTGTGCCATTTGACAATTTTTTTGTCTTCACATTTTAGACCAAAGAATAGGGAAAATTGATCACGTACTAAAGCTGTTCTGACCCCAGTCAAAATAAGGTAAAGAATTAAGTGGTTACATGTGTTGGTAAGATTAAAATTCCATTAAGTTTGAATTAGCAGAATGATGCTCTAATCTCTGATTGGACAAAGAAGTACATGGTGTTGAGACTAAGTAGCATACCTGACATTATGGTTCCTTGAAATATGATTGATTCATTGTGATATAGTGCTATTGGTGGTCAGATTGGTGAAAAGACAGATTGAGGAGGAATCTGACTATACCTTATAAAAGGTAAAAAAGAATTGCTTCTGTTGCTGTTCTATCCATACCATTAACTAGTTATAGTAGTTACTAGTGGCCCAGTGCAGGAAATTCATGCATGGGGAGGGTGTCCCTCGGCCCGGCCTGCACCTGCTCCAATCTGGGACCCCTCAGGGGATGTCTGACTGCCGGTGGGATCGGGCCTAAGCCGGCAGTCGGATATCCCTTTTGTAATCCGGGACCGAAGGCTCCTAACCGCTCACCTGCTTTCCTGCCTGATTGCCCCTAACCACTCTGCCTGCCGGCCTGCTTGCCCCAAACTGCCCCCCGCAACAGTCTGCTCTCCCCTAACTGCCCCCCCGCCGCTGGCCTGCTCACTCCCAACTGTCCCCCCTGCCGGCCTATTCACCCCCAACTGCCCTCCCTACCATCCTGATTGCCCCCAACTGCCTCCCCCCTTGCTGGCCTGCCCACCCCCAACTGCCCTCTCCACTGGCCTGCCTGCTCCCAACTGCCTCCCCCAGCTGGACTGTTGCCCCACTGGACCCCCTGCAGCTGCTCGCCCAACTGCCCCCCGCAGCTTATCACCCCCAACTGCCCTCCCCTCCTAGCCTGATCACCCTTAACCGCCTCTGCCTCGGCCCCGCCACCATGGTTTTGTCTGGACGGACGTCCGGAAGGTCTTCCAGTCTAATTAACATATTACACTTTTATTAGTATAGATAATTATTACAATAGTTAGAATTTGCTCCACATATTTTGCTATTTAGCCTGAGAATTGGATATATATTCATATTAAGCGTAAGCAGAATAAGCAGCATTGTAAAAAGTTTGAATTACAAGTGAATAGAACAAATACACTTATAAAGTAAAATTTTCTTAATTACTTCTCAAATAGTTTAAGGTGGTAGGATATATATTACCTCAGAATTTTATCCCTAGCAGTCATACAGTCATATTGCCTTTATAAATACCTCTTGTGAGATTTCAACCACATATATATATTTAACTGCATATATATATTTAACTATATATATATACATATATATATATGCCAGATTATTATGACCACCTGACATTTATAGGCAAATTAGCTATAATTTCGCGCTGACGTTTCTAGAGAGCCAGACCATTATAAATAGGGAAGCAGGTTGTTTGCCACAACAGTAGAAGTGATTTTTTTCTGAAGATATGGGTAAACAATGTGATTTAACAGCCTTTGAACATGGGAAATATATATATATATATAATCTCACACCACCTCAAGATGAAAACGTTACAGGGTTTTCTTTTTTTAGTGGGTGGCGGATAAATTTTTTTTCTTTAGTTTTTTAAATAAAGCTATATTGGATCTGAAATTAATGTCCAAAATTAAAGTAGGTTAGTATTTGAACATATGAGTTAAATATAGTATATTATCAATTAACTTTACCTGTTTCTTTTTACTTGTAAGGTTTTTGTTTTTACTTTTATGGATTGACCTTAGATAACCATACAAAATCCCTTGGATTCAATACAGTGCACAAGAGATGATATTAAACATTTTAGGTCTCTCATGAGATGGGGTAGGATGATAGAAGTAGCTGAGCATTAACCAATGAACCTGAAGGGGTTTTGGATTGGGATTTAAAGAAAAGAGAATGCATGGTGATTGGAGGGCATGGGTGCAGTAAAATCGATGTCAAAAATGAATACCTTTATGGGAATTATACAAATTAGAAAAAGTTGGAGGATGGTGATGGTCAAGTTAACTCCTCCTAACTTTCCTGAATTTGATTGCTCATGGAGAGATGGGATGAAACATGCGAAAAGGCAATATAATCTTGAAATGCAAAATTTAAACTGGGTGGCCGAATATACCTTAAAATGACAGGATTGTGTAAAAATTAAGGGCCATGAGCTAAGTTAAATTATAGAAAATAACAAAATGATATATTTTGGACATATGAGGTTGTGATTATAAAATCATACTTGGTCTTTGATATAAACATTTAGGGAAATTATTTTAAAAGCTTTAATTCTCAGAATATCTTGGCTTGACTTTTAGATTCAACCTAAGCAAATAATATTATTCTTCCTGAAACTTATTTGACCTAGAAAATTAAAAATATATATATATTTTTTTCTCCAGCTTCAGGTTTTTAATCCAAACCACACTCATTATGAATAAGTCAAGGGTCAAAGATTCAGATAAAGCCTTGCAATCTAAACACACTAACGATATACAGCAAGGGACTATGAACCTTGAATTTAGCAACAGTAAGTTTGGAATAAAAGCCATTATCTCCCACTCCTAACTAGTAGGAGGGAAGCAGAGCAATTAGGGGGAGTCTCCCTGGCTTCATCTATATCTTCCTCCAGGATAATTTTGTAGAAGGACTTGGAAGCAGGCTTGAAGAAGGATCTTTCACATTGGGATTTTTTATTTTCTTGTTGAATGATGATCTGAAAGCCACCAGAGTCTCTTCCAATGAGTATTTTTACAAGTGTATCTGTGCCAATTAATACCCTGAATGTGACCCAATAGCTCTACTGAAGTTTAGACTGAATGCTACCATAAAGAGGTACTGCATTAAACATATTTGTACGTGGCATTCTACTATTCTGAAAATTTATGAATTTTAACAAATTTGCTTAGATTTTATAGTCCACAGTTATAATGGTTTATAATTCAGGGATATTATTTAAAGAGAATTTAAATTATATAAAAACACTGAGGAGCAGAATTTATATCTTCATCTTTCCCATTACTTCTTATAGGTTGATTATCCATTTCACCACAATAAAAAAAAACAACATTGGTTTAAAATGAAAACTATACTTAGTTTGTGAATTAGCATATGTACGAAAGTATCCTAGTGATACTTTAAGATTTTTCAAATGAAAAGCGAACTATGGAGTGATACATACTTTGGTCTAGCATTATAACTCTTAAATAGTTGTTTTAAGGCAAAACAATGACAACAAAAATAATATTATGCAATTGTAGTGAATGAAAATTATGGTGATCATAACTAGGTTCCAAATGAAGAAAATACATCTAGTTCCATGTAAGAAAAAGTAATAACTTTATACATTGAAATTACCTTAAAATGCAAAATATAAAGTATAGTTTTAGAAATAATTTAATGCATTTTCTAAATTGGATAATTCCAGCAATTTTCTCTCATTATGCTCTTATGGAAAACATACTATCAACTGCTTTTTTAATTTTATTTTTTTCCAATTCCATTGAACACAGTTTTATTGCTGGGTATAGAAAAGTCAACAAGAGGCATTAGCTGTTCTCAAATATTTAAAAATTAATAAGGAAGATTATTTGTTTGCTCATTTCTACTTGCTCCAAAATGTACCAAAATAATTTTATAGCCTTAAAAATACATTATAACAGCATAACATGAATAAAAACCAGGTAATAATGATGAAGTGGAGAGTAAACAAGAGTAGATAAATGAAATGTAATTAGAAATAAGATTAAGCAATTATACACATTCAATGAAATATTGAATATTTTGGTAAGATGTATAAACTGATAAAATACAGTGTATGATTAACTATAGCAATAAAAAATGCAAAGTAGAGCTGCAACTTAAGGATGCATAACTCTGTAGCTATATTTTTTTGAGGTTTTAGCTAAATCAAAGATTTAGCTAAGTGAGAGCTGGGCTCACTATTGAAGGAATTAGAGGAAGAACAGACACATAGATCAGGGGTGGAATAACACCAAAATTGTGTAGGCATAAAATATGGTTAGAACAGAGTAGTGTATTTGGGAAATCAAATGTTACATCATAAAGTAAAAGAAAGGACTGGTACGGTCATTGATGAGTGTGGATCTGGCCAGATCTACAGTACCTAATTAATATTACAATTTTCCTGATTATTCTAAAAATTCTTATGAATAAAATATTGAAGATACTTTTTTTGTTGTATTTCCCCCCCTGGTTTTATCTGTATATTTTATATAAAAGTTCATTTTTTCATTAAACTAACAAAAATACTATTAACATTAATGGATGTTTCAAATAATAGTGGATTATAACAAAAGTCTTGAACTATTTAAATTATAGGACACAGGATTCAGTTGTCAACAGCTAGTATAAGGTGAACTACTACAGAGTCCATATATATCATCTATCTATATATATATAAAAGCCTAAGTAACTGGCCGACAGGCTGACTGTCCAACCGGTAGCTATGATGTGCACTGACCACCAGGAGGCAGATGCTTAACACAGGAGCTGACGAGCTGCGGTGACTTGGCAGCTGCGGTTCTCGGGTGACTCACCCAGAACCAGAGAGGAGGGAGCCCAATTCCGAGGTGCATCACCCGAGAACCACCCTCTCTCAATCCAGGATTCCTTGGGATCTGTCAGAGAGCTGGTTTCGGCCTGATTCCCTGCAGGCCAGGCCAGGCCTAGGGACCCTCTAGTAGTTTTATAAAGGGAGAAAAGGTGGCAGAATACAGCACAACTCAATTTTCAAAGATGCATTAGTAAAAGGTCATTTCACAAATGATTTCATTACTTTATGGAGATCTAGAAACTGCTTGTAAATTGTGCTCTTATTATATCTGGAAATTTTAAACATAAACTAGACAAAAATACATTTCCAGTACCAAATTTTTAAGTATTCTGTATTCTGTCATTTCTTAAACCACAAATAGGCATACACAGAGCCACAGTTCAATATATCATTTTTTGCTAACATAAGTAAAGTTTAGAGCACCTCTCTTCAAATCAACCAGGCTGGGCCATGTGTTACAAATGACAGATGATAGATGATAGATAGATAGATAGATAGATAGATAGATAGATAGATAGATAGATAGATAGATAGATACCAATTGAAAAGTTATAGTTGGGTATAAAAAAAATGTTGGAAACAAACTATAGATGGCTAGGAAGACTTAAGCTGAAAAGAACAGACTAGTTCTTTACAGGTAATACACAATTCTTCCTAATAAAATTGAATTCAGCATATATACTTTATTAAAAAAGAAAACATTTTCACTATTAGTAATACTTATACTAGTATTCATAGACAATCTTTTTTGAGTTTCATTAAGTCCACAAGTGGTTTCCTAACTTACAAGTGAAAGTTCCCATTAAGCAATAACAAACGGAAAAATAAAAACAAACTGTTCATGGGAAAAAATGAGAGTCAACATATAGTTTATTTGCAAAGAAAAATATTTTCAACTACAATTGTTGCACTTGCTAACTACCAACAATCTTTTACTATATCAAAGGTAAAAGTTATTTTTTAATGTGTTCATTTTTAAGATTTTTGAGCTCAAACAGGTTTGTTGGGCAAGAAGTTAGTAGCCAAAAATGACCAATTCTCCTTTTGAAATCATTCTTCAAAACACAAAGTTCTTCATCAAGGACAGCATAAAAAGAAATATTAGCACATCAGTAACGCAAAGTGTACAAATCCTTTGTGACTACAAATCCCTTCATTGTACTGTACAATGGCCAGTAATAATAAACACAAGGTAAACAGTTGCTCCAAACTGTAGAAGCCTGAAGAGATCAGTATAGTGACAGCAACAAGACATTGCTTCAGTAGGTTGATCAATGCTGAAGCTGGACCATTAGATCACATGCCTTCTATTTGTACATACCAACATTTTGAATAATAAAATAAAATTTGTAATAAGTATGATAGAATACCCTTTAAATAATTTGCCTTTATAATATAGAAAATCAGTATTTGGGAAGGTCATTGTTTTTAAAAAGGTGAGGAAGTGGAATAAAAATGAAATTTAACATAATGTCCACTTTTTATAAAATAAATGTCTTTGTATACGTGAAGGATTGAAAATGTTCTATTCCTTTGAACTGGGGATGATGCTCCTTATACTTGATTCACCAGCTTCTGGCAACTGTGAATGAATCTCATTATTGACTTGAGTGAAGCTATGCATTTTTTTAACAACTATACTAATAAAAGAGTAATATCCTAATTAGACTGGACATTTTCCGGATGTCCTTCCGGACAAAGCCATGGTGGCAGGGGCCGAGGCAGACATGGTTAGGGGTGATCAGGCCAGCAGGGGGGAGCATTTAGGGGGTGATCAGGCTGGCAGGACCACAGTTAGGGGGCGGTCAGGCCGGCAGGCAGAGTTGGTTAGGAGCAATCAGGCCAGCAGGGGAACAGTTAGGGGCATCAGGCCAGCAGGCAGAGGTGGTTAGGGGCGATTAAGCAGGCAGGCAGGCAATCTGTTAGGAGCCAGCAGTCCCAGATTGTGAGAGGGATGTCTGACTGTCAGTTTAGACCTGATCCCACAGGGATCCCGGATTGGAGAGGGTGCAGGCCAGGCTGAGGCCCCGCCCCACATGCACAAATTTCATACACCGGGTCTCTAGTCTATATATATAAAAGACTAAGCAACCAAACAAATGACCGAACAACCGGTCACTATGATATGCACTGACCACCAGGGGGCAGACACTCAACACAGGAGCTGCCCCCTGGTGGTCAGTGTGCTCCCACAGTGGAAGCACTACTCAGCTGACCAACGGGCGCCAGACATCTGGCTCATAGCTAGTGAGCGCCACTGTGGCAGCACAAGCCTCTCCAGCAGACACTTCCTTTGTGCATCCCTCCCCCATTTGGACCGGGACCTTGGTGGCGGTGGGAGGCACAGTGGGGCCACAATGAGTGGGAGCAGCGCAGCGCACAGCCCAGACTTGGGCTCCACCTAGGCCGCCTGCCACTTCGTGCTTTATTACATCCCTTGGGGAACGTAGGATTCTGGTTTTGGCCGATTCCTGCAGGCCAGGCTGAGGGACCCCACCAGTGCACAAATCTGTGCACCAGGCCTCTAGTTGATATATAAGTGAAATTTTCTTATATTTGTTGATTGTAAAGATTATTTTTATACAGTTCAATGTAAAGATTATTCCAAATGCAATAACAGTTCTCATGTACAATTTATAACTTTCTACACACATCTTACATAATAAAAAGCCTAATATGCAAATTGACTGAACGTCAGAATGACCAGTGGAAAAACTGGTTGCTATGACATGCACTGACCACCAGGGGGAAGATTCTCTAAGCAGGAGCTGCCTCAAGCCTGCAGGCCCCAGGCCAGCCAAGGTGGGTGCCAGCAGGGGCCACCCAATTGCCCCACTGGTTGCCCCACAGAGAGAGGTGACTGGCAGCAGAGGCGGAGGGCAGGGCAGTGAGCGGGCAGTGCCAGGCAGGCCAAGGCGGGTGCCAGCTCGGGCCCCCTGATTGCCCTGCTGATCGCTGCACAGACTGGCCCTGATCACTGGCCAGGCCTAGGAACCCTACCCATGCAAAATTTCATGCACCGGGCCTCTAGAATTGACGATAAGGATTTAAATTTGAACATATAAATGGATACAGACCTGTGTGTTTTCCTAAACTTACAAAAACATTTTCACAATTTGTTTTTTGTAAAAGTGAAGAATTGACAGATTTAGAAATAGCCCTCTGATATTCAGAAGCTGTCTTCTCCATCATGACCTGTCAGTAACATTTGCAATGACATTGAAGTACAATCTTCTTCAGGAGTGAGAAGTTAATGAAGTTCAATAGATCCTCTGCTTTCAACATATATGAAACAGAGACTATAAACACATGCTATAGGCTTATTTTGGCTCCTGTTAAGCTGACACCATCAAACTAATTTAGTTAAGAATTTGAAGACACAGTTTCAGTATCATATATTTGCTGCAAACCAGAAGGTTAAAGAAAAGCTAGCTAAAACCAACATTGGGTGTTTTATTGGGGAGAGCATTATCTGATTTAAAGTAAGTTCCTCATCATTATATTATAACTAGAGGCCTGGTGCACAGATTCATGCACCGGTGGGGCCCCTCGGCCTGGCCTGCGCCCTCTTGCACTCCAGGACCCCTTGGGGGATGTTGGACTGCCAGTTTCTGCCCAATCCTTGCAGGCCAGACTGAGGGACTTCACTGTTGCATGAATCCATGCACTGGGCTGCTAGTATGCATATGAGGTCTTTGGTTAATCTCTTTCCACCCTCCCCTCACCCCCCTTCCCTCTGAGATTCATCAGTCTGTTCCATGTTCCATGCCTGTGCATTGAGTGTCTGCACCCTGGTGGTCAGTGTGTGTCATAGCTACTGGTCGAATGGTTGAATGGTTGAATAGTCAGCCAGTTTTTAACCTATGCTTAGGTTTTTATATATATAGATGCCATAAGTGCCATTTTTGGTGTCTATTATGCCACTATGGATATGCAAAACATACAAAGAGAGATACAATTTATTTTATTGTAGTTTGTCTTTGATGATGGATTTAACTTGAGCAATAATAATACAACAAATTTCTAATACTGGGAAAGAGTTTGGATAATTTCCTCAAGAAAGCTATATCAACATGTAACTTGAACTTTTTCTCACTCTGTATCTATTTTTAATTGAATTTATTTGGGTGACATTAGTTAATATCCTATATAATAAAACCCTAATATGCAAATCAACTGAATAGCAGAACAACCAGCAGAATGACGGGTCGCTATGACATGCACTGACCACCAGGGGGCAGATGCTTAATGCAGAAGCTTCCCCTGGTCAGCTTCCCCTGACCAGGGGAAGCTCCTGCATTGAGCATCTGCATCTGGAGAGGGAGATGACCAGTGGCAGTGGTGGGGAGAGGGGCCAGCCAGTGGGTGGTGCCAGGCCACCAGCCAAGGTGGGTGCCAGCAGGGGCCCCTCTGATCGCACCATCCTCTGGTTGCTCCACAGATGGCCCTGATTGCTGGCCAGGCCTAGGGACCTTACCCTATATATTAGGAACAGTCTCTTAGATTTAAAAATTAAAACCTGGTAAAGCTACTCTAACACTGAAAAAAAAAGTATGATGCAGCAATGATATTCATGGACTCTAGCTTGCACATTTCATGGTCAGCCCTGATTCTGACACTTGTAACTGTGTGACAAAGACAATTACTTAACTTCTCTCTGCTTCAGTTTTTCTACCTATAAAATGGGGAAAACGGTACTACTGCCTCAGAAGGATCCTGGTATGTACTACTTTTTATAATCAGGGCAAAAAAATGTAGCTGCCCATACAACAGCAAGATGCCTTTTACCTGTATGAAAAGTATGATCACTGGTGCATGCAGCGTCCTGGGATGTCAGACTTCTGGTTTAGGCCTGACATCCCACGAGGGTTCCCAGATCACGAGAGGACTCAGGCCTGGCTGAAGGACCACCCCGCCCCCATGCACAAATTTTGTGCACCAGGCCTCTAGTAATTATATAGGTTTCAGGTATGCAATTCTACCTCATCTGTATATTGTATTGTGTGTTCACCACCCCAAGTCAAGTCTCCTGCCATCACCATGAATCCCTCCCTCTGCACTCTTCTACCTACCCACAAGCCCCTTTCCTATGGCAATCACCATACTGTTGTCTGTGTCCAGGAATCTTTTTTGTTTTTTCATTGCTTAATAACTACTCTTCTCACCCAGTCCCGACCTCCTTCCTCTGAGAGCTGTCAGCCTGCTCTCTATCCATGTGTCTGTTTCTATTTTGTTAGTTTATTTTTTCATTACAATTTCATATAAGTGAAATCATATGGTACTTATCTTTCTTTGACCAGTTTATTTCACTTAGCATAATACTCTGCAGGTCCATCCATGCTGTAGCAAAAGGAAAGATTTCTTTCTTTTTTATGGCTGCGTAGTATCCCATTGTGTAAATGTACCATAGTTTTTTTTTATTCACTCATCTATTGATAGGCACTTGAACTGCTTCCAAATATTGAGTATTGTAAATAACACTGCAATGAACATAGGGGTACATATGTTCTTAAAATTAGTTTTTTGTGTTTCTTTGAATACATTTCAAGAGGTGGAATTGAGGGGACATACGGCAGTTGCATTTTTTATTTTTTGAAGTAACTCCATACTGCTATCCATTGCAGCTACACCAATCTGCATTCCCACCAACAGTGCATGGGGTTCCTTTCTATCAGCATCCTCACCAACACTTGCTGTTTGTTGACTTATTGATGATACCCATTCTTACAGTTGTGAGGTGATATCTCATTGTGGCTTTAATTTACATTTCTCTGATGATTAATGACCTGAGCATCCTTTCATATGTCTATTGGCCATCTGTATGTCCTTTTTGGAGAAGTATCTATTCAGGTCCTTTGCCCATTTCTTAATTAGATTGTGTAATTTTTGTTGTTGAGTTTTATAAGTTTCTTATAAATTTTGGATATTAACTTCTTGTCAAACATATAATTGGCAAATATGTTTTCCCATTAAGTACATTGTCTTTTCATTTTGTTGATGATTTTCTTTGCTGTGCAAATTTTTTTTTATGTAGTTTCATTTCTTTAATTTTTTCTTTCGTTTTCCTTGTCTGAGGTGATATACTATTGAAAAAAGTGTCTGAGATTTTACTGCCTATGTTTTATTCTAAGATATTTATGGATTTTTGGTTTTAATTCTAAAATGTAAGTCCTCAATTCATTTTGAGTTTATTTTTGTGTACAGTGTAAGGTGGTCTAGTCTCTCTATTTCTTTTTTTTTTCTTTTTTTTTTCTTCTTTTTTTGCTGTGGGGTTTTCCCAACAGCATATATTGAATAGACTATCTTTATCCCACCCACTGTATGTTTTTGCATTCTTCATCAAATATTAATTTACTATAAAGGCATAGATTTAATTCTGGGTTCTCTATTCTGTTCCATTGCTCTATATGTCTTTTTTATGCCATTACAATGCTGTTTTGATTTATATGACCCTGTAAGCTTTGCTTCTCCTTAAATGTAATTTTGTATAAAAGAAGCCGATGTGTACAAGAAGCCAATGAGGTATGCATGCAAGCAATGCATTTTTAGTGTCAATAGATTAATACACACTTATGTTTGAATCAACTTTAGTGTTACTTTACTATCAAGTCCCATGAGTTCAATGCTACTTATTACAAAAAATAATTGGCACAAACTTTATATAATATGATCCTATGGTTGGAAATTTCTCAACAAAGCAACTCACATAGATGAAAGAAATGTTTGATGGACTTTTTTGAGAAGGATTAATTTCATATTTATCTATGACTTCATGTCCATCATCATTTAAACAAAAACTTCACAATTTAGCTAATGTTTCATGATTAAAATCAGTTTTCTTGGTTCTACTCATTGAATCCCAGAAGGTGATTCATTGAATATAGGAAACACTGGCCTTTTAATTTCTGGAGTATAGTGTCCAGCAACATAGTACCAGAACACCATCAGAGCCCCACAGGATCAGAAAATTTGACATTAGTAAAGGAAACCCTTAATGAGTCCTCTCAGAAGTCCTTAGTCATTGAAAGTTCATTTTCTGGCCTTTACTATAAAAAATAATAATGGTAATGCATCTATATGTTTGGTGGAATATTTTCCTTCCTTGTACCTATATATATAAAAGCCCAGTGACCAGAATGGTGGAATGACCAGAACAACATGAACGACTGGTGGCTATGACTCGCACTGTGGCAGCCAACTGGCCCCACCTCCAATCGGCCTCCCGCACCGCAATTGGGGGCATGGCCAGCCAGCCAACCTCCCATGGCCCCTCTCCCCTGCTGGCCCGGCCTGATGGGCCCCCAATGGGGTGGGTGGCCAGACCCCAACCATGCATGAATTCTTACACCAGGCCTCTAGTTCAGATATAAAACAACTAAGTTTTAATACAGGTAGTTTTCTGTAGCTATAGTATTTATTAAAAAAAATTTTTAATCTTCACCCAATGATATTTTTTTATTAAGAGAGAAAGAGAGAGAGAAACATCGATGATATGAAAGGGTAACATTGATCAGTTTGTCCTGTAACGACCCCCCATTCCCCCACATCCCCGCCAACCAAGGATTGAACCTGCAAATTAGGTATGTGACCTGACCAGGAAGCAAACCCACATCCTTTTGGTGTACAATTTAGCCACGTGACCAGGCCTTAACCCTTTTTTTTTATCATAATGTGTGTCAGAAAAGTGTGACTTCCCACTGAGTGATTTATAGCACACAAATAATTCACTGTATCTGAGAGTGAAATTGAATTGACTAGCCATGAACTACTAGCTTCAAACTTGGAATTTTTGTTGAAAATATATTATAAAATATCTTACTTCAGAGCCTATGGTGAATCATGCCAGCTATAATCATTTCATTCATTGCTCCCTTTCAGGCTCTGAAATACCCACTCTGTTCCTTCACACAAACTACAATAGGATATAAACTCACTCACTAGCTTGCTCATGTCAATTAATATTTTGCTCATCTTGTTTCTTTAGTCTAAATGCCTTTCCCCTGAGTTTTAAATGGGATCCCTTAAATCTGGTCTCTAGGGCGTATTCTTTCATAGACTCTTTCCTCATTTTTTCTTGTATTTTTCTCAAATGTTGCTTGAACCTCTGAATTAATTTCCTACAACATGGTATTTATTAGCAAGTCAATTGGAGGCAATCTCTCCTCATTAGTGCAAAGCTTCTTAAAAGCAGGATTGTTTTTCATTTATTTACATTTCTTGGCAATTAACTCCTAAATATTTTGTGATTTGCATAGGAAAAAGCCTCAAATCTAGACTTCCGTGGAAAAAAACAATACAATTACTATGCATTTTTATATTGTGTATTAGGACTTTAGGGAGACGACTCCTAAGAAAGTCATAGAGAGAAAAACACTAGACTGAAGCTCATGTTATATTGAACTTTTCATACGGAGAACAGGCTGTGAGTAGCGAAGATTCTAACTGTGCACAAAGGTTTTCACTAATTGAACTAAATTGACAAGTTACTTTAATTGAACACATTGGTATATTGTTTTGAATTACAATCTTATTTTGTTTCTAGAAAGCCGATAACAAGTGGGAATGCCTGAACTTTTCAACTTTTCACTGTTTCTTTAGACATTGTTTAGACATAGCCAAAAGGAAATCTCTCCAAAAATACCTCAAAGAGTTTTTTTTTCTTCAACTGCATAAGATCATGAGAAAATAAACCCTCTTAAATGGCACTTTAAAGTTATAGGAGTGTAGTCTGGGGAAATCAGTTCAACCATGGATTACCAAAACAACAGAAATATAAACCAGGTATCAATTTATTATACTGCTGACATAAATTGAGTGTGATTAAAACTGTCAGCGAGGTTCTTTGACACTGAAAGTAAAATACCAAACATACTAATGCAGAAGACTTTAGCTATAAAATGCTCGAACCTCTCTCTTATAATATTATCTTGCTATGAATGGAACTGATTGATAAATTATGTTTAAATTGACTCTTTTTGCCTGAATTCAGTCATGAGTCAAAAATGCTTTAAAAGTTTTTACACACCTTTTCTACTGGCACACACATTTTATTCTTTGTAGAAATCACGTTGCAGTCTTTCCCAATTGATTCCACCGCGCTCCATGCTGCTGTATTCTCTCACTCTATTTCCTTTGAAGAAAATGGTTCATCTGACATGATATGAGATGAGCACATCTCTTTTTTGTTTGTTGTTTGCCCTAAAATGTCTCATTTGTTGGCACCAAAATTAAAACTTGTACAACAAATGGCCTGGAGGAGGTTCAGGTGCAGTAAGTTAAAAAAAAAAAAAAGAAAAGAAAAAGAAGTAGTCTTTACCTCTGTGTACTTCTCAGTCCCTTCACCATTTTGGTCCAAATCCCCTCTCCTCTGGCAACCATCAGTCTGTTCTCTGTACCTGTGAGTCTGTTTCTGTTTTGTTGTTCATTTATATTGTTCTCTAGATTCCACACATGTGATGTAAAGTGTAGTAGTGGAAACATAGTCAGTAATATTCTAACAATGTCTGGTGCCGGTTTAGTACTAGAAATATCAGGGAAAACACTTTGTAACGTATATGATTGTCTAACTACTGTGCTGTACAGCTGAAACTAATCAAAAATACTCTTGAATGTAAAATGCAATTGAAAAAATTAAAACGTTCAAAAATTAGGTTTTAATTGTGTATGCAAGATAGAGCACTGACTGGGTCAGGAGAGGCGCGGTGACTGGCATCTAAAAGGGCCCATCCTCTTGAATGCTGCCGTTCTGTGTAGGCCCAAGTTGTGTGGAGACACCTTCAGCTAAAATGTTTGTGGTCTTCCAGCTTCTAGGCTGTCCATTGCTTGTATGCTCCACCTCCCCACCCATATATCTGGAAATGGTTTGAAAGAATGGAGCAGAGACCTTATAAATGACTAAAAACCAGACATTTTGTCAAGGGGAAAGGGAAATGGAAAAGAGAAAAAGAGTATAAATCCCCAAATCCCTGCACATGCAAAAGCTTTCGTCTTTTTTTCCTGCTTCTAAAGAAGATGAGTTAAATAAGGGCTCACGCAAAGCCACATGAGTGAAAATGAAGTTGTGTGTTTTTCTCATCCTTCAGAACAGACTACGGGATGAAAAGGAGGGTGAGTTCTCTATAGTCAAACATGCCCAGAAGTAGCAAACTTTGACTTAGCCATAAGCCAAATAAGCTGCTCCTGCATAATTGGTTCTTGGTTTAAATCCATGGAGATGTATTTTTCATGTATGTGAGGTGGACTTTTGATTTCATCTCTGGGATAAAGTTTGAAGTTATTTTGTGACTTTGGCATAGAAAAATGAAGGAAACTCTTGTAATGGAGGGTTCATGTAGGATTAGTATGAGTGTGTGTTTAACTCCCTCATGTGAATTATATTTTGAATTATTACCACTTGAGAGTCACAATGTTTTATATACTTAAGCTCAATATATCCATATGGAAATGCATTGTAAAGTCACCTTGCCAGGCCACTATGACTTTAATACTTGAGTACTTAAATAGTATGCCAGAAAATAGAGCGCTCTGGTTCTCTTTCTCTTGATTTTATCACATTAAATTAACAGACACAGTACCAGACCCACATTATATATCAATATAATAAACTTTTAAAATTCATAGCAGAGGAAAAGAGCCAAAATCCAGCTCTTAAGTCTTTTTGCAATATAAAGAAATATCCATAAGACAGAGGGTTAAGATCAGCTTTTAACCCACCATAGGATATGTGTAAAACGGACCAGAGGTAGCAAAAACATAGATGCTTGATGAACATTAAATGATACCTATCTGGTGTGGCTCAGTGGTTGAGCATCGACCCATGAACCAGTTTAATTCACGGTCAGGGCACATGCACAGGTTGCAGGCTAGATCCCCAGCAGGGGAAGTGCAGGAGGTAGCCAATCAATGATTCTCTCTCATCACTGATGTTTCTCTCTCTCTCTCTCTCTCTCTCTCTCTCTCTCTCTCTCTCCCTCCCTTCCTCTCTCTGAACTCAAGTAAACACACACACACACACACACACACACACACATAAATGAATGACACCAGGAAGCTAAATCTAATTCATTCCTTTCCTGTATCCTGAATTTACCATATTGGATTGATAATCTTTTTTGATTTTTTTCATAAGTCTTCCCTCAAGATGGGTAGTTCACCATAGATAATTCCATCCAAAATGCTCACCATTACAAATCGCTTCCAAATACATATTTAAACTTTCCACTGTGCCCTGAAGTATTTTCTGTACTTTTGTCAGAGTGATAAATCCTAGGGAATTTTAGAATGCACTTTAATTCTCTTGTGCTCTGTCATAAAGTTCTGAAAGGAGAATACCAACATACTAGGTCAATTCAGTAATAAATATTTTAATAAACACCAAATCCTAGCATGCATGTTCGTAGTAGAAACTTGAGTCACCAATCCAGAACTACATTCTTTTTTAGCCCCCAAATTTCCAATAATGAAACATCTTAACCCATAAAACAAAAGGGAGACTTTGTTGTGGAAAAAGAATGGCTCTGGGAGTTTATTATTCTGTAGAGTTTTATCACACAGATAACTGCTAAGGTCATTGGCAGAATTAATAAATTCCAACCCAAAATGTGCATGGTAGGGTCTTTTGCATGAGTATGAGATACATTTCATCTAGGAGCCTGCCCTAAGCAATGGAAAGAATACTGCTTCCTCTGTGCTCCAAGGACATGGTAAAACCTAACTACAGAGGCAGTCACCATGCTTTTTCAAAGGATAAAATAACAAATCAACACTAACTTCATCTTTTTAGTGACAGAGATTTTGCTTCTGATAAAAATATCTTTCATCTTTCAGAAGCTAATCCCTTAATAATTCATTGCTAAAACAAGCTATATATGAATACGTGAATATATGTATATATGTATATACATACTAGTATATATACACATAAACATATATATTAAAAACATTGGAATGGTGGAATATGTTTTTATCTTTTTAATCTTCACCCGAGGGCATGCTTTTACTTATTTTAGTGAGAGAAGGGAGAGGGAGAGAAACATCGATGTGAGATAGGTTGCCTCCACAATACATCCCACTGAAGCTCAATCCTCCAATCCGAGTATGTGCCCTGATCAGGAATTGAAACCATGACTCTTTGGTGCATGGGACAATACTCCAACCAACTAAGCCACACTGGCAAGGCCTGGAATATGTTCTTAAATTTTCTTACTTTCCCCCTTCTTTGTTCCTTCGTTTTAGAAAGTAGTAGTATCCCTTTAAAATGTCACTATTAGTTCTAGGAGAAATAACACTGTTCTTGTTCAGTGCTATTTGGTAAGACCTTGTGGTTATAGTGCTGTACTTAACCATTGCCCAATCCAAGAATGCCTCCCTCTGTCTAGGAACATACCGTCTACCCAAGTATACATAAGATCAAACAAAACAATAACCAACAGAAGATCAATATAGTAATAACCCAAGCTGAATTTCTATGGAAGAATCATTTTTTAAATAACTTTAAAAGTACAATTATTCTTTTTGGTTAAAATTATGCAGCCCTTAAGTAACTCTGAGTAAATGAATTATGTGCCATTAAGAGATTACTTGAAAGTTTTCATTAGCTGTAAAATAAAATAGCTTTAAGCTTTAGAATGTTTTATTCAGTTGGAGACTCTCATGTCTTTGTGATAGTCTGGTGACAATTTCCATTCTAAGTGTCAAAAACAACTCCGCTATCTGGAACACTTCGTATAGTATTCTCTCCTTTTAATATTCTAATCGTGAGGTGTGAAGTGAAATGGTTGCACAGTGTAATGGTGGTAAAGAAGTGGAGTGCCAATGAGACGGGAAGGTGACAGACTCAGAATAGGTCCCTGAGGTGCTCTCCAAGTGCACTGGATAAAAATTCTCCTGGGAAAATGTTCTCATTAGTCCTCAGACACAGTTCAGTAATTCAATAGCACCAGGTTACCATTAGACACAAGACCAAAATATGTTACTTTCCATGCTTTAGTTCTTTCATTTGTATATGTCATTTTCAGACTGAAAATTATGAGCCCTACTCCCATGCAAAACCAGTCAGTAAGTTGTTTACATACTGAAGTATGGTGCATGGCAAGCAGATTCTGTAGAGGTTGTTTTTTATTGTTGATGTATAAAGCAAATTCAAAGGGAAATAGGCCTTTGAAATGATTCTGATACTTCCCTAAACAAGTGTTGGTTCTTTTGTACTAGAATTACTACACACACACACACACACACACACACACACACACACATCCATGCACACACATTTTCATAAGAAAATCAGGAAGCACTCAGGCATAGTTGTTAAAGAAAAGATCACATTTTCAAAAAGCTCCCTTACTTATGCTACCTGTAAAGTAAACTTGTATTACTGATTAAAAGAAGTCTTTTATTAAAACCAATTATTCTCTAGTGATTGTATTCTCTGTTTCAGAAATTATAACATTCTTTCTTTCTAAAATAAAAAATATTGAATGATATACTAAACACATGAATACCAATATTCACATTTTGTACTACAACAGAGAGTAAAACTTTTAAACACCATGGTTGTTACTTAATTTTCGATGTAATTACTGTGTAAAGATTTAAAAATGCATATATTATAATTCTACTTGTATTTTTCACCATAATAATTGACGTATACCTTTCTCTGTACTATGAAAGTCAACTACACTCCCACTACTCAACTGAAGGCAGAGGGTTTCCTACCTCTTTACTCACTAGGTCTGAACGAAGGCAGTATCCACCCCTGTTGCTTATTTAAGTCCTCCTGGTTACCTTAGAGAAGCATAAATGAAATCTGTGAAAATGAAAATTAGATGCTACACTAACAGATTGGTGTTGATTGTTGTATTTCATAAGACAATTCATAATATTTAAATTTCCAGATTTTGAAATGATGGTCATTCTTATATGTTTAAAACAGCTTGTATATGGAATTGTGAAAAAACCATTCAGTTTACTTTGTTATTCATATTTCAGTGGAACTAAAATTTTAATGCATACACCTAAAATCATGAAAGAATGAAAGAGGAAGTTAATGTTTGGTCATGCTGGTGTACGTTTCTTACACAAATGCTATGTGATAAGTAAACAGCAAAAGGAAGTTATCTACTAGAAATAATTATGATAAAGGGGATCAATGGTGATGGGAAATAAATTAAAAAAGAAAAAATGATGAGGTATAGTATAGGAAAGAATAGACTTACAAATAAATTTTTTAAAAACACTTCCTAAGAGAATATACTCCTATCAAAACAGTAATGATCAGGATTTCAAACAAATCATCAAATGCTCTGTTTATGTGACACCTATAGTGTTATAATTGAATTATTAATTGTAAATATTTATAGGTTTCATATTAAGGAAATTGTCAGCTGCAGCTACACTTCTTCACTTCCTGTCATCCCAGTTATCCAGGGGGCTGATTCAACCACTATTTGTCCAGAATACCCAATTCCCAAAACATAAAAAAATGGGAAGTGATTGCAAAGAAGTGTTAAGATTTTAAAGATCCTTTGCTGAAAAAATTTTAAATGAGCAAAACTATGAAATTAATTTTCCAAGAAAATAATCTTTATACTGTTAATAGATGTCCACAGAAAGAAAACATAATATTTTGTTACAATCTGCCTTCTTTCCTATGGAAGGAATCATATCAGCTTTTAAATTCCCAAGTCTATGTAGTTTATTCCATGTTTACTTATAAGATCTATGCTCATAAAAAAACTAGACTAATGAAAAATGCTACATTTTATTAAAGGGAAATGACTTAGAATTATAAGATTTGGCAACTGTTCTGTGTTATTTAAAAGTTTAAAGGTATATTTTAAATCTTTAGTATCAGGTTGATGTCATTTTCAGCAAATAAGTAATAATCTTTATGTTTAGCAAATAATACAGGACAGTCCATGTGTCTTATATTTTCATACCATTTTTCTTTTAAATTGCCTTAAAATGCCACTGCAATGACAAAAACTGTCATTTTTTATGTCTTTGATATAATCTAAATTTGCAATTTCTTTACCATTTTATTTTCACTGGGTTGGCTATATTATGTTTTTGTTGATATTGCGTTTTATGGTATGTTTTCATATCTGAGAAGACTCCTTTTTAAAAAAGGTAGGTAGATGATCCCTGAACTTACAGCTTATGGATTCAAATTTTTAGAAACAAGTGAAAATGGTTTTATTGTGTTTAATTCAATCAGTATTTTAGAAACATAAAGCTTTTATTTAAGTTTCATGCTGTAAAAATGATTTACGTTTGTATATAATTTAATATACACAAAAGTCAAAATAAATAAAATAAATAACTAAAACTTAGCAAAATAGCTAAGGAGTACTTTCTGATTAAATAATTTGATCTTACTGAAAAGTGTCCCTATATGTAGGAAATCAGTGTTGTTTTTTCCACATTTCAATATAAGTAAGTTAATGGCAATGTAAGTTTGTCTCATTTTGTTTTACTTCAATATAAAATAGTTCTTAAGAATCTTTTAGAAAATTCCTGTGATGTCTTTTATTATCAGTCTAACACTGTGACTTACATATGCTCTCATTGACACTCACAAGCAAGCAGACTCTATTGCCCATATGCACACACATAAAAGTCAGGGCCCGCTCAACAGATGTGATCTTGTGTGGGAACCATATAACTTTTTCTGAAACACTGAAGGCATGACTTTCAAGTAGTTTTAAATTTCAAATCAGCTTAGTCCATATTTAATTTAGAAATGTTGGTTTAACACCAAGCCACACCAGACCTTTTAAAGTTCAGTGGCTATGATATAAAATTCTTCGCTGTGTTGCACCAATAAATTAAGAAGTACAGTATAATTCTCCGCTAACACTGGAATCATTGTGAAATGAAATAAAGACTTTGATATAGGTCCTCACTCAGGTGCACACTCTTTCATAGTTATAATCACAGTGTGTGCTCATAAAATTTAATAAAAACCCACATAGATGGTGCATAGTTTATGGAAGTAAGTGGTAAAGAATAATATCAACTCAACCATTTTTTCCTATTGGTCACTTTACATGGCAACAGATTAAAAGATGTTGAATTCCTTTTCTCTGAAGACCACTTTTATAACTCAGCTATTTGTGTGTTTTCTAAATATTTTTAAATAAGCAGCCGAAAGAAAGAGGCACTTGACACCTCCAGCAAGTATCTCAGTTCTTTTTATATTGTCAATAGCTCCGCCGATAGCACTATTCTTTTGACAGCTGAAAGCAGATGTGGGGGTTAAGTATGGGAGCAATTCAAATGTCCGCAGTAAACTGCAGGGGGGCTGAAAGAGCTCAGAGAGCAGCGGCTTTAAAGTAATTGACTAATACAGTAAAGATATTAAAGTCATTTAGTGCCAAAAGGGAACACACTGATCCCTGACCCTCAGCCACTTTGGAGTAATCTAGTATTCAATCCAGCATGTAATGACTGCCAGACCTGTCAATCCTCCAGGCTCTCCAGTCAAATGCCTGTGGCTACTATTGGCTTATGGTAAAAGGACAGAAATGCAAGGAAATACCTCTCAATCAGCCTATGATGTGATAATGTTATTGCTCCAATGTATTCTGTATTGTCCCTGCGTAGTTTAATCTGTTGAGACCCATGTCAAAAATTGCCCTTGTTCCCCATAGGTTTTTATTCAACCTTTTAGTAATTCAAGTAAATGGGAAAGGAAAAGGGGTAACTTACTTGATAAATGATTTCCAGCATATATATATATCATTGTGAAGGATATATTGAGTATATATATATATATATATATATATATATATATATATATATCCTCAGCCTGAATTGCCTGTAATCTGTAACCATTATACCCATTGTTATTCCTATTGAAAAATCAAAATCCTGTTGAAAAATCAAAATGTATAATACCTATATATATAAAAAGCCAGCAACTGGAACGCCATAACTACCAGAACGACCGGTCACTATGATGCCCACTGTGGACAGTGAACTGGCCTGATCGGGGGGTGGGGCTGCCGGCCAACCTCCTGCAGCCCCTCTCCCAGCCATCCCTACCCACGATGGGCCCCCACAACCCAGATTAGCTTGCAGCCCTTCCCCCTGGCCAGCCCTGCTCCTGATCGCACCCCGACCCTAATAAGGGGCAGGACCAGACGTTGAAACTCCTGCAGCCTCTCCCCCCAGCTGGCTCCAACTCCAATGGGCCCCTACCATCCCAATTGGACCATGGCCCCTCCCCACAGCCAGCTCCACCCCTGATCGCCCCCCCCACTCCGATCAGGGGCAGGGCCGGGCGGCCAATGACCCATGGCCTCTCCCCTAGACCGCTGACCCCCAATTGGCCCCTCTTACCCCATTTGGGGATGGGGCTGGCCGGCTCACCACCCACAGCCCCTCCCCACGGCAGGCTCGACCCTGATTGGGCCTCGATTAGGGCAGGTTGGCCGACCTCCCTCCCACCATCTCTTTCTCCAGACAGGCCCAGCCCCAATCCACCCCAATTGGGGCTGAGCAGGCCAGACCCCACCTGTGCACGAATTTGTGCACTGGGCCTTTAGTATATAATAATATCTAATTATGAACACAGACAACAAATGGGCCTGGGCTGCCTGTCACTACTTGAGCCAATCAAGCAGAGACAAGGTTGAATCATGTATGAGAATTTATTCCAATAATGCCAGCAATATGAGAGAAAAGCAGGTCATCCAGGAAAATCTGCTCTGCACCCCCCTAAACCAGTTGCTTATATGGGGTAAAAGGACAAAGATCACATGGTGAAATAGGCAAAAGGAATAAGAATGGATATACAAAATAAAATGGGTATGCAGGCATGAGGAAGTAGGCAAAAAGGAGTAACAATGGGTATAATGGTTTCAGATTATAGGCCATGTGGGCTGGGGGTTTGCAAAGGCTGGAACCTTCGGTTCCCGCAAAAAGGTGGTTAATGTTTTCATGATAATAGGCAGCTCTCAGATGAGGAGGATGGGCCACATTTCCAAGTTAGCTCCCAGTTCCCACTCCCACCCCCCCACCCCCATACAACTCCCAGCCAGGTTAGAATGTACTTTCCTTAAGCAAAACAGTCACAGTTAATAGAGCATGATTAGTACTTCTTATAATTATGGCTAGTCCCCAATATTCTATTTATCCCCTAACAGTTATATAAAATAGCATTGTTTCC
>NW_005871219.1:2465321-2516680 GCF_000147115.1 Myotis lucifugus | reverse complement strand
TATATATATATATATATATGTATATATATATATATATAGAGAGAGAGAGAGAGAGAGAGAGATCACCTGTGGCTTAAAGGCTCTGTGTGCAAGGTATAATTTAGAAGTGTGCTAGTTATCTGATTTGTAAACACTTGTTCTTTTTGTTACTCCGATGGGCAAATTATTTTACAATAAAAATATTGACATAGAAATTTATTTACACAGTGGCTGAGTCATATTTAGTGTATGCGCCTATTAAGCAGAGACAAGGTTGAATCATAACAGAGGAAGATGTAAGAAAAAAAGATTTACTTGTTTCTGCCTTTGAACATGTAAGAGTTGGCCAATTTCTGGGCGGCTTGCATTTTAAATGAAGTGTTTTGCATTTGAAAAATATAATTATTGCTACAGGCTGAAACAGGAAAAAAAAACCTAAGAGAGAGTGCAGGAAATTGCCATTTTTTGTTATTTTGATTTTTGTTAATTAAGGCACTAGAAATTGACTCATATTTCACCTAAAGTTGAAAAATCAAAATCCGTCAATCCATCATGTGGGTCATGCAGTCTTTAGGTACACGTGGCTCTGGAGGGAATATGGGCAAATGCAAGAGAGCCACAACAGCCAAGAGAGCCAAGAGCCAAGAAGGGGAGAATTCCTTTGTCTTGGGTTTTGTATCCCCAAATTTTGGTGGGCTTGTAGTGGCCCTGGACCCCCTAGCGAATGATCTCTGTTCCCAGGTTTGACTGACAGAAACCTTCCCTGCATCACCCCAGCTCATTGTGTGTGTGTTCATCTTCCCCTTTATCCAGTCCCTTCCCCCAGGAATCTGCAGAGAATGGGCTGAGTCCCTAGGGCAGCGGTTCTCAACCTGTGGGTTGCGACCCCTTTGGGGGTCGAACGACCCTTTCACAGGGGTCGCCTAAGACCATCGGAAAACACATATGTAATTACATATTGTTTTTGTGATTAATCACTATGCTTTAATTATGTTCAATTTGTAACAATGAAAATACATCCTGCATATCAGATATTTACATGACGATTCATAACAGTAGCAAAATTACAGTTATGAAGTAGCAACGAAAATAATTTTATGGTTGGGGGTCACCACAACATGAGGAGCTGTATTAAAGGGTGGCGGCATTAGGAAGGTTGAGAACCACTGCCCTAGGGAGTGTGAAATTGCAGCTTCTTGGTGAAGCTGCCCAAATGGCCAGGCTTATAATGTGTGGTCTCCCTTTTGCTCCTTTCCTATTATTAATAACTGACTAATAGCAACAGTATCAGTACAGTTATTACCTATCATGTAGACATCTATACATGCATATATCTGACCTTTGTCACCTGGAACATTGATATATTTCGATATGATGTACTATTCTGAAATCGGACCACCAATGGGTCTGGTCTGCCTGGCACTACTTGAGCCAATTCAGCAGAAACAGGTGTTGGGGAGCACATGAGACTTGTTTGGAAAATTTGTAAGGAGGATATTCTGATAAAAGGGAAGTGTGTGGAAGGCCACTTGCCTGGTTTATCAGTTTATTGGAATTCCGACTTAGGGGAGTGCCAAAGGTGGCGCCCCTAATTATTCCTTGACCTTTCCAAACAAGACTGTGCGCGTGCAGTCCCCCGGGTGTTTACTGGAATCCTTATGCTTAATCTTTGGGTGTCCTTGCTTAAAAGACACTGCAAACACATGTGTATCCCAAGATTACTTACCCTGATGATTGTATCTAAAAGATAAACTTTATCTCAAAATTCTGTTACATTAAAAGGCTAACAAGGCAAGTAATCGAGGCTGCCTGGTCCCTTTGGCCAGGCCATGCCTTAGCCCTCTCTTTCACAGTGAAACCGTGTTGGAGTAACCTGTTCATCCATCGTTCAGGGGCTGCTGGTCAGCCCTGGCAAATAGGGTTGAGTAGTATATGAGCATTTATTCCAATAATGCCAGCAGTCTGGGGGAGCAGCAGGTCATCCATGAAAATCTGCTCTGTACTCCCCCATAAGCCAGCTACTTATATGGGGTACAAAGACAAAGGTTACATGGGGAAGTGGGCAAAAGGAGTAAGAATGGGTGTGCTGCTTACAGATTCGGGCAATGTGGGCAATGTGGGCTGGGGGGCTGCAAAGAACAGGAGGCATCGAGGACTCCATTGTTTCCTTTCCTCAACAAACTTGTTAATCTTTCCATGAGAATAGGCAGCTCCCAGATGGGGAGGATGGGCCGCATTTCCCAGTGAGCTCCCAGGTCCAACGTACATCTCCCAGGCAGGTCAGAATGTGCTTTCTTTAATCAGAACAAAACAATCATGGTTAATAGAGCATGGTTAATATTTCTTATAATTATTTCTTATAAGTAATAGCTAGTCCCCAATATTCTGTTTCTACCTCTAACAATTCTAGAATAAGAGAAATGGTTGGATACCTTTAGAATTCTTTCTGTAATTGTCTAATTATTTATTTAAAGTTTTCAAAGCATTCTTAAGAAGTAAAATAGAAAGGAAAACCAAATAGATAAGAGAATCATAGGTTTTCAAAGGACCTCAGAATTAATTTGTCTATCCTTCCACATCCTGGCATCAAATATTGAAGCTATTTCAAATGAGGGTATATTTTATACACAATTCCAAAATTAAGCATGTGTCTATCTGTAAAAACAATATTACTTTAAATTAATAACTTGATTATATAAACAAAAACATCAGTCTTTATAGCCACATGTATTACAGGCTTCTTCAATGAGTTGAGATCTATTTCTTCCTACATCTCTTTACAAAATCAGTGAGCCCCTTTTCACCCTTTGTATAATAGCCTCCTGTCCTAAGAACAGTTGTTAAATACATATTAAGTTTTCTATAGAATGAAGATGAATAAAACATCCTTTGGTATGTGTTAACTGAGGAGGTTATCCTATAGCTTCAACAGAATTAAGGGTACATATCTTATGTTCATTTTTTATAGTCAATATATGGTTGAAAAAATTTTATTCCTACAGCAAATATGGAATTTCAGTTCTGTGCATGGCATTATGCCAGGCCCTGCAAAGGGTATAAAAAAGAAGAAGACATGATCCCTGATTTCAAAAAGCTTACAGACCAATATGGAAGATGAGACACTAAACAAATAACTATAGCACACAGTTGAAGAGGAAGAAGGTAACTAAAGTTTATTTAGCAGCTTCAGCTAGCCAGTCAGTCTATACAACTGCAATGAATGGGCATAGGATTGTGATATACTAATTTCCATGTGTTAAGCTGTCCTTACTGAAGCTTAGAAAAGTCACTTTGTTAAAAACATTCAAAACTGTATTTGAAACAGTTTTATTCTGGCTCCAAGACCTATGCTCTCTCAGCACGACTGCTTCTTTTCCGTAACAGGAGCAATGATGCCATATCTCTCCCCTGTGAGGAAAGCCACCCTTATGCTCTTCCACATTGAAATCCCATTTTTTATTGTACGTAAAGGTAAGACTCCAAAGGTCAATCATGCAGTGCGGTGTAAGTAAAATGATCTTTATGTGGGCTCATCTCTTATTACATTTGATATCTAAGGCCATGGGATCAAAGACTATATCTTATTTCTTATTATAATCAAAATGTACTAGGAATTTAATAAATATTGATTAAATGGGTGTACAGAATATCTTTATTCTCTTCAGGACAGGAATTCCTTCAGGGATTAAACTCCTAGATCAATTCTCAGAGAATGAAGGTAATCCCACAAAGGTACAAACTTGTGAAAAGCCATGACGCTTATTAGCCATCAAAATGTTTAGTCAATTTATATATTTCAAAGTTTCTTCCATGTTTTTAATTAAAATATGATGACAAGAAGGCAGAAAATTATGTGCATGAAAAAGTACGTATGATTTTCTTTGAATTTTATAATTCCATATTTATTGGCAGAATTGTATCAACAGGTTAAAATCAACAGATGGTTATTCTACGAACTAGTTGAATCAATATTTAAATTTCTATTCTTAAGCTACCTGCTTAGAAGCTGCTGTTTTTATTAAGGGTCATTATGACAACCCGGGGTCTTACATTTTTTGTATTAAAAATTATGAATAGTATCCCTTATACTTTCTCTTTTTTTAACCTGCCCTTTCTTTTATTTTTCATTTTTTATTGTAAAGTAGGACATATATTCATATTATTTGCACAATACATAAATATAAAGCTCCAAGAAGGATCACAAGTGAGCATCTGAGTAACCATTAGGCAGCCAGGCAGGTGAAGAATTACAAATTGGCAGCAATCCAGAAGTATCCTTTGGACCATTGCCTTTTTTTTTCTTCCTAACCCTTAAAGGTAACCACACTTATGACTTCTAACTTTAAGTCAAATTTTGTTTGGTATTAGTATGCATGTAATCACATTTATATCTGACTTCTTTCACTTAACATTATATTTGACAGATTCTTCATTATAGTTGTGTGTATTAGTAGTTTAATCATTTCCATGTTGTGCAGTGGTCACTTTGATTAATTTATACATTCCATTGCAGATGAACATTTACATTTCCAGTTTGGCGAATATAAAGAATAATGCTTGCCCTTGCTGGTTTCACCCAGTGGATAGAGCATCAACCTGTGGACTGAAGGATCCCGAGTTCAAGTCAGGTCAAGGGGAATGACCTGGATTACAGGCTTGATCCCTGGACCCAGTCAGGGTGCATGCAGAAGGCAAACAATGGACATGTCTTGATGTGTCTCTTTCACATTGATGTTTCTCTCTCTCTCTTTCTCTCTCTCCCTCACTTCCACTATCTCTAAAAAACAAATGGAAAAAGTGTCCTCAGTGAGGATTAACAAACAAACAAATAAAACTAATAATGCTGTGGTAAACACAGGGTATATACATAATTTTTTTGGTTGAGTATATAGTTAGGCATTGAAGTGCTGGGACAGAAAATGGTGCCATTTTTCCAAACTGGTGTTACCAATGTATTCCCCTATTAAAAGTATGAGAGTTTCTGCTGTTTTATATCTTACTAGTAGTTGATGATGCTAAATATCTTAATAATTTTAGCTAATTTTGATGTATATAATAGTACTTCATTTTAATTTGCATTCCCCATGATTACTAATGAAGATAAGCACATTTTTTATGCAATCTCATCAATCTATTAAATAAAGAGGTAGTATGTGCTGAAGGTTTATCATGGGTTTATTAAAAATATACGTATGAAATAACAAATGACTGAACTGGATTTTAACTGATGATAATAGGAATGTTTACTCACACCCGTGGCAATATTGGGAACTATAAAACTTTAAGCTAAAAATTAGATTATTACTGTGATGCGTTTCTTTTGTCAGGACTGACTTTGAACACAGTTCTTTATTTGAATTTTACCATTTTTCAGTGATATTTATTCCTGTCCTTTGAATATCTTCTGTCTACTGGACTGATCATTTTATTGATTTCTACAAAAATTACATATTTACTAAAATTTTTGTCTATGGCAAGTATTTCTTCTAGTTTGCTCTTAGGTTTGGTTTATAATTATTTTTGGCCATACAGATGTTTTTCATTTTTCTATGGCTAAATCTCTCAATATTTTTTCTTCATGATTTCAGGTTTTATCTATATTTATGATAAATTTCTCTACTCAAATAACCACAAATTATTTTTTTTTTAGATTAGCTGATGATCTATTCTAGATTCTTATAGTTTTAAATTTTACAATGAAATCTTTGGTCTACTATGGATTTTTTGGAATAAAAAATGCTGCAATCATTTATTGTTCTATGTTTTTCCCAAAAAGTTAGTTGTCCAAATACCATTTCTCAAATAATACATATAGTGTCTACTAATTTGAATTGTTATCTTTGTCATTCACTAAATTTCAATGGGTGAACTTATTTCTGGACTTCCCACTTGGTTAAATCTTTCTGTCTATTTCAATGCTAATAATGAGCTGTTATAATTAAGTTTATTTTTTAATGTGGTTTAATAGTAATTATTTTGTCCTTTAAAAATATTCCTAGATTTTTTTTACATTAACTTTTCTGGATGAACTTTAATAATATTTTGTTGACTTCTCATCAAAATTCATGTAATATTAAATTTATATAATACATTCATTTTGGGGAAAATTAGCATCTTTGTAAGACTGAGTGTTCCCAGCCAAGAATATCTTTTCATTTATTCAAACTTTATTACCATCTTCCTTTTCTATTTAGTTTTTTAGAAGTTTGCCAAGTTTGGTAAAGGGAGCTTAAAATGGCCAATTGGATACAGTAACTATTAGGTTTTAAATGAAAACTTTTAGAGAGTCCAATTTAATGATTAGCTCATTACTGAATGTCATAAACTTACAAATGTTATAGTTTAAAAATGCCCTGAAATTAATATATATAGTTATAAAAGCATGTTGCCCTGTGTGTGTTTAATGAAAATACACTCTTTCTCTTTTGGTTAATAACTGCTCCTGATCCACCAAAAGTCAACTTTATGAATAGTCACCTGTATGCTCAAGTGCATATGATCCCTGCATAGCTGATGATCTTTTTACAGAAGGAGGAAGGGATTCAAAGTAATATATTATGTATGCATTCAAATATATCTATGATTACATTTAAGATACAAGCCAACAGTAACCTAGGAAAGATTAAGTACCCCAAGTAAGATTTGAAAGTAATTTTTTATGTTGTACAGGCATATAATAAACTAGAGGCCCAGTGCACAAAATTTGTGCACTGGGGGTGGGGGTTGTCCCTCAGCCCAGCCTGCACCCTCTCCAATCTGGGACCCCTCAGGGATTTCTGACTGCCAGTTTAGGCCCGATCCCTCGGGCCCTAACCGGCAGTCAGACATCCTTCTCACAACCTGGGACTGCTGGCTCCCAACCGCTCACGTATCTGCCTGCCTGATTGCCCCTAACTGCTTCTGCCTGCCAGCCTGATCACCCCCTAACCACTATGCTGCCAGCCTGATCGATGACTAACTGCTCCCCTGCCAGTCTGATCGCCCCCAACTGCCCTCCCCTGCCAGTCTGGTCACACCTAACTGCCCTCCCCTGCTAGCCTAGTCACCCCTAACTGCCCTCCTCTGTAGGCCTTGTCCCTCCAACTGCCCTCCCCTGCTGGCCATCTTGTGGTGGCCATCTTGTGCCCACATGGGGGCAGTCATCTTGTGCGAGGTCATGATGGTCAATTTGCATATTACCTCTTTATTATATAGGATTAATTATAGAGTTTGGGGCTCTCTCCTAATAACAACCTTCTTTCATGACCAAGTTGTTACTTGTTGTTGAAATAATCCAATGTCCGAAGACCTCATATGTAACCAATATAACATGGCAATCTCCCTTTCCTCATGAAGGCATGGTCTGGTTGGATAGTAGTCGAGTTGTACACAATCTCATCAATAAATAGGAAGTATTCACTAAAAATTTATCATATGTTTACTCAAAATATACTTATGAGCCCAGCTGGTGGTTGAGGATCAACCCATGAACCAAGAGGTCCCCAGCTCAATTCCCAGTCAGGATATATCCCAGTGGCCCAGTCAGGATATATCCCAGTGGGATCAATCCCCAGTGCGGGCCATGTAGGAGGCAGCTGATTGATGTTTACATTTCTCTATTCCTCTCCCTTCCTCTCTAAAAATCAATAAAAACATATATATATATATATATGAAATAGCAAATGACTGAACTGGATATTACCTGTCTATATAAAGAGATCAGAGAGAGAGATCAGAGATATGAAAATAGCTGTGAGCTGGCAAGGAGATGATGATTTCAGAAATTAAGTAGGATTTATACCAAGTTTTTAGATTTCCTAAAAAATAAATGCTACCTCGAAATGGGGGAAGTAGGACATTCTAAAGAATGAGAAAAAAAACTGAACATTAAGAAGCAGTGATCAAAACCTCTGAGAGGAGAAATATGGAGGCACACGAAAACCTCCCTCTTTCCCCTTTATCTCCATCTCTCCACTTCTACACCTTTCCACATGTAACAGGCTTGCATTCTGTAATGTTGTTCACCTTCTATTTGAGTTTGAAATATGCCTCAATATTTAAAAATCAGGCATCGTTGTGATACAAGTTACAGTAGTGTAATTGCTGCCTCACTTCTGCTCTTTCGAATAATTCTCTGTGCTCTCCTTTTACTCAGAAATCCAAGAGCTCACATGACAGCGACTAAGGGTTTTTGTTTTTGTTTTTAGTGGGTTTCACTTTCTGATTCACAATTCAAACTAGGTAATTTTATTTTACATAATAAAACTATAATATTCCTTCAGATGCATTTTCATCTAATAGAACCATTTTGTAAACATGACAGTACAGTCTTCTCCAAGTCAGATTTAAAAAATATATATATGTACAGCTATACAATGCATAAACACACACACAAACGAATGCGCACGCACACTTTCTTATTATCGCAGAATGAAAATGCAAATGAATTTATTAGCCTAAGAGTGGCACCAAATGGAAATTTATGTACATTTAAAAAACAGAACCCTTGAAAATAAAGCAGTTGCAGACTATTAATTTTCCTCTTTGACAGTTTTTTTAAATTCCCCTAAAAAAATGAAACAGCATGAATACTGTCAATATATCACAACAGCCACATTAGGTTTTGTGATATACATCATAATATAAAGAACACTATTAGAGCACAACCTGGGAACCATTAAATCATTCTAAATCACTGTTACATTCCATTAGTGTCAATGGTGAAACCACATAATAGGCTTTATTACAAACTTCACCTTGGTAGGCCATTGTCTCTAATAACCACTTCTCTATGATGTGGTATCATACCCAGAAATCCAGGGAGATAATAAAGGCTCCCTTATTTCTTTTTTATTGGATGGGTAAAGTTAAATTTAGCTGTAAGTAAAAAAAAAAAAAAAAATCCCGAAGCTTTGTTCACTGACTGCAAGTTGCTGCTATTTGGACAAAAAAGAAATAAAAAAAAATAGGCAGACTTGGGAAGAACAGTTTGAAATAAATGTAAAACCTGGCAATGCTGAGGCCAGGGTAGGCTGGGCAGTGCCAGCAATTACAATGTCAGTTTTGAAATGTGGTTTAGTACATGTGTGCGCCTCTTTCCACTTTTGTTCAGGAGCAGAGTATTGATTATAGAAACACCGTAAGTTTCAAACCTGCCCTTTTCTTCACTCTCCCCTGGTTGGAGCGGTACCCTTTTAAAAAGTCATCTGGGCACTTTGTGGAGGTGAGGCTGGTAAGGACTTCAGCGCAAACTGAGATCAATTTTCAGATGTTTCAGGGAGAATTGTTGCAGCGTGTTCTGTGTCCCTCTCCTTTACAAATAGAACCATTTATCCCCTCCCCCTCCTATGAATTTAGTCACAATCCCTTCGCTCTATTTCTGAGATACAATTACAAGTATAATGCTCCCACAAAGATTTCTGCTATACAAAAGACACCTTTGTTATTGGCTAAGGGCATTTTAGGGAAGGATTAAGTAAGTGAAAATCAAATGTAATTATCTCACAAATGAATGACATAATTTATCATTTAATGGACTACTGTCTCAGAGTCCAAATGCTTTGTATTTTCTCTATATTAGTCTTGATTAATTGTAAAGTATTTAAACAATCATTGGTTATAAATAAGCACATTTATTTCTATAAAACAACCGTCTACCCTTTGGGAGTCAGCTTTGAATCAGGTTAACCCAGGGCATTGTAATAGATTATCATCATAACGACTTCACTTTGCTTTTGGTCTATTTTTTAAGACCAGACTGAAAAATGAAACAATAATAGTACCACAGGTATCTTTGTGATAAAATGATGCCTTCACTTGGAAAGAGAAATGGATAAAAAGAGGAACAAATGAAAAATGCATTATGGAAAGTAGAAATAAGTCACCAGTAGTTGAATACTTCAGAAGGATAAACAAACCACAAAATTAGTAGTGAGCAATCTGGTAGATGTATTTTTATAAGAATTACCTAATAAAAGAGACAAAATAATGTTTGGAAATCATAAAGTAGATGAAGGGTCAGAAATATGGAAATCTGGTCTCATACCAGGTAAGCTTATTGAATGTCCTCATGCTGTGAGTCTTTTTAGATTTATCCATTAACAGTGAGGTTTGCTTACCCAAATCAGATTTATTAGATTGAAATAAACACATGCGTTTCCTTCAATACAATTTTACTTCCCTTCCCTTCCTTTTCCTTCTTTCCCTGTCTCTTATTTGCATCCATCTCCCCTCCTCCGTCCCTCTCCTTTCCTTATCTTTTTCCCTTCTATCTCCCTCCCTCTTCCTCTTCTGTCTTCTCTCTCTCCTATTATCCATCTTGCCTTCTGGTCCTCTTTCTTTTTGTCCTTTTTGAAATTAATAGTCCGTTTCATTGCTGGTTTATGTATAATATATTTGTAAATAACAATGTAGAGAAGTGTTAATATAGCATTTCCTGGGAGGAAATTTAAAAATAAAAACCTGAGATAGTAGGCTTTCTTAATGAGGGTTCCAACAGGAAAAAAAAAATAGCTACCAAAACCCAAAAACCCAAAACATAAGCTTGATTTTCTGTCTCTGTTGCCTAAAGAAAGTCTTTTAGCTAAAGCCTCACCTCTGGCCTTGTTTTCTACTTTCAGGGGATATTGTATTTCTCTTTTTTTGTTATATGTCTGGTTTGCAATGCCATTGATGTTCATAGGAAAGTGAGAGAATCGCTGTTTGAAAAGTCTATGCTCTACTTTATGAAGGCTTGCTTTATTTTCTATTTTTGAGATATTTTCCCCTTTTTTACTCTTGAAAAAAATCATGATCCAGGTCAACTCTTAAATACATTGGAAAACTTAACTGAGAAAAAATTACACCACTTAAAAATAATAGATGTTCACCTGTATTTTTGGTTTTAATCTTTTTCTGATGTCCAATTGACACATCGGACATTATTGCTTCAGAACTGAATTTGTGTCGTAGATGAACTGGTTTTAGAATTCAAAGGAAAACATTGTTAATATTTGTCTATTTGTTTTATTTATTTTTGTTAAGCCTCACAGGAGGGTATTTTTCCATTGATTTTAGAAAGAGTGGAAGGGAGGGAGGGAGAGACATGGATGTAACAGAGACACATCGATTGGTTGCCTCCCACACATGCCTTGACCGGGCCTGGGATTGAACCTGAAACCCAGCTATGTGCCCTTGACCAGGAATGGAACCTACAACCCTTTGGTGTGAGGGCTGACACTCTAACCACTGAACCAAACCAGCCAGAGCTTGTCTATTTGTTTTAAGGCCCTGGCCGTAGGCTTCAAATGGAGAACACACTAAGGTTTGGTTTGTTTCCTGGTTACTAGACAGAGTAGTGTGTCTTCTAAATCAAAGATAAAAAATAAATCAAGGCATATATTATTACTTCTTAATTTCATTTATCTTTCTGACAACAGAGGAGATTTTACTGAAGGCTTAAAAATCTATAGGAAATGCTTTACTTGTGGTTTTGACTCATTCCACACTACTTCTAGATGAAAATGGTGAAAACTTGAAGGTGTGTAGAAAACTTTGCCATAAAATTACTTTATGGCTAATCTGACAGGATCAACTAATCTACTGATTTCTGAATATGCTATTCTATTTCCCGTATTCTATACACCCATTCTGATTTTAAAAAAACAGTGCCTTGCAATCTGGATTAATATGTGATTGTAAGTTCTGCAGGAAAATCAAGAAAAGCAATGCCGCTAAATACACTTTTGTAGACCTGGTTTGTATTTTGTATAGTTTTTGTTAAATAGATATCATTAAGATTTCATAGCAAGGCAAATCCTGAAACATTTTGCAAGTTGTACAAAGAATTAGAACAGCTGACTTTCCAGACTGGGCACTCGTTAATAAAATTTAATTTTTATAGTGACTGATGTTTAGAATATAGTTTTGATATTCATTCATTTCTATAGATGGCATACATATCACTTAATTATGAAAATAATTCCTTTATCTTCTTCATTTGCCCAAATAAAGTGTAGGGTCATTTAAAAAAAACAAAAACTCTCAGATAAATATGCCTGGCTTTCCTTCATGAGAATGATTAGTTCACACCATTTCCCTTATAAAACTTTACACATTGATATGTAGTATATTTAGAAGTCTGTAACTTTTTGGAAATTATAAGTAAAAGCTGACAGAATCTTTCTTAGAAGAAGACAGCCAGTAGTATTTCATTCAGTTCTTTTATGACACTATGTGAGAAAGCTGCCTGCTACACCACAAATCTCATCCCATTAACTCACAGAGTCCTATAACCTTGAGCTATTCAATTTCAAATGGCCAAGTGAAATTTCCTACCTTGCATTTCTTAATAAATACTAAGGTGTTTGAAGAAAAGAGTCAGAATTTTCTGATGCTATAATTATTATAAACATGAGGGAAAATGAAATATTTGATTTAAAATATATGGGATAAGAAAAACACACAACTGTGTCATGTTTAGACTAAATACTGAATATATTTTTCTCCTGTTTTCTCTTCTCTTCACAAAGTTTATTCCATGAGAGGTTCTATTATTCTTTAATAAATTAATTGAAATATAGTTTTAAATAGAGCAGCTTAGCCAAACAAAAAAAAAGAAAGAAAAAGTAAACAACATGAAGCAAACATTTATTGAACTCTTGCTAAGTGGTAGGCACTTACATATCTTATATAACCACTCAACAACATTATGAGGGATATGATGCAAATGTTATTCCCACATTATTAAGTGATCAAATTAAGAATCACAATTCCTTTCTCAAGGTAATATAACTAGGTTTTGTATTTAGGGGTTATATTTATACTTAATTAAATGTAATACAATGCTTCTGCCTCAGGAAATGTTTCATTCATTCATTCATTCAACAAATTGTATTAAGGACCTACAATATGTAATACTTTGCCACTCTCAAAATATAAGACTAGGAATAGAATTCAGTGCCAATCCTCAAGATTGGCATATTCTATTGGGGAGAAGTTGAAAAGCTCAATTTAGTATAAAAGATGCTGTGATAGAGGCACAAATAAGAAACTGTGTCACCAATAAATGTACATTGCTGGAGCGGGAGTAAAATCTTTCTCAGAAGGAATATTGACACTGAGTTCTAAATGTGAAATTAGTTTGATGCAACTGTGGATCAGACCAAAAAACAAACAAAAAAACAGCATAGTAAGGAGACAAAAAGAGCAAGCAAGCACTATTAAGAATTGTAGTGTGATTTGATTTTTCTACATGAGCATCAGGCCAATTAGAAACTTTATTTGGCTGTATCCTATGTAATAAAGAGGTAATATGCAAATTGACCCTCACGCCATCACACCATCACAAGATGGCTGTGCCCACAGCAGAGGCGGGGTTCCCTTAACGAGCTTTAATGAGCAATCAGCAGGAATCTGAGGCTGCTTGGTGCTGGGCCAGGGTGGGGGACCTGAGGCTGTGTCCCCCGCCTGGTGGGGCTTGATAGGAACCTCAGGCCACATCCCCCACCTGGCGGGCCTTGATGGGGGACCTCAGGCTGTGCCCCCCACCCCCACCCTGGGCCAGGGCACCTGAGGCCATGCTCCTGGCCCAGCGAGGCTTGACGGGGGCTCTGAGGCTGTTCCCCCCACCTGGTGGGGCTTGATGGAGGACCTGAGTCTGCACCCCCTGCCTGGTGCTGGGTCGGGGGAACTGAGGCTGCATCCCCGCCCAGTGGGGCTTGATGAGGGTGGGGACGGCCAGGTCTGGATCTCACCCAATGGGGGTGGGGCTGGCCGGATCTGGGTCTTGCATGATTTTGAGGTGCATGCGGATGGGTGGGGACTTGACTCTGGGTCCCACGGTGTGCCCCAGACTCTGACAGGAGGAAGATTTTCATATACATTTTACTAATTTTCTTTCATCTCTGACATTTCTATTATAGAGAAAGAGCAAATAGCAATACTAAAATATTTCCTCTAATTAACTCCCTTTTAATGTGCATGAATTTCATACACCAGGCCACTAGTTTTAACATAAGTGTAATGGGAGCAACTGAAATGATAATGGCTGGTTTTTAATTTTTTTAAATACCTCTGGCCTGGCTGTTGTGGCTCAGTGGTTGAGCATCAACCTATGAACCCATTTGATTCCAGGTCAGGGCACATGCCCAGTTGGTGGGCTCAATCCCCAGTGTGGGGCATGCAGGAGGCAGCTGATCAATTATTTTCTCTCATATTGATGTTTCTATCTCTCTCTCACTCTCCTGTTCTCTCTGAAAAAGATCCCTCTGGACCTAGCCAGTTTGGCTCAGTGGATAGAGCATTGGCCCTCGGATTGAAGGATCCTGGGTTTGATTCCAATCAAGAGCATGTACCTTGGTTACAGGCTCCATCCCTGGCCTCAGTCAGGGCACATGGGGGAGGCAACCAACCAATATGTCTCTCTCACATTGATGTTTCTCTCTCTCCCTCTCTTGCACTCTCTCTAAAAATCAATGAAAAAATATCCTCTAGTGAGGATTAACAACAAAAAATCCCTCTGGCTGCATGTGGAGAATAAATAAATTGTAGAAGATGCAGTAGAGGGAGACTGCTTAGAGAGCCATTACAGTGATCCAGATTAAAGGGAGAAAAATTCCAGGATAGATTGTGGAAGTAGCATATAAAATAATTGCTGATAAATTACATGTGGACAATAAAGGAAATGGAAAAATCAAAGATGAAAATAGTATAGCAGCATACATTTGAGGGCATAAACACTAAAATGACTAAGTTGCATTAGTCTTTTTAAATGGAGTTTTCAGAAGCATCCTAATTTTTACTTCCTGAAAAAAATTAGAGAATGTAGAAAGTTCTGTTATAACAATTTGAATAGATCAATTATATTGATTCATTTCTAAGGCTGCCATGTTGATTTTTATTTCTGTGGATTATGACCTGATTAAAAAAAGACCATATTAATCTTTTGATGAAACATGAAGAATGGGTAGTCTCTTCAGCACATGGTGCTGGGAAAATGATATGCACATGCAAAAGAATGAAATCGGTCACTTGTCTTGCACATATAAAATTCAATTAAAAATGGATTAAATATTTCAATGTGAGACCTGAAACTGTAAAACTGGAGGAAAACAGAGGGGAAAGTTTCTTGACATTCATCTTTGAAATAATTTATTAGATGTGATACCAAAAGTACAAGCAACAAAAGAAAAAACAGACAGTAGGTCTACATCAGGCAAATTATCAAACAATTATTCAATCAATTAGTCCATAAATTGTTTTTGTTTCTTTGATTAGAAAAGCCAAGTTCCAAAACCAGTTTACATACAACAGGAACTTCATTTGCAACTACGGTAAAGTCATATGATCACTACTTTTCTCATAACAGCCTTTAACTATTTCTGAAGGGAAGGAAAACACATGCAGAAATAAAACAGTCAAGCAAGTTAATATGCAATAATAACTCTAATTTATTGAACATCTATTATGTGTGACTATATCATGCTAAAAAGTTTCTGTACTACAAAATAAACACTCAATGAAATGAAATGGCAACCTATGGAGTGGGAGAAAATATTGGCAAACTATATATCTGATAAGAGGTTGTTATCCAAAATATATAGAGAAGCATACAATTCAACGGCAAAAGAACTACAAATAACCTGATTAAAAATGGACAAAAGAACTCCATAATACTTTACTTCAAATAAGACATATAAATGGCCAACAGTTATATGAAAAGATGCTCAATATTAATCATTAGAGGAATGTAAATCAAAACCACAATGATATATTGTTAGAATGACTATTATAAAAAAAAGACAAGTGTTATCAAGAATGTGAAAAAATTGGAACACATTTATCCTGTTAGTGGGAATGCAAAATGGTTCGGTGCTATGCAAAATGGTTCGGTGCTATGAAAAACAATATGGAGATTCCTAAAATTATATATATATTAGAGGCTGGGTGCACAGATTAGTGCACAGGTGGGGTCCCTCGGCCTGGCAGACTACCTGGGCTGGCAGGCCAATGTTAGGGACCGCGGGAGGTTGGCCATCTGCGGGAAGTTGGCTGTGGGAGTGCACTGACCACCAGGGGGCAGCTCCTGCGTTGAACGTCTACCCACAGTTTTAACGATCACTTAGGCTTTTATATATAGATCCACATGATCAAAATAATTGAAATTTTTATCTCAGAGGGATGTCAGCATTCTCATGTTAATTGTAGCACTGTTAACAATAGCTACTATAAGAAAACAACCCTAATGTCTATCGATGGTTGATTGAATAAAAAGGTGGTATTTACACATACATCAGAATATCATTCATCCTTTAAAAAGAAAGAAATCCTGTAATATGCAACAACATGAATAAACCCGAAGGACATCATGCTAAGTGATATAAGCCAGTCACAAAAGGACAAACACTGCATGATATCACTTTCATGGGGTATCAAAAATAATCAAACTTATAGAAGCAAAGAATAGAGTGGTGGTTGCTAGCAGCTGTTGGGGGAGGGTAAAGGAGAGTTGCTAAGCAATGGGGATAAAATCTGAGTTATGCAAGCTGAGTAAATTCTAGAGATCTGCTATACAACACTGTGCTATCTCTATATATAAAAGACTAAGCGACCAGCCAACCAGCCAACCAGCTGGTAACTATGATGCGCTCTGACCATCAGGGGGCAGACACTCAATGCAGGAGCAGCGGGAGTGCTGCTCAGCTGACAGACAGGCACCAGATGCCAGACTGACAGCTGGTGAGTGCAGCTGTGGTAGCAAGCCTTTCCTGCAGACACTCCCCCAGTGCACAGGAGCAGCTGTGGTGGCAGGCACAGCAGAGCTGGGATGAGCAGGAGCAGTGTAGCGCCCTGCTGATACATCCCCCAGGGGTCCCGGATTGTGAGAGGGTGCAGACCAGGCTGAGGGACCCCATGCACTGAGCCTCTAGTAGATAATAATTTTACTTTGCACACTTAAAAAAATCTGTTAAGAGAGTAGATCTCATGTTAAGTATTACCACAATAAAATAAAATTAAATAAAAACTTCTGATAAGGTAATATTATTTAATGTTCAATTGTAGGGAATTATGGGAATTGTAGTTTTCAGTTATTCATATGTGGTTTGTGTGGTGTTATCTAGCCTTGCAAAATTCTATTCACCTGTCAAAAATATCATTTGCTGCAGGCAAATTGTTGAATGCAATTCTGCAAGACTGATCTGTATAGAGTGGTGGGTTTCTTGGAAACAGTACTACAACTACAAGTCTCCTGTCTCCCTACACAAAATGGAAAGGCATATCCATAAGATTTTGGTAATAAAGTGAAGCGATGAGCAGGTAAATAATCACCACACATTGAGCATTATTGTAGGCATTTATGGGGTTGTCAGGGTACTTACAGTGTGAACAAAATATAACCAGAGAAATTATATACACAGGCTATGTTCTGAATCAAACTCACAAGTAGATAGTTCTGGATATATGGATATTTAGGGAGATTTTAAAAATCCTTAGAATGATAGAATTGCAATACTGAATCATAGTCTGCCATTTATTTTTTTTCTGAGAATCAGCAATGATAAATGGAAAAATGGCAGACCAAAGCAAACTCATCTTTAAATGATGCAATAAAAAGAACAATGATGATCAATAGCCTTGATGACTACTACACAAGTTACGGTTTGTCCCCTTAGGAAAAGTTGGGATGGCTCTACTTGACATCAGGGAAAGATTGAGTGTCAATGTTTGGATTTGTTTAATTATACACCCAAATCCTTTCAATATATCTCCAAAGCCAGGCTTTTTGCCTTTGAATATTTGTATTGTGATTCTTTTGGATTGTTTACTGGTTACTTCTCTTTATAACTTGAACTTGAACATTAAATCCCATTGGCAACAACTACCTGTCAAGAGCAAAATAAAAAAAAAATGTATTTAGTTTTCAATATAGAAGTGCTCATAGCTGAAAAAAATATGTACCTGTCAAGTTTTCAACATCTCACTGGGGATGCAATGCTGTTGTGGTTTCAGAACCTGGCTGACAAATTCACATTTCAGTAGTAAAGACAAATCAAGGGTTTTTCTACCCCCCACTCTTTTTTAAAATTCCTTTTTCCCCTACAGCTTTGACAGTCATACAGAACAATTTGAGATCTAACTGCCACTTTGATGCACTACTCCATTATTAAGTGGCACAGTCACTATAGAATAGATGGTGGGCCTGTACTAAAGGCACTATGGATTAAACAGCTTTCTACAACAGAGAAACTGAATGGTCCAAAGAATTTTGAAAGATTTAAAAAAATATATTTAAAAACTGCTTCAGAAACATCAAAGTATTTAAGTAACCTGAGGTAGTAAATGGTAAACTATGAAAATCAAATTATTTTTTAGCAAAATTCTTAAAGTTTAGAGGAAACATTAAATAAATTAACAAACATCGGAAAACCTACAATTACTAATTTCAAATATGAGTGCCTCAAGGGGCTTAAAAAAGGCAGTATGAATCTATGCAGACTTTAAGATATGAAGAAATGAACATTTATTATGTGACAGTAATTTCACACCATATTAATAGAAAAGGGTTGTAAGAGCATTTCTTTATACCTAAAAGGTAGAGTTTCCACTAAAGTAATATTGACTTAAAGTACTTAAATTAATTCTTTTGTCAATATCTTTACAGTAAATCAATACACATAGAATTAACACATTTTGCCAGAGGCAGACTAATCTTAGCAAGTTTTAGTTACAATTTATTAATCAATTGGTCACTCTTAGGAAAAATAAAAACAAATCAACAAAAATTTGATAATAATACAAAATAATAGAAGTTTAATATTTTGTTAGATATTCTTCTTTTAATCCAGGGGATAAAAATATCAAAGGCTACCTTATTATGATGACTCCCTTTTATATGTTTTTAGCTAACAAAATTAAGTAATCACCTTTTCTAGAAATATATAAAAATAGAATTTTAAGGCTTACTGTACTCCAGAATATAATAGGTCACAAAATAAATATTTTCATAAAGTTATTAAAGGCAAAGTAATTATTTTAGAAACATTGATCCTGTGATATGTTCCAGGGAGGAAAAGACAAGAATTGAAAATTGTGTTAATGTATATAGTTCTGAAATATTTGCTATAATGCTTATCCTTTTATAGTTCTGACAACTCAATCAAACTGATGATTATCTGAGGATGTGATTACAATTTCAGTGCTCAGTACTCTTTATGTGTTTTTTTTTTTAATTTCTTAGTCTGTTCTAGATGGAAAAAAAATGGAATCATTCCTTTATCCTCTTTAGTAATTCTCAAAGCAAGAAAAAATACATCAAGGATAAAGGGATGTTTTATACCTTTTATAAGGTGATGGTAGAGAGGTGTGGCCCTATGAAACAATAGTCAATAGTAAATATATTGCTGCTTGATACTGAGACGTTTAAAAAAGGAAGGAAAAAATCAATTTCATCAGTTTCTCACTTTTTTATTTTTGAATTGCTAAAGGGGTTAAAAAGAGAGAGTGAGAGAGAGACCAAAAAGTAATTATGGGAAATAAAATAAGAATTTTCTTAGTTACAATTCCTGGCCCTTTGCTGATTGCAGTAAATTATAAATTATGCAGTCAATGTAGGCCAACAAAAGAAGACATCTTCAAATCTCAGTCAAAGGTAATTACTTAAGTCGGCTGAATGTCCCCTTTTCATAGAGTGTGATCTCTCTCTGACAGCTCACACTGACAGATGACCTTCTCAGCAACGTTCTTATCCTTCGGATCATGAGCAGTGTGCCTCTCTCCCTGAATATCTCTATATATTTGTGACACGAAGCTTTCAAATACAGCTATTGACAAATCAGAACATCAGTCTAAGTGCTGGTCTCCCTATCACTCACAATATAGTAGCTATCACTTGTGGTGGTGTAGAGCAAGCACATCTCTGAAAAATGAGTTCTCACCAAGTGCTAATTTGACACAGCTCGCTTGCCTTCCCATAATTGCTCTGTCATTGTCAGTTGGCAGTTCCGGGCTCATTCCTGGAAGCTGTGCTGTACAATTGGATACAATTACTCCCATTTACCACCACTATTATGCCACTGATGTTGCCCAGTCCGCATATTGACATGCCTCATTAAACCTGGATTCGGGCCATTAATGAACATTGTTAGCATTTCTCTTAAACTTTTTTGCCTCTAATAAACAGTCAGTGTTCCATGAAGGAGCACTGCCATCCTTGTGATATGATATTTATTATCTTATGGGGGAAGGGGACTCCGCAAATGGAAACTATCCAGATGCTGAGAGAGAGAGAGATACAGTTAGATCAGTAGACATAGAGTTGATCAGCGGGACCTTTCTTTGCCAGGAGCATCCCAATCATTAACTGAGTGACTTTTTCTATTAAAAAAAAAAGTCAAGCAGCATAAACATGAACACCTCCAAAGTACCCACATCCCAGCGAGCTCTCAAGGTTCCATCATTGTCAACACCTCTCTCTAGCCCTCTCTTACCCCCAGGTGGTGCTACATGCCACGATAAAGATCATTTTGCCCTGGGTCTTCAATCCATTATGTCCAGCTAACTTCCACGGGCATTTTTATTCAGAGATAATTATGTGTTGATCAGAGAAGTCAGCGGCTGTCACCCATATTGCAGGCACACCTGTGGTGTGACATAGGTGGTAAGGATGTCACGCTCTTGAGCTGTCATGACACAAACAGGGACTTTATTATGTATATGTCACCATTTATCTTAAGAAAATGATACTTTCCCACACAATGACAATAATGAACCTTTGCAACACTCGCATAAATCTTATTTGCAGTTTTATTCTTGACCTTCATTAAATATATACTAAACATATAGAAACGCCTATAAATATGCAATATACTTTCTGTCTCTATATATGTTTATGTCTGTAGCCAGGTATGTGATATCAAATTGGAAATATAAAGATTTTAACTAGAAACAATATCTTAAATAAAAAGTAAGTTAGTCACTTAGTCTTGTAACTTTTCTACAATTATGATAAGAAAATAAATATTTATACAGTTGGAGGTATTTGTTGAACAGTATGAGTGCTACTAAAACAGATTTACTTGATTAAGTAGTGTCAAGTTGTCATGTATTTTCTGTAATTAAGGTTACATAATAAAACTAAAGAGAAAATCTTCATTTAGACAATGTTGACTTCTAAACCTTTGTGCATGTATGTTTTAAATAAAATTCCTACCAAATCAATTGGTGTGTAATAATTAAGTTCACATCTATATGACTTTGAAGCATTTAGAAAATAGCTAATTTTCTTATTTTAGTTGAAAACCTTGATTTTAATGTATAGAATATATATTCAAGACATGACGTGAAATTGACTTGAGCTACATTTTGGAAAAGTAATAGTTAAGGAATAATTTAAAAAGTAATAGGTAAGGAACACTTTTAAAAATTATTTTCTTTTAACTCGATAATCCATAACACAGTCCTATAGAGTTTGAAGGAGGACATTGCATAGAACTTTCATGATCCTGGGTAATTTGGGATCCTTAATTCTTAACACCTAGCTTAAGATCACCTACAGACTTATTTCTTGGAGATTCTTTAATAAAAACAGGGATACTTGTCCTTTCATTTTAGATAGAAAATGTAAATTATAACAACTTCCAGAATATTCTGAGTCATGCACTTCTCCGCCTAATCTGCTAAAACAAAAAAATTATTTATTGAACAATTACTAGTTCTCAGACATCATAACAAGCCTTCTTTGCATGTTTTCATTTAATCCTCAATCAAGTTAATGAATTAGGTACTATTATTATCCTCATTTGAGAACATATACTGAGAAACAGAGATGTTATGTAACTCTCTCAAAGTCACAGAGCTGTCAGTTAAGTAAGGCAGGACTTAAACCCAGGGAAGTTGGCTACAATTACTATATTCTTAACCAATATTCAACACGGCCTCTCAAATGACTGGCATTTCTGTATTTAAAATGGCAAGCCAGTTTGATTCATTCGCTTCCACAGGATTAATTTTGAAGTTCACTGTTTTGGCATAGTAAAAGCATTATGAAAGTATAGACTTAATTGGATTATTTTCTGTAACTTTTACTATTGGGGGTTATTTTGTGTTTTGATTGGAACATAAAAATGCAAGGAAAAACACTTTTTTAAAAAATTGAATTGATCCCATTTCAGAAATAAAAATATGTCATTTGTCTCTTATTGAAATACTAGTGACCCGTCCCGCGAAATTGCGTGAGACCCGGGGCCCCTCTCCCTCCACCCCCTGTGCTATGAGACAGCCCGGAGTCCCGGAGTCCCGCCCCGTGTGGCAGGCGCACCTTGGGGAGACCCTGAGTCCTGGAGTGCCACCCCAATGCCCCGAATCCGGGCTGCATGCAGTGGCCGCCGGCCCCACCCCTGAGGTGCACACGCAGGATCGCGGAAACCCCAGCAGAAGCCGCACAAAGCAGCCACCAGGACCCCCGCTTCCACAGGGCAGCAGGAACCCTGGCTGAAGCCACACGGAGTGGCCGCTGGCCCCACCCTCTCAGCCCCGCCCTCACTGTGCACACCGCCATCTAGTGACAGCATGAGGGTCAATTTGCATATTACCTCTTTATTATATACAATAGGTCTAATTTATTCTGATCTAGTAATTTCTGATCTCTTATTTGCAAAAAAAGAAGGGAATATGCTTTTATATGATATGGTTCAAAGTTTTATTACAAAATATAAATTATTCTCAAAGTTAGTGTAAGTGTTGGTTTCTGCTGAGCCTTTCATGAGCAGTGACTTCCTGTGATGTGGACATGTGTCTGTTACATGAACAGGGCTAATCTCTAAATAACCTAATTTCTAGTTTGCTAGTGGGAATAGTAGCTTGTAAAACTAGTAAGCTCTATTTTCTTCAAATTTGGTTATTTTCTTTGTGGGTTAATTAAAGCTGATAAATAATTTCATACTTGAATGAAAAAGAAAACATTGAAGAATTTCTTGTTTTAGCAGACATATAGATCAATGAAACAGAATAGAGAGCCAAGAAATAAACCCACACCTTTATAGTAAATCAATATAGACAATTAATAACAAAGGTGGCAAAAATATACAATGGGGTAAAGGTAGTCTATTCAATAAATGGTGTTGGAAAAATTGGACAGATATGTACAAAAAATTGAAACTAGACCAACTTTTTACACCATCCACAAGAATAAACTTAAAATGGGTTAAAGACTTAAATGTTAGACTCAAAACTATAAAAATCCTAGAAGAAAATACAGGCAGTAAAGTCTCAGACATTTCTTATAGCCATATTTTTTTTTCTTGATTTGTCACCTCAAAAGAGAAAGACAAAAGTAAAAATAAACAAATGGGACTATATCAAACTAGAAAGTTTTTGAACAGCAAAGGAAACCATCAACAAAGTGAAAAGACAACCCACTGAATGAAAGAAGATATTCGCCAATGATACATATGATGAGATTAATACCCAAAATTTATAAAGAACTGATACAACTCAACACCAAAAATACAAACAATCATCTAAATAAAACATGGGGGAAACCTGCATAGGTGCTTGTCTAGAGCGGACATATAGATGGCATAAAGACATGTGAAAAGATGCTCAATGCCACTAATCACCAGAGAAATGCAAATTGAAATCACAATGAGATATCACCTCATACCTGTCAGAATGACTATCATCAACAAATCAACAAATAACAAGTATTGGCTAGGAGGTGGACAAAAGGAAGCCCTCCTGCACTGTTGGTGGGTATGTAGATTGAGGCAGCCACTATAAAAACAGTATAGAGGTTCCTCAAAAAATAAAATGAAACTATCTTGTGACCCAACAATTCCATCTGTGGAATATATTTAAAGAAACCAGAAACACTAATTTGAAAGAATATATGAGCTCCTATGTTCACTAGAGTTATTTACAATAGCCAAGATTTGGAAGAAGCCCAAGTGCCCATCAGTAGATGAATAAATTAAAAAAAAAGCTGTGGTACATATATACAATGTAAAAAAGAAGGAAATCTTACCTTTGGGGACAGCATGGATGACCTGGAGAGTATTATGCTAAGTGAAATAAGCCAGTCATGGATAGATAAATACAATATGATTTCCCTTATATATGGAATCTAATGAACAAAATAAACTAACAAAGTGGAGACAGACTCACGGACACAGAGAACAGACTGCCAACTATCAGAGGGGAGCTGGGTGAGAATGGTGGAATGCTGAAAGGATTAGGCAAAGCAAAAAAAAAAAAACTGGAGTACACAGAGCACAGTATGGTTATTGCCAAAGGGAAGGAGAGAGGGGGAGGTAAAAATAGGTAAAGGGAGAATAAATGGTGTTGGAAGGTGGCTTGATTGGGGTGTAAACACACAATATAGTATACAGATGATGTATTGTAGAATTATATACCCAAAACCTGTATAATTTTATTAACAATGTCACCCCAATAAATTCAATAAGAAAAAAAGCATTTCTTGTTTTGTTTTTGGCAAGAGTAGGCTATGTAATTATAATTGCCTTCTGTATGGATTTGTCAACATAAACCTTGAAGTATTATTACAGGAAATTTTGGGGTTTTGTTAATAATTTTAATTAATAATAACCTTAAAATCGTCCTGCTTACTCTCTGCTCCCTGATGTTTAAGGAGCATGTGAATACTAGAAGAAGGGGTGGGAGATGTGGCCTGCCAGGAAATCACAGGCTAATATTTTAATTTTATAAAGGAGAAGGATTATATTCCTTGCTTGTGTTCTTTCCCCTTCTCTTTATATAGCAAAAGTGAGAGATGAACTCTGGTTGGAAACCAGAATAGTCTTTGATGCATAAGATAGATGGAACTGAAGCACAAGAGTATAAGTTCTGCATATAGAGATAAACACATCTGGCTGAGACAATGATGGATTCAGTAATGGCCTATGAGTTTGGCTTAGCTTGCTTCAAGCTGCAGTACCTAAATAGTTAGAAAGAAGTATATTTTATAATTATGGCATTCTTTGGGGAGAAAAACAAATCTTCTCGTTCCTTCAGTGAGATATTTTAATGATTCACATTCATTATTCAAAGAAATGTTTTACTGAGTGCCCATAAGTATCAGGCATCATTCTAGGACTAGAGATACATCAATACACAAAAGAGATTAAAAAGTTTGTCCACAGAGAACTTACATACTAGTGATGAGAGATATACAACAAGTAAAACAATTAAATAAATCATATAGTGAAATTAAGTCAAGGAAGTACCATTGAGAAGATTGGGGAAGGGTTGTAATTTTAAGCAGGTCTCACAGACTGGTAGACATTTGAGCAGAGATCTGAAGGAGATAAAGCAAGGAACATACACGTATCTAGGAAATGAGTGCTCCATGAAGGAACAGCCATGCAGGGGCATGTTAGAACATGCAGTGGTTCTCAACCTCTGGCCCTTCAAATACAGTTCCTCATGTTGTGACCCAACCATAAAATTATTTTCGTTGCTACTTCATAACTGTAATGTTGCTACTGTTATCAATCATAATGTAAATATCTGATATGCAGGATGGTCTTAGGCGACCCCTCTGAAAGGGTCCTTCGACCACCAAAGGGGTCGCGACCCACAGGTTGAGAACCACTGGTTTAAGGGATAGCGAGGAAATCAATGAAACCAGAGGGGAGTGAGTGAAATTAAGTAAAGAAAGGGAAGTGGTAGTTAGAAAGTATACCAACTTGTGGCGGAATGCTGTTTTTATAATTGAGTCATTGATTTGCCTTTGCTTTTTATAAGTGCTAATCGAACACCCCTCTTATCTCAAAGAGAATTAGAAATTATGCCTGAAATAGGCAGTACTTAATTTTATTTGGGTTCTAGAAGTCGGATGTAAATATTGGGAATGAATCCAGCAGAAGTTTTGTTTTGTTTTTTTCTTTCTACAAACACTGTGTTGGAGGACTGTCTTGTCAATCCGTTCAGTGTGTGGCTGTGTTGTACAAGTCTCTAAACAACATTCACAGATCGGCAATGGTGTATGCACTTATATGCTCCTTGAAAGATACATTTAGCTGGCAGAGTTAAAGACATTTGACACTAATTTTGCATACTTTTTTGTTTTCTTATAGCATATTTACCAAAAACTTTCTGTGAAGCAGAGAAAAAAATGTTCACATATTATGTCTGTTGCTCTCCCATTATTCATTTATGGTACATACACATGAACGAAGCTCAATCTGCCTTCTGTACTACTTGGCTTATAATTTAGTTACTTATTGAATTGCTTTTCTCATTCTATATGGTTAATAATAATTATAGCGTAGCCTTCCTAGTATGTCTTTATTATTAATGTAGTATCAGCAAATTTTGCTTATTTAATACACATATATTTGAAACACACTCTGGCCCATTTTTTCTACATGAGCACTAATTGCATTTTTATTTCATCATTGGTTTTACAAAGTTTCTATATATGGTATTGTCATCTTTATACTCATTTTAACATTCAAACATTTGATTCAGAACTCAACAACAATAAAAATATCTGTGAAATGTATAAAAATTCCCATGAACATATGCATATACTGTATTATGGTCAAGATATGTGACTCATATGGCTCAATGAAGATAAATTGAAACCAAACAAAAAACGGAGGTTTGCTGCCACAACCAAAGCCAAATTCCTGTGGCAGGTGCTGGTGCAAAAGGAAAGTGGTTTTATTCCAGAGCCACAGGACCTGGGAGAATGGTGGACTCCCATCTCAGAGACCAATCTCTCGTCCTGCTCAAGCCCCCTGTTCTTATAGGGATATAAAAGGCAGGGGGGCGGGGGTGTGCTTCTTTCCTGTCCAATTATCTTGCTAAGTTTTGGCCACTCAGGTCCTATCCACTCATATTTATAGCTTTCTGGTGCGCTCAGTGAAAGAACCTCCCCCTACTTCCATCTTGGCCAATGGGGGAGAGTCCCTGGTGCTTGGACTGTCTATGGTAAGAAAATTACCTGTTATTACCTGTTTTATAATGCCACTACCAGGCAGCCATGTGTTGTGTTAAATTTATAAATGAATTCTGTTATTATGACATAACAACTGGATGTTTGTTTATTCATTTACTGGAATAATTATATAAAAATAATAAAACTTGAAATATATATATATATATATGTATATATATATATATATATATATATTTGCTTGTGTGTGTTATAATAATAGGTTATAACAATATAAAAACAATAGATCTCACGTATGTGGGATGCTAAATTCCAATTCATAATTTTTTTCTATTGCATTTTCATAGAAATGTTTTGTGATTAATAAGATTGAAGGTTTTAATCACAAACTTGTCTCTATGCAGAGTAAAACATTTTGAAACCTAACTGTACTCCAGCAGTGAAGATAATGTGAAGCTGTTTATAAAACTTGGCATTTTGCATCCATTTGACCATCTTTCTTACAAAGGGAGATGGTCAAAAAAAGTTAAAAGAGAAAATTTCCATTGTTCAGTGTACACTATTTATTTCTGCTTAGCTATACCCATAATTCATTCAAGGCATAGATTGGATTATTTCGTGTGTTTTTTTCTTATTTCGAGAATTTTGGGCATATTTAAGAGAGGTATCTGAATCATATAAATAACATTACTATAAAAAATATAATGCCAAGAAAAAAAATGATGAAGAGTCCCCTTACAAAATGACACTTTCCTAATTTTGGCTTATTTTTTTTATAAGCAAATGAAAAGAACAGCCAATATCTATATTTGCAAGATGGATATGAACATGAATTTTTGAATTAACATTTGAAAATGATAGTTGAAATAGAAGTCAGCATTTCTAAACTGAAAAGTTTTCTTTTTTCTGAGCATCTATTATTATCATATTAAAGTGTGGAAAATTGAGAATGAGAAAATTATCTATACTAATAAAAGGGTAATATACAAATCAGACTGGACATCTTCTGGATGACCTTCCAGACATCCTTCCTGACAAAGCCAGGCCCTGGCAAAGCCGCCCGCAGTCCTGGGTGCCTGCGGCTGCGGCCAGCCCAGGCAAAGCCACCCCCAGTTCCGGGCGCCTGGAGCCAGCCTGGGTAAAGCCGGCCCAGGTCTCAGGTGCCTGCGGCTGGCCAGAGGGAGGGAAGCCTGGGTCCTGGGTGCAGGGGCCGAGGCAGAGGCAGTTAGAGGTGATCAAGCAGGCAGAGGGGTTAGTGGTGATCAGTTAGGCAGGCAGGCGAGCAGTTAGGAGCTAGCGGTCCTGGATTGCAAGAGGGATGTCCGACTGCCAGTTTAGGCCCGACTGGCAGTCAGACATCCCCTGAGGGGTCCTGGATTGGCGAGGGTGCAGGCCGGGCTGAGGAACACCCACCCCCTGTGCATGAATTTCGTGCACTGGGCCTCTAGTAATATAATAATGAAGAAGTTTTATACATAATTAAAATGTAAAGGCAGAGTAAAATCTTAAAATAGGAATTAGGGAAAGTGTTAGAATAGTGAAGATAAAGGCACAATAGCAAGTAATAAATTGTGAAAATAAAATTGCATCCTCTTTTTCAACTTCTCAAGTCCCTGTTTAAAAAATCCCTTAACACTTTATTGTCAGATTTTTTCCACCTATGTTCTTCTTATTTAATATCTGATAAATAACATGTGAGAAGATAAATGCCTCTTCATGTACCCATTAAAAGAAAGTTGAACAATTATGGATATGGAATATAGAATATATTTTAAAAGAAGGATTCAGGAATTCAGTTATTTGTAGTTACCTCATAACAAATTGTACCATTGACTCTCACATAATTTTGCTTCTTACATGGACTGGTCACATAATCAATAAAGAAAGAAAGCTAAAGCAAATGTGTTTTATCAGTGTAAATCCCCCAAGTTACATTGATTCACCTCTTTCCCTTTTTTAAGTAACAATATTTGTTACTATGTCTTAGTATTTATGATATCAAGATGCAAGACATATGATTGAGGTATGGACATCATATTCATTATAATTATTCCTTATACTATGAGAAGCCTGCTGCAAAATCACAATTCAAGTATTTTCATATATATATCCATTCATAAAAATTAAGACAGCTATCTTAGTATAAGCCATACTATATTTCCAATGAGTTTATAAGTCCTGCTACTTACAAAAAATTTTTACAAAAAGATTTATATCAAAAACAAACAATAAAAAAATAACAGAAAAATATGAATGCTGTTGTTTTCAAAAAATGTTAAGTGTGTGGTAACCAAGCTATAGCACTTCATGCCAGAAAATCTACATACTGAAGCCTTATAGAGAATGATTAGTTAACATCATCTTAATGATGAATTAATGTCTAGTAAAAGCATTCTAATTCCAATATGTACAAAACCTTCTACTTGAAGACACAGGACCAGGGAGAACAGATCCATGACCTTTGTGATACTGGCAAAGGTTGGGTTCACTACAGTTAATGCCCAATTTATCTTTCAAGGTTAACTACACATGCCATGCTGGGAAATGAAACAATTACTAACAAATTTTACAGGTATATTCTGTCAAATTTAAAAGGCAATCGAAAGTCTAAATAAAAATTATGCCCAAGGAAAGCATGTAAAAGGAGATAAACTGGGAAGATGAGTGTCTGTATCTCTACGTCTATATTTGAAAAAGACTCCTTCAGAAAAAGGCAGCATAAACTTTTCAAGTACACAAATGAAAATGCTTATATTGAACAAATCAAATATCCAGCTTATGGAAATGGAAATAGGAAGGACAGCACCTAATCATCTGGGCACAGCAAGAGTACATGATTCATTATTCTGTAATTAACTTTTAATTAACTTTGCTTTACTTACTTTAGAAAATTAAATAAACTTCATTTTATTGCTCATGCTAAACCAATGAGCAGAAGCTAGAGTTCTGCTCTAATTAAAATAAGCAGTTGAGCAAAACTGTGTGTAAAGAATAATGAAGAATTGTTTCTATCCAATTGATATATTTCTTATGTTCTGAAACACTTTTATAGATTTTTTTCAAAAATTCTATTAGTTAGGGACTGAAGCTTTCTGAAATATGTGATTTAAAAAATAATATTATAGTCTAGGCTTAAGTATGGGACACATAATTGATTTAAACTTAAGTAGGATTTCAAATTAGATGATTAAGAGAAGTGAAGGAAGGAGAAAAGGAGTTAAAGAAAGAGAGGGAGAGAAGAAGGAAGAATGAAAAAGGGAGAAAGATAAAAAAATTTTTTAAAGCTGTGCTATTTCATCAACCATCCATACAGGGTGAGGCAAAAGTAGGTTTATTGTTATTCATATAAAAATAACATGATAATTAATAAATAATAATAAAAGAATTTTATGCTCTCTTGCTGACAACCATCTGCCTTTCCATTCTTTAATAGTAACACAATGGCCACTCCATATTGATTTTAGATTATCCTATCTAATAAAAGAGAAACATGGTAATTAGCCGTACATCCACTACCCTTCCCATTGGCTAATCAGGGTGATATGCAAATTAACTGCCAGCCAAGATGGCAGCCGGCAGCCATGCACTGAAATGAACAGGGAGGCTGGCTTGCTTGCTCCAGTGAAGGAGGACTCCAACGTTCCCTGCCTGACTTGCCGGCCTCTCAGCTGCACTCTAAGCAACTATGTTGCAAATATAGAAGCTAAACAAAACCCCAGAAACCGGCTTTAGTCAGCCGGGCTTCAGCCAGCCGGACTGCAACATTGTATCAAATACAGAAGGTAAACAAAGGCCAGAAACCTGCTTTCAGCAGCCGAGGCCTCAGAGCTAAAGCTGGCCCAGAATAAAAAAAGAAAAAGAAAAAAAGGAGCGGTTGGGAGCTTCAGTCACCCACCAGCCTGAAAACGGCCCTCAGCCCCTCAGCCAGACTGGCCAGGCACCCCTGTGGGGACCCCCACCCTGATCCAGGACACCCTTCAGGGCAAACCAGCCAGCCCCCACCAGTGCACCAGGCCTCTATTCTATATAGTAAAAGGGTAATATGCCTCCTGGCACCAGAATCAGCGGAGCCAAGAGGCCTCCCGGCACCAGGATCAGTGTGACAGGGGGCAGAGCCCAAACCCCCTGATCGCCCTGCGGCTCTGTGAGTGACAGGGGGTGGGGCCACAACCTCCCTATCTACCCTGCTCTGTTTGTGACAGGGGAAGGTGCCCCAACCCCCTGATCAGCCCTGCTCTGTGCCTGATAGGGGGGAGCTCCCCAACCCCCTGATCGCCCTGCGGTTTTGTGTGTGACAGGGTGCAGCGCCCTAACCCCCTGATTGGCCCTGCTCTGTGGGTGATAAAGGGCAGCGCCCCAACCCCCCCTCACGGGCCCTGCTCTGTGTGTGACAGGGTAGAGCCATAACCTCCCCATTGGCCCTGCCCTGAGTGTGACAGTGGCTGCGCCCCAACCCCCTGATGGGCCCTGCTCTGTGCATAACAGGGGGCAGTGCCCCAACACCCTGATCAGCTCTGCTCTGTGTGTGACAGGGGTGTGCCCCAACTCCCCTATTGGCCCTACTCTGTGATTGTGAGTAACAGGGGGGGAGCTCCCTCAACCCCCCTGTTCGGCCCCTGCTCTGTGCATGACCAGGGGGGGAGCTTCCCCAACCCCCTGATTGGCCCTGCTCTGTGTGTGACAAGGGGGCCAACCCCCCCACCCCCTGATTGGCCCTGCTCTGTGTGTGACAGGGGGTGGTGCTGCAACTTCCCTATCGACCCTGCCTTGAGTGTGACAGGGGGTGCTGCCCCAACCCCCCAATCGGCTGTACCCTGAGCATGACTAGGGGGTGGCATCGCAACCTCCTGATCCACCCTGCTTCTGTGCATGACAAGGGAGCAGCGCCCCAACTCCCCAATCGGCCCTGCTCTGAGCCCGACCAGGGGCTGCACCTAGGGATTGGGCCTGCCCTCTGCCACCCGGGAGCAGGCCTAAGCCAGCAGGTCATTATCTCCTGAGGGGTCCCAGACTGCGAGAGGGCACAGGATGGGCTTAGGGACCCCCTCTCCCCCCTGAGCACACAAATTTTTGTGCACCGGGCCTCTAGTAAATTCTATAATTTTGAATTTCAGAAATTTTTCCTCTCTCTATTATCTCTGATATCAACTGTCTCCAATTCTTAATTTATCTTGAATCTGTTTTTCTTATCATGTGCTCTTATTAAATATTAGAGGCCCAGTGCACAAAATTCATGCACTCCGGGGGGGGGGGTTCCCTCAGTCCAGCCTGTACCCTCTCACAATCTGAGAACCCTCAGAGGATGTCCAACTGATGGACATCTTAGCACTGACACGGAGGTGAGAAAGGATCCTGCCACCGCCACTGTGCTTGCCAGCCGTGAGCCCGACTTCTGGCTGAGCAGCAGTCCTCCTGTGGGAGTGCACTGACTACCAGGGGGAAGCTCCTGTGTTGAGTGAGATCGGGCCGAAACCGGCTCTCCAACATCCCTGAGGGGTCCCAGATTGCGAGAGGATGCAGGCCAGGCTGAGGGACACCACTGGTGCATGATTGGGGCCGGGGACCACTGGTGCATGATTGGGGCCGGGGAGGGGCCACAGGAGGGCTACAGGGTGTGTCAGGCCCATCTCGCTCAGTCCCAATTGACCGGACCCCAGCAGCAAGCTAACCTACTGGTCAGAGCATCTTCCCCCTGGTGGTCAGTGCACGTCATAGTGAGTGGTTGAGCGGCCTTAGCATATTATTAACATATTAAGCTTTGATTGGTTGAACAGAATACCAGATGATTGGACACTTAGCATATTAAGCTTTTATTATATAGGATGATGTGTTCTTTAAGAACATCATTTCTTTCTGGTTTCACTTACTTTCCACCCATCCTTTAAACATAGTTAACCTTGTCAGTAGTATAACCAGATTAGCATCCTAGAGATTCCTTTTTCTATCAAAATACCTAGATAACCGGTGTTCACCTGTAACAAATCTCCACTTGTGAATTATTTGTCATCACAAAATAATGTGTATAGGAAGCTAGGGAAATGAAAACAAACCAGGCCAAATATACCTGGATTGGATCAAAATAATCTTGAACGAGAATTTTACCATACCCTTAACTCTACTACATAGAAGGTGACTGGAATCTTTTTAATTTCCTTTAAGTTGTGTTTGTTTTAAAGTGAGTGAATTAATGAATTGGGTCCACAGAAAATTTTCTTTATTTACTGTCAGCTAAGCACATCCTTGTTCTCAACAAGCCCTTTATTAATCTTATTTTAATTACAGTTGATGTGCAATATATATTAGTGTCAGGTGTACAACCCAGTGATTAGAAATTATATATACACACATACTAGAGGACTAGAGGCCCGGGGCACGAAATTTGTGCGGGGGGCGGTGTCCCTTAACCCAGTCTGCACTCTCTCCAAACTGGGACCCCTCTAGGGATGTCCGACTGCCTGCTTAGGCCTGATCCCACTGGGCAGTCAGACATCCTTCTCACAATCTAGGACTGCTGGCTCCCAACCGCTCACCTGCCTGCCTGACTGATTGACACCTAACTGCTCCCCTGCTGGCCTGATTGCCCCTAACTGCCCCCCCCCCGCTGTCCTGGTTCCCCCTAACTGCCCTCCCCTGCAGGCCTGGTTGCCCCCAACTGCCCGCCCCTTGCAGGCCTGGTCCCCACCAACTGCCCTCCCCTGCAGGCCTGGTTGCCCCTAACTGCCCTCCCCTGCAGGCCTGGTTGCCCTCCCCTGCAGGCCTGGGTCCCCCCCCCCCAACTTCCCTCCCATGCAGGCCATCTTGTGGCCACATGGGGGCGACCATCTTGTGTGTTGGAGTGGTGGTCAATTTGCATATTACTCTTTTATTAGATAGGATAAATTGCCATTTTATTACTCATATTTTTAAACTTTTTCTTCTTCTTAGAGAAGACACTTTAACATTTCTTGTCTGGGAAGCACATTTTCTGGTCTTCCATTCTAAATGACACCTTTGCTGGGCAGAGTAATCTTGATTGTAGGCCCTTGCATGTCATCACTTTAAATATTTTGTGCCAATCCATTCAGGCCTGCAATTTTTAGTTAATAAATCAGTTGACAGTCTTATGGGTTCTCACTTATAAATAATTAACTACTTTTCTCTTGCTACTTTTAAGAATTTCTCTTTGTCTTCTAAAGTTTAATATTTATTACCATTTTAATTATGATGTGTCTTAGTATTGGTCTCTTTTGCTTCATCTTGTTTGGGTGTGTCTACACTACCTGGTCTTGTGTGTCTTTTTCCTTCACCAGGTTAGGGAAGATTTCAATCACTATTTCTTTAAATAGGTTCTCATTTCCTTGCTCTCTCTCTTCTTCTGGCATCCCTATGATATGATGCTGTTATGCTTGATGTAGTTCCCAGAGGCTCCTTAAACTATCCTCATTTTTAAAAATTGTTTTTCATTTTTACTGCTATGATTGTGTTTTTTCTGTTACCTTGTCTTCCAAATCAGTGATTCAGTTCTTGGATTCATTTAGTCTGCTATTAATTTCTTTTAGTGCAGTATTCATTTCAGTTATTGTAGTCTTTATTTCTGACTGGTTCTTTCTTATGGTTTCTATGTCCTTTTATATGCTCAGATATGGCCCCAACCTGCTGGCTCTGTAGAGGGAGGGCTTAGAAAAAGGAACAACAGTATTTGCCAGCACTTCTCTCCAGGAGAAAACTGCCACTCAGTCCCTTCCCTGAAGCCAGATGATGTAATTATCCCCCATATCTCCCTAGAACTTTTGAAGCTTCTGCCCCACCACTGGATTTCTGAGTGAGTGAGTCTGTGTGCTGGACCTTTATGATAAATGCCCGGGACTCCAGGAGCCCTCTGTCTCACTCAACCATAATATCTACTGATTTTCACTGCAGACGTGACAGGGACTTCTCTTCCTGGCACTGGAACCCAGTGCCTCAGAGGAAACCTTCACAGCTGAGATAAACCTCCTGATTTTTAGCTACCACATTTGAGCATGTCACTAGCCAATTCTGTGTCTCTGCCTCTCCTACTGTTCTAGATGTAGCTTTCTCTCTGTCCTTAGTTACAGGACTTATGTTCAGTGAGGCTTAAGGTGGTTCTCAATAGTGGTTGTTCTGTGGCCCTTGCTGAGTTGTTCAGTTGGTTAGACCATTGTCCCCATGCACCAAGGTTGTGCATTCGATCCCTAGTCAGAGCACATGCAAGAATCATCCATTTAATGCATAAATAAGTGGAACAATGAATTGATCTCTCTCTCTCTCTCTCTCTCTCTCTCTCTCTATATCTCTCACTCCTAAATCTATAAAAAAGTATGGCTCGTCTGTCATTTACTTGTTATTTTGATGTGGTTGTGGTAGGAGGCCAGCACCATGGTTCCCTACTCTGCCATCTTGACCACCCTTTGTTTATCTTTCACTACATCCTATGCCAAGAGAGTACCAAGCCTCTTGTTACTCTTCAAAGCATCTTTTTTAAAACTAAAAGATCCAGAGCTTGTGATAAGGCAATATAAGGTGTCACTTATAAGAAGAAAGAATAGAGGAAGCAAGTATAATCTAAAGTTTGAAAAATGACAAAAAACAGATGATTGAAAACAGTCTGAAAGCAACAAGCATTTTATTTATTTTTCAATATTTAACTAGAGAATTAACATTTATTTCTATGCTGTTAACTTTGTAGAAAAGGAAATAGATAATTTATTATTGGGTTTTTCTCTTTTCTCAGGTGGAAAAGTATTATCTATAGAAAGATATATTTGTTTTTAGTGACCTCTTTATTTTTATTAATATTATTATTATTTTATACTAGAAGCCTGGTGCATGAAATTCTTGCACTGGGGAGCTGGGGGGTGGGGGCGGGGGTTCAGCCCAGCCTGCACTTTCTTGCAGTCCAGGTGCCCTCAAGGGATGTCTGACTGACTGGTTTAGTGCTGCTTCCCAGGCAGGAGAGACTCCCACCACTGCTGCTGCACTCTCCAGCTGTGAGCCAGGCTTCTGGCTATGGGATCACACTGACCACCAGGGGGCAGCTCCTGTGTTAAGCATCTGACCCCTGATGGTTAGTGCGTGTCATAGCGACCAGTCATTCCGCAGTTCAGTTGATTTGCATTTAGACTTTTATTATATAGGATTTTCTTTTGGAAAGGGTCTGAAGCTGTGCAATAAAGCGATTTAAAGAGTATCTATGTGTAGATGTCTCTGTATGAATATATATATATAAATCTATTATTTTAAATTCCAGCTATCAGCATGTAACTGCATTCCTCTTTATCAAATGCAAGAACATAACCAATAACTGGAAATTATTGGGTGTCAGAGTATAGTAAACTATTTGGTCACAGTATATGTGACAAATTTTTCATTTATTTAAATTGTTTCCCAAGTTTTGGTATATTTTCCCAGGGTGAGACTTGTTGGAAAATCAAACATACCAGAAAGATCAGCAGCTAGCACTTTTCACATAACCTGAACAAGTGTAACTTCTGATCCTGTGAGCTTTACTGTTCTTTGTTCTTTCCTTCATCATTTCTGATTTATTCTCTGTACTCATAGGTACATCATTTTCAGGCCTTTTCTAAACCTATGCATTGTCCTTGATTTTTATTTCTAATGCCAAATCCTCTTACGGTTGCAAAGTCTTTCTTAATATAAGGCTGAAACATTCTTCTTTAGTTTCAGATCAGTGTTCCTTGTCCTTCTATCTCTGATTCTTTGAATAATCACATTCTTTCATTTATACAGATGCTTGTAAGGTATTTATAGACAGATCAAATCCCCTTCAATCTTTCTCTTCTCTTGACTCTATGTCTATGACCCTATATCACATCAAACACTTTGTCTTTTTGTAGTTTTAATTTTCTGTTAACTCTCTCAATTCTTTTACAACTTTTACATTGCCAGGATAAATAGAAATACAATAACTCATTTATTTTTATCATAGGTTAAGTATAGTTGGAAAGTTTTTGTCAAGTTATGTACTCATTATTTGGACTGTAGTTACTCTTCAATTATTATTTTTATGTAAAAATGAATTTTTATTATTTTAATGAAAAGTATAATTTTGAACAGAGTGCAGAATCTCAGAGGGAAGGCAGGGGCTCCTCTTTTAATATCCATATATAATTTCCCTCAGTTCTCTGAGTCACTAGAAATATGCATATTGACTCTTAAAAGAGTATTATATCTTTAATAATTTGCTGAGTACAGGTGCAAAAACCTGGCCTTGAGTTTGTATTAATTTATCATAAACATAACTAATTTCAAATCTTTTATTACTACTTAAGTCTCCATCTTTGTACAGTGAGTAGAGTTTTTCTAAATATATATCAATGCTAATTAGGTCTGCTATTTCTATTCTGCTGTGGGTGTATATGTACTTACATATATATTTACAAAAGTAGCTATAGGCATTCTACTCTGCATAAATACTTATAAAATGTACCTATAGGTGTTCTACTAAATTTTTAAATGCATTTTATAATAGAGATATTAAAGAATTCAATAGGGATATTTATTTGGGTCACTAGTAAAAATGAACCCAAATACAATGATAAAAAATACATAAAAAACCCTAATTTGAAAAAATGAGAAAAAATAATTAATAAAACACTAGAATATGTGTGTGTGTGTGTGTGTGTGTGTGTGTGTGTGTGTGTTTTGAGATGTGGAGATTGTGCATATGTCTATATGGAGGAATAATTAGTCCTTAAAAGTCTACGGAATATTTCCCAATGGAAATCACAACAACAACAAAAATAATTCATATAAGGCGCCCTAATTGTATATATACATATATTCATTTTCTGTCAATGTCTGAGTAATATTAAAGATATGGAATATCAAGTGTTGATATTTAACTAATTTTTTTATTAAGCTCAATTCCTTTTCTTGCATACATTGCGGTTAGGAGTAAACATCAAAAATTATAATGGAATCTAGACTTTAAATCAGGAATTTGAGAACTGTCAAAGGACAGTTATCTTTATTATGCTATAGGATTATAATAAGAAATCTATATGATTTTATAAGAAAAGCTCATAACAATTTTATACTAAGAAATACAAATTTTATATATGTGCAATGGTCGTTTTATAAAGGTACCAAAAACATCACTGAAACTATAAGTTAAAATTGATATAAAGTTAAAGGCTTTCAGAAATAGTTCTCTCTTGTGAAATGGTGTATTGACCTACTTGATCCAGTGCCTCATATTTTGATTCAAAAAATATATATATTATGGCAAAAAAAATATTCCTTAAAGGCAGTTTGTCAGCCGTCAAGTCATACTGACATGGAGGCATGGGAAGTTAAAGTCCACTTATGACTTACTTTTTAATAACAGATTTTAGATGAACTCTTCTGCTTTGGATAACTCATGAAGTGATGATAACTGTAGGAAGTTAAACCTATTTCATGTTTATAGATTTTAATGACGTTCAATTCATCACATGTAATTTTTCCATAGTAATATCATTATTGGGCTTTTCCTAAGTATTACAACTTTGTAAGTTGTAATTGTCAATGAATATTCAGTATTCACTATGTAATTTTTTTATATGTGCCTAAATTTTGCTATGACAAAAATAAGTACAAGGGTGGGGAAAATTAGGTTTACAGTTTATGTGAAACACAGTTTGTTCTTATATTAATATGTATTATTTTATTATTTATTTGTATTACTACTGTAAACCTTCTTTTCCCCACCCCTGTATATAAAATAAACATAACTATACACAGTTCAGGCCACTTTCACAGGGACTCGGTGTCTCCGAAGGCTAGAGGACAATGTATAGAGAAAATATAATTATGGTCAAATGTTTTCTCAGGAAAATAGACATATAAGAAAACTTTATTTTCCTTGTTTGTTTTCCTCAGACCAAGGAAGCAGGCTTTGTAATATTGTACAAGCAATTGCAATCCTAAGGCAGAAGGATCTATGCAAACAACTCATTTTCCCTCTCATTGCCCTTTTCATAAAATACCAAATATGTGTACTCTCCTCCAGACATATATATTATTGCCTATTTTATCCTCTTAGAATCCACTTCCCAGGAACAATGCGCAAACTCCCATTCCTCAATCAATGGAGTAGAAATTTGCACAGTTCCCTGTTCTCAGATGTTTTTGTGGGGCTTTTCATTAAATTTCTGTCCCAATCTTAAATGTTACCTTCTAATTTATCATGATGAAGCTAGGCTCCAGATACATTTTGCCATTGTTTTGCCAATTTGCAGTATTTTAGCAACTTCAGATTGGACTCACAAACTTGGGTATATAATCTCAGGGCAAAAAAACTACCATCCTTTGTACTGGACACGTGCCTGCGTATATGCATCACATGCATATCCCAACTGCAGACTCATCCCACACCAATTTTAAAAATATATTTAATCTACTTCTAATTATAACTTAACAATTAAATAGTCACTGTTGAAATAGTAATACTTTCCTTTTAACAGCCATATAATTATGACAAGAAATGCTATTTTTATCTGTCATAAGTTCATATGTAGAAAAACAAAATATTGATTTGTTCTAGTAGCATTTTACATATTAGTGGGAAACTAGTAAACCTCTTACTAACACTTTTAAAAATTATATGTTTATTTAAGCCATCCTTCAGCCTTTTAGTATTCTTATTTAAGCCATCCTTCAGCCTTTTAGTATTCTCTGGATTTTTTAAATGATATGTAGGAACCAGTTTTGGGTTGTTTGTTTGTTTGTTTGTCGTTTTTGCAAGAGGACCTGGGTCAGGTTTAGTCAGACAAGGAACTGTAACCAATAGGAAAGTGGTTTGAGGCCTGAGTCTAAGATCATGAAAATTGGAATGGAGGTTCCTAATATTGCTATAAATAAGGAATTAGCCGAGGGTCCAAAAGACCCCAGATCTAGGTGACAATGTGGATTCTCAGGTCTTAACAGCGATTTGACAAACCAGCAATCATAAGATCAAAACAGAGGCTAGAAAACCAGTGATATGCATGACAATGTCAGGTCAAAAATCTGGAATTGTGATGTCAAGGGAATGGGAAGCAAGGTCACTAACTTTAGAGTGATCAAAGTATAAAATTCCATGACTTAGATGTCTGATTACAGACAGCAGCCCCAATAATCAAATGTAGAGAAGAGAATGAGATTATGTCTGGCCTTTCCCTCTTTGCGTATGGCCTTGTACCTGTCAGCACAAGCAGGGAGAAATGATAGGCCCCTAAATAAGTGGAACAACAAATTGATTTTTTCTCTCTTTCTTCCTCTCTTCCTCTCTCTAAAAAATCAATAAAAAAGAAATACAGAGTTAGGCAAAAGTAAGTTTACAGTTATAATTACACAAGAAACAGGGTTAATCTTTGTATTATTATTTATTAATTATATTATTTTCCACATGAACAACTGTAAACCTCCTTTTGCCCCACACTGTATAGAACATTAACAGCTATATCAGCAGTTTTTATAGCCAAGAAGTACCTGGATTCTGGAAGAACAATTGGTGACCCACAGTATAGTTAAAAAAAAAAATGAAAGGACACTAAAGACTCTGTGGTCTGGACCTGAGAGTTCTGAAACAGTTGAAGCGTTTGACTAAGGTCACTTGGAACTGGGTGAATGTCATGAGCACTCTAGCTGTAAGTATAGTCTTTTCTGAAAGTCACTCAATGTCCTGACCCCCAGATGTATCAGGGGTGCCTGATGGAGGCCAGGACCCTAGGAGATTGGTTAGTGCTCTAGGTTCCTGGCACCAAGTAACAACCGTGAGTCAGCACAGGTGAGTATACTGTCAACTTAGCTTTTATTATTTGCAGTTTTAATCCAAATTTCAGACACATCAGAACATACACACACAAATATTGTGAGTTAACACACAAAAGTCCAAGAGTCCTAAATGTCCTCTGGTCCAGGCTATTGATAGATCGGTGATTGCTGGTCACTCCAAGTCACAGAAGCTACGTGTCCAGCAGGTCCACGTCTTGTAAGGAAAACTGCTGAACTAGTTCAGACAGCCAGGCCCCAGAATACTCCACGGCCGCCAGCCAGACCCACAAGCTGTCAGCACAGTTCATTTGCAGGAGAGCGAATAGCAAGTGTCACTGTTCTTAGTTTCACTTTTATCTTATAATACCTTTCACACCTTTCTTTATATCTTAGATTTTAATATTATTCTAATACTTTAGTTTAAAGCTTTAGCTGAGAACCTATTATATGTGACTAGAGCCCCGGTGCATGAATTCATGCATGGATGGGGTCTGGTCACCCACTCCAATGAGGGCCAATGGGGGCCAGACCAGCTGGGGAGAGGGGCTGCGGGCAGTTGGGGGGCTGATTAGGGCCCTGATCAGGCCGGTTGGCCGCTGCAGTGCACGTCATAGCGACCAGTTGTTCTGGTTGTTCTGTCTTTCTGGTCGCTTGGCTTTTATATATATAGATAAGTACCTGACTTGATTAAAACAATACTTGTCATCATGAATTTCATAGTCTTCTTGGGAGGATATACATATAAACAGAGAATTTAAAATACAGCGTGGTATGTACTGAAACAAAAATATGGATCCTGAGGAAGAGAAGCATTGCAGACTAAAAGAATTCTACCTGAGGCAGTCAATGGCAGCTACAAATAATATGACTTGTGTCTGGAAGAATAAAGAGGAGTATACAACACAGGAATCAGCAAATACAAGAGCCTGAAGAATCATAAAAGGCATAGGCAATCCAAGAAAAATGACAAGGAACTTTACTACTGCCTGTAATTAGAGTTGATGAAGTTTGGGAATATTCTGAAATGACATTGGACAGAGGCTGAGGATAAATCGTGGAAGTCACAGCTAAGGTAAGAAATTTGATATTTTTTCCCAATTAGTAACAGGTATCATACAAATATCTTAACTAGGCAATACTTTTCTTATCTTTTTATTTTTTTAATTGAGGAAAATAGCTGACAGCATTGTAGCTAATCATTTGGACTGGAGAAAAATTGATGGCAATGAGTCTTGTTAGGTGCTTGTTCCAGTAGTCTAAGTTAATGACAACAAATGATACGTGTTGAGAAAGGAAGGCAGAATTCAAAAGATATTTTTTAGCTGCAGTGGGTGCAATACCTGGATTGTGGAGCAGTGGTAGTGCAGCAGGAGAGAAATGGATGGATTCCAGAGACATATAGGAAATAAAGCTGACAAACCTTAAAGCACATAAAGAAACAAGCTATCATGAGTTAGATTTAGTTGAACCAATAACTCTGATATCAGACCAGCAAAACCTTCAGATATTGGAATTTCATATATAAAATATAATTTTAGTAAATTTTTTAAGAAATCAAAAAGGAAATGAAAAGTGTGACTAATGAGAAGGATATTATCACAGCTATCAATGCATAATTGTAAAAAAAAAACAGCCATAGAAATAGGAATTAAAAACTTAAATTAGCCCTAGCTGGTTTGGCTCAGTGGATACAGTGTCAGCCTGCAGACTGAAATGTTCCTGGTTTGATTCCCACCAAGGACACATGCCCAGGTTGTAAACTCAATCCCTCTCCCTTCCTCTAAAATCAATAAAAATACATTAAATTTTTTTAAAACCCTGAAATTAGAAACTGATTAGGGCAACTAAAAACAGATTAGTCACAACTTAAGTAAAAAAAAAAATAGTAAAATGGAAGATAGAGTTAAACAATTGTCTAGATCAACATAGAGAAATTTTAAAAAATGAAAAATACAAAAGACATTCTAAAAGACATGATGGATAGCATTAGAAGTTCCAAGATGTATGTAATGTGAGTTCCATAAATAGAGAATAGAATGAATGGGACAAAGCAGTGTTCAATGAGGTAATTAATGACTGTGAAATTACCACACTTGAAGCCCAAACAATGATTAAAAGGATACATCAAGAGGCATCCCCACCATGACTCACTGTCATGGAAATAAATATTGACTGAGAACAAAGATAGATTACAAAGGAAAACTTTTAGGCTGATTTCTGACATTGCAATAGAGTAACAATGAAAACCAAAATGCTGTGGAATAACACCTTCAAAAGTTTTAATTTATACATAGTATTACATATCCTATAACATTCCATTTTAAGAATAAGAGTAAAATAAAGACTTTTTAAGATAGGAAAAATTGAGACAACTTATTTCAATAGACCTATCAAAAAATTTCTAGAGGATGAGCTTCATAAAGTTAAAAATCATTAAGAAAGACTAAGAGTGATAGAAGGATGACAATTAGAAAAAATAGCAAGCATAAGATTAGTTCAAACAAAACTTGATGGTACAAAACAACTTTCACAAACCAGATATGGTTACTTTCAAGATTACTTGATAGTAGCAATAATTAATTTGTGAATATTAAATTTCACAATTAATATATTGAATAAAAATATGTTTGGAAATAAAACATTCTAAGGTCATCATAATGTTTGGAAAGAAAGAGTAGATATTCCTTAACTCTGGACATTTCAAGTTAAGTATACATGCTAACACTTTTGGGGTAACCACTAATATAATAGAGAAAGATAGAGTGTGTAACTTCCAAAATAATGGAATGGAAATATATGGGGGCAGGAAGGGGACAAACAACAAGCAAATAATAACAATAATACTCTATATAAATTTTATAGACGCAAGAAAGAGAAAATGGTGTATTAGAAAAGAGAACAAATAGAAAGCCCAACATAATGTTGGAGAAGAATTTCAAATTATTAATTGTTATAATAAACATAAATGGACTAAATTTTGAAATTAAAAGTCTAAAATGTCAGAACAAATGAAAAGATACAACTATATTAATATTACACAGATAGAAAGTAACACTAACCAAAATAAATTGTGTCCTATATTGTTATCCCACAAGGTAGACTTTAAGGCAAAGGTGTTAACAATAAAGAGAAACAATAAATAATGATAAAATATTCAATTTACTTGGAAGATAAACAGAACTTTTATATTTCTAATAATTTGGCTTTACAATATAAAATGAGAAAAAAGATTAAAAACTTCAAGGAAAATAAATTTTAAATGCTATGTATGATATTATTAAAAATATACCTACAAAACAAGATTTATGAGGTCTTCAATATCATTAATAAACTGATAAAAATCAACTGTGACTGATTTAAAAACACACACATGGATAATCTGCTTTAGAACTTCTGAACAAACAGGAAGTTTGAAGATAAGTTAGTAAAATCAATGATTTTAAGAATAAAGGAATTGCGGTCTCAACAGGGTTGATAATCCACCAAAGGGCAGACAAAATATCCTGGCAAAGCCACCACTAGAAGCAACTTAACCAATTTTTAGGCCAGAATGTATTTTATTTAAATAGTGTTTGAATATAGCCCTATTGTCTACTGAATTTTTCTTATAATATAAATGTACTGGTTTAATTAGTTTGGTTTTTTGTCTTTTTGTTCTTTCTTACACCTTATTTGGTGTGGAGGAGTAGATCTGTGCTAAGATCTAAAATGGAAGCAAAGAAAGACATAAGTAGACAGATGTGGAATTTCAGACAAGATAAAATGAAGAATGTAGTTAGATAGAAATTAAGCAAGTCATAGCAAAACCCATTTGAAAGAAGATTCAGAATTACAATTCTAGCATAGAATTCTTTCCCCTACCAAGTTGAATATAAGAAATACCCATAACCAGTCCTGGGAATATTCTGAATTCTCCTGGAAATCATGCATGACTGGAAAGAATCTGGACTATATCAAGACTCTAAAGAATCCTACACTCTCCATTGCTATCCACATGATGTAATAAAGCTTATAGGGCTGGTGGAGAAAAAGATGTTAATAGTAATTGGGGTTGTGTTCCAACAAAGGTCACATAAATGAACACAAAAAAAGCCTTTGGGCAGATTCATTTTTCAAGAATTATACTATCACAAATTCTTAAACCACAGCCATTTTTCATCATAACACTACTTTCTACTCATTGAATTATGTCAACAATATTTTTTATTCTCATTTTAATTTTTAAGCCTAAACTCATCTTTATGTTCTGTTTATGAGTTAAATTCTTCTGATTTGATTTATTTCCCTATCCAATCTGCCAATCACTTCAACTGTTATCTCATCTATAACCTTAACTTCTCCAAAAGTACTCTTACTGCAGTAATGTTGGGTTCAAAGAAAGAAGTAGATCCTCTGTCAAATCAAAGATAGAATAGTAAAATGAGAAAAGTCCAAAGAGTAAAAGAGGTGGCTTTTATTATATGTTTTCTTTAAGAAAGTTCTCAATATTTGCCCCATATTTTTTTTACAGACACACCTAATTCAGCTAATATGAGATATAAAATTCAATTCTGGAAACTCTCAGGCATATCGAGACATCAGTTGAAAGAACATACCATTTTTTCAGCCAATGTAAAATTATCCAGTATATACTATGTTCCAAGCACTTTTTAAATTTTTTTAAAAATTGAATTTATTGGGGTGATATTGGTTTGGACAATCATACAGGTCTCAAGAGTACAACTCAATAAAACATCATTGGCACACTGCATCGTGTGCCCATCACCCAAGCAATGCCTCTTTCCATCCCAATTTCACACACCCCTTTTGCCCACCTCTGCCTAACCCTCATCCTCTTTCCCTCTATCACCACACAGTTGCCTGTCTCTGTTTGTTAGATATATATGTTTTTGGTCTCAACCCTTCACTTTCAATCATCCAGTCCCACCACCAATCTCCCCTCTGGCAGCTGTCAGTCTGCTCAATGTATCCACGCCTGTTTTTATTTTGTTCATTAGTTTATTTTGTTAATCAAATTCGCCATATAACTGAGATCTTATGATATTTGTCTTCCTCTGAGTAGCTTATTCAACGTAGCAAAATATCTCCAGGTCTGTCCATGCTATCACAAAAGGTTAAGATTGGCTTCTTTATTATGGCCCCTTAGTATTCATTTGTGTAAATGTGCCACAGATTTTTTATCAATTCATCTACTGCTGGGCACTTGGGCTGTTTCCAAATCTTAGCTATCATAAATAATGCTGCAATGAACATAGGGGTGTATTCTTTCAAATTAGTTTTTCAGGTTTCTTTGGATATTCCCAGAAATTGGATCTTTTTGTCATAAGAGAGTTCCATTTTTAATGTTTGGAGGAAACCCCATACTGTTTTTCCACAGTGGCTGCACCAGTCTGCATTCCTACCAACAGTGCATGAGGGTTCCTTTTCTCCACATCCTCGCCAGCACTTGTTTGTTGATATACTCATAATAGCCATTCTGAGAGGTGTGAAGTAGTATGTCACTGTGGTTTTATTTTGCAGTTCTGTCAAGATTAGTGATGTTGAGCATTTTTAATATGTCTGTTGAGCATCTGTATGTCCTCTTTGGAGAAATATCTATTCAGGTGATTTGCCCAATCTTGCATTGGGTTGTTTGTCTTCCTTGTGTTGAGTTGTATAAGTTCTTTATATATTTTGGAAATTCATTACTTATCACGTGTGTCATTGGTAAATATGTTCCCCCATTCAATGGATTCCCTTTTCATTTTGTTCATTCACTTTCAGCCTGTGTGTATCATTTGTTCTGAGGTAGGTTTCTTGTAGACAGCATGTATATTGGTCATGTTTTCTTATCCATTTATTTATCCCATGCATTTGAAATGCAGCATTTAATACATTTACATTTAAAGTTATTATTAATAGATAATTATTGTCATCTTATTCTTTTTAAATTAAATATTTATTGTTGAAAGTCTTATATATGTCCCCTCCCCCCCCCATTGACCTCTTCAAGCCTGCCCCCATCCCACATCCCAGGCCTTCACCACCCTATCGTCTGGGTCTATGGGTTATGCATAGATGCATAATGTTCTTTGGTTGATCTCTTCCAACCTACCCACCCACCCCTGCCTTCCCTCTGAGATTCCAAAGTCTGTTCCATGCTTCTATGTCTCTGGATCTATTTTGTTCATCTGTTTGTTAAAATTATAACCTTGCTCGGTAGAATAGTCTTGGTTGTAGTCCTCGCTTTTAACCACTTTGAATATTTCATGCCAATCCCTTCCGTCCTGAAATGTTTCTGTAGTGAATTCAAGGGCTTTATGGGAACTCCTTTGTAAATGTCTAATTGCTTTTCTCTTGCTAACTTTAAAATTCTCTCTTTGTCCTTATTCTTTGGCATTTTAATTATGATATCTCTTGATGTAGGCCTCTTTGGGTTCCTTTTGATTAGGACTGTCTGTGCTTCCTAAACTTGTGTGACTTTTTCCAGGCTAGGGAAGTTTTCAGTAATTATTTCTTCACCAGGTTAATGTGATAAGAGAGACAATAGGAAGAAATTTATTTATTTTATTTTTACAGAAGTAACCTAAAGGAAGTTAGGGAACTTTTCAGTCATTATTTCTTCAAACAGGTTCTCTATCTCTTTCTCACTTTCTTCTCCTTCTGTTACCCCTATGAAGCTGATGCTGTTATGCTTGATGTCCCAGAGTTCTCTTAGACTTTCACTTTTTAAAATTCTCTTCTCTTTTTGATGATCTGCGTGGTTGCTTACTGTTATCTTGTCTTCTAAATAGCTAATTCTATCTTCTGCTTCATCTAACCTGCTGTTGATCCCTTCTAGTGTATTCTTCATTTCAGATATTGCATTCTTTATTTCTGATAGTTCTTTCTAATGTTTACTATATCTTCATTTAAGTTCTCACTGATAACATCCATTCTTCCCTCAGGTCCTTGAGCGTTCTTATAACTATTCTTTTAAACTCTGCATCTGGTTTTTTGATTGCTTCCATTTCATCCAATTCTTTTTCTGGGGCATCTCTTGTTCTTTCATTTGGGCTTATGCCTTTGTCTCCCCCTTTTGTCTTTGTGTATTGGGTAGGTTTGCTATGACTCCCAAACTTGGTAGGATCGCTTTATGATGAAGGTGGCTTGTTAAGCTCAGTGATACAACCTTACAGATCAGCTGAGCTTCATGCTCTAGGAAACTTTCTTGTGGGTTATGTGCATGCACCCTCATGTTGTACTTGAGTCTGGAATGCTATTGGCCCTTTTGCTGATGGAGTTAAATCATCAGGCAGGCTGACTCTAAGGGTAAACCTCAATCAACATGTATATGATGCTGTGCAGGGGCTTCCCACCAAGGCAGAATTGTTCCCATCAGAATCTGGTGCCTGCTGAGATCTTCCTTTGGGTGTGCTGCTTATGTGGCTAGTTGGATCAAAGTCTGGTGTGGTACGAAGCCAACCATTGGTTGTGTGAGTTCTGGGACCACTTGGGCAGGGTTCAGGTATAGGTTGATGTCAGACATTGTGTGTGCCCTGCCTATAACTGCCATGCCATTCACTGTTTGTGGCTGCATCTATTGGGCTTGGCATGCATGGGAAGGGCCAATCTTTGTATAAGGGTCAGCTTCTTCCAGCTTAGAACAGAGGGGAGATCTGAAAAAGGGCTGAGCCTCCCTGAGGTCTGCCTCAACCTGTTAGCTACCCAGCTTCCCCTTGAGGTTGTCCGGTCTTCCTCCAGAGCCTTCTGAAGAAAGACTATAGCGTGAACCCAGGCTGGCCACAACCCACAGGTTGCAAGCCAAACCACTTGGTCTCTGTCAGAATCTTCAACTCTAGTTCCACCAGGAGGGGCATGCCACAGGTACAGGTTGAGTGCTGCCAGCCATCCATCTCTGCAGGAGCAAGCTCAGCTGCCCAGGGCTCAGCGAAACAGATCAAAGGAGCCTCCCGTTGCGGGTGATGCTGCCCCAGCCTGTAGGTGTTTGCTAAGCAAGCACTTTGTCCCAGTCCCAGACAATAGACTTGGAGAGATGCACATTTTGAATGTCCCAGTTCTGAGCCACTCTCTGTACTTCATGTGAAACTAACCCCTGCAGAGTTGGGTACTCAGGACTTGGCAGAGCTGATCTAAACAGTCTCCCATTGGGCATGATGCCCGCAAGCCTTTAGAGAATTGTGGGCACTTCTTTCTCTTCCCTGCGTTGGAGGAGCTAAGCTCACAAGGGAGATATGGGTATCTCCCACCCCCCACAATGTAGTAACACATCCCAGCACCTGCTCATCTGGTTCCTAGACAAAAGCTTCCCTGAGAGACACCACTCCAAAGTCCCAGCTCTACACGATACTCCGGCTCCCCTGCATGACTGAACTCAGCAGGATGGGGCTGGCCAGGTGGTTCAACAGGTGAGGTAAGGGGTGCCAGCTGTGTGCTCAAGGTGGGGGGGACTGGCCCTCTTTACAAAGCCATAGCTTAGTCACTGCCTGAGCCTCAGCCAGGAACCTTCCCAGAAAAAGAGGGCTCCAGAAGTCGCTGCTGGGTGCGGCCAGCAGACCCTTCCACCAGACTGAGCAAGGCAGAGTGGCCTCACCAGCAGTCGGGGACTCTGAAGTGCACGCCTCAGACTGGTGCTGTAACAACAGGAATGAATGCTCCTTCCTGGGAAGGTGGTGTCTGGGTTTCCTAGGCAGACTGAATTCCCACTGATTTTCACCACCAGATGCCACGAGGGCTCCTGTTCCCATCTCTGTTGTTCTGAGCTGGGGATCCCTGTGTGGGGTTGAGACCCTATGCTCCTGGGAGGGGGAGGTTGTGCCACCACCACAAAGCCCTCTGGCTTCTCAGCCACTGCACCTGGGTGTGGGGTCTTGCCCTTTTCAAGAGAATTTTAATACGTTTAGTTGTTTTCACCCTTCTTGCAGTCTCTATGTGGCTTCTTCTGCAAATCCTTGGTTAAGATATTTCAGTTCAGCTAGCCTTCAGTTGGTTATTCAGGTTATGGAAGCATGAAAGAGATTAGCATGCTTACAGACTAGTAAATGGTCTTGTACGGCCAAGTTAGACTATCATTGAAAAACAGCAACACCTCAAATATTCATCAATTTAATCCTCAATTCTTATCCTTGTTATTCCTATATAAATTTAGACATTTCACACTTGGATTTTTATCATAGTCTCCTAATTATAAGAGTTTTTAATTTCATCCTCTTTGCCATAACCCATTATATATATTGCATTTCTAGATTATTATACCTAAGTGGTAGCTTGAGCCCATTACTCCTCTATTTAAAAAAAGAAAGAAAGAAACCAATGACATGAAACAAACAAAAATTCTCTCTTATTATGGCCCTATAGTTCTTTTTAGGCTTCATTTTCATCCTGCCCTTCCCTGATCTTTATTGGTAGCTGGCCAGTAAACACCATGAGACAGGAGCCATGACTCCTGTAGTCAACATTCTGTCAACAACACATGAAACATTTCCCACGATATTCTAGATGCTCAAACTTTGTTGAATAAATCAATAAAAATATGCGTAGTTTTAAAAATCATGCTTCTTCAAGTTTTCTTCTATTGGCATGGGCAGGGTGGCAAATAAAGAGACAGGGTAGGTAAGTGGGTAGAGAATAGAACAAGTGATTTATGCTGGTGTGGTTGAGCTCCAGTGCCTACTTCTACTTCAACTAGAGCAACTCGACAATGCCACTTCCATTAGCTTTGTATTTCAGGGTTGGCATACGTTTTCATAGAAAAAGCATGAGCTTAAAACAGAGGGACCATTTATTTTAATATAGAACAATGTATGAGCTTTGGAAATCCAGATTCAGACCACTTACTTAAGCTTGATGAATGAGGCAAGTGAGGTGCTTAAGGGCATAGGTTTAAGGTGGTACTCATTCTCAAGGGTCATGCATTTGTCATACCCTAGTCTAAGCTCCAGTGACCAAACCTTTCTCCAACATCTTGCTTATTCTTTCCACTAGACCAGTGGTTCTCAACATTGGCTGCACATTAGAATCACCTGAGAATCTTTTAAAAATCCTGAGTTCTGGGCCTCATCCTCCAAGATCCAGAAATCAGGATTTTAAAAAGATTCCCAGGTGATTCTAATGTGCAGCCAAGGTTGAGAACCCCTGCACTAGACGATATTCCTTGTCAATTAAACCTGAGGAAAAACTACCGAGAATATAAGCCTTTCCTCATGAACTCTCCTGCAGTCACCACCAAGGGAGTGTGACTGGTGTCAGTGTCTGTCTCCCCTCCTAACTCCAATGGATCTTTGATTTACATGTTTCAAACTTCACTCTTTGGGGTAGTAATATAATAGCTCTTCCTGGCTGCCACTCATAGCTTATAATATGTCTTAGCTCGCCTGCTTGATGAAAGTTCTCTACAGGATAGGAGTCTGTGTAAGTCAAATTCATACTTGACATCTAATGTGGCAATTCACACAGTAGTTTTTCCATTAAACAGTTGAGGATTTAAGGAACGTTCTTCCTGTTTATAGGGAAAAGTGTACTTCTACTTTGGTTTTTGGAGAGATAGGTAGCTACTTTAGAATATGGATTGGATATATTTTAAATTTTCTATTAAATCAATGCATTTTTCCTTGACATTTAAGCTTTTATTCCATTTTTACCATTATTTATTGAGATGCATTAGGAAGCCACAGTTCCCTTTCTACTTTAGGGGAGCTCTAAGTGGGTTTGCCTTTACCATCATGCACCTGGCTCAGTGCCCCCTGGTCTGTCCTCCTACAGCTGTCCCCACGGC
>NW_005871219.1:2375321-2455321 GCF_000147115.1 Myotis lucifugus | reverse complement strand
TCAGTCCCCACTGACAGCCGAACCTAAATGTAATATTCTCTAACAACCTTCTATATGGATGGTAGAACTTCTTTTGGGCAAAATTATTTAATGACATTTCCAGAAGTTTCTATATTAAAAAACATTGCACATAAATATTGATTTACTGACTTGTAAATGACCTTTAAAGGATAGAAAAAGGACAGAGATAAATGACAAAGGTGACAATATGAGAAGAGTGAGGGTAAGTTGCTAAACCTAAGATATGTTAATACAACAGGCCAAACAATGGTGAAATTTAGCCAGTGCTACCAGTGTATTCTATTTGGCTTCTGGCCATGAACTATGATAGACCACAAGCTGTGGTCCAGTAAGAAGCTGCCAGCTAAGACTGTACTCTGTGACAAGGGAATACCCTGGAGTTTGGGCTGATAAAGAAAGGAAGGAAGGAAGGGAGGGAAGGAAAGAAAAGGATAGAGCAAGGGAGAGAGGGAGGAAAACATTTTGACAGAAGTTTTCAGAAGTAGATAAGAGGAGAAGTTGGGAGCAGACAGGGAAGCCAGAGGGAGGTGGGCCTTTTGGACGCACAGCCTCTCTTCTGATCTCAGACTCCAGCTTGATGACTTATGAGAGCAAGCTAGCAGCTTTGGCAAAACACAGCCTAATTTTAACTCACCCAATGTCCCCAAAATGATGTTTTGCTTGCATTGAATTACCATCCTTGTTTACCTTGGAAGGCTTATTTACCAAGATTAAAACATATAAAAACAAACACAAACTTACTGTCATCTCTCTATCTTCCTCTATTCTTTCTCCTGGTTCCCACTACTCTAATTTATCTTCTCTCATGGAAGGATCCTGATGATAGGTTATCTGGTAGGATTGGCTGACCTAACTGAATTACATTTCCATACATAACTTGGTGTCTATGTGGAGTAAATAATGATTAGGTTCCCATAACATAATAATTAAAGCCTTGAATATTATATTATTATATTATATTATATTATATTATATTATATTATAAAAGACACAGTTGCATATTGATTAATGACTAATAAGTGTCCAGTTTTAAAACGTATAAAATATGAGATTTTTTCAGCATCATTCTAGAGAAAATCCTATTTGAAGATATATTGTGCAAATTACAATTAGTGTTTTGTCTAAAATGTAAATATTTTAAAAACATGAGCACCTTTACAGTTGCTTTATCATATTTTATATCTCTAACTTAAGAAATATAAATCCACTGTTAAATTTAACAGAAATTTAAAAACCATTCTAAATGATCCCTCCCTTTTTTCCTTTCCTTGGTGTGTGTAACTATCAATCAATCAATCAATCAATCATCCAATCATCCATCCATCCACTCATCCATCTATTCATATATTTATCCATTGATATATCTGTCATCTAAATACCCATCTACTTGAGCTAGAATTTAGCAGTGTTCCTTAATATCTGAACTGTACACTGAGGCTTTTTTTATTTTCTTAAGCATATTACTCTTCCTTGTTTATAATAAACTAAAGTTTGTATATACACTTCTAATGTTTGTTTCCAGTAAGCATTATGAGTGCTATTTCGGAAAAAGTTAACATTCCAATGTAGGTACCACTTGTGATTCAGAATTATGTTCACAAAATAGCACTGAGTTTGTCTAGTTTTAAACCCATGAAATATCTTCCTAATACTCCCGTGTGATTCCAGATGGAAATTTGTATAACAAGGAAAAGCAAAATTGAAGAAAAAGCTCAAATTCAAGTCTTTACCATAATATTGTTGAGATATAAAGAACTCTGAATTCCAGTAACTAAAAGGAATGCTTATTGGGGAACATGTTTTTCTGAGTTTATTTATGAGAATACCTAACTTTTACTTTCAATCAAAGCAATTTAGTTTAAGTGTACAGACATCATATAAAGAAATAGGCAAAACATGTTTAGCACCAATGAAGGGAAGACACAGATTTTTAATACAGTTAATTATCTAATTCTCCAGTAATGACTTTCAGAATGACACCTCCATCTGGAAATCCAAGCCTACATGACAAATTGTCATCAACAAAACCAGGGAAAGCATACTCTTTTCATTTTACACTTAGTGATATTATTTCTGACACATACATTATTTATAACATATGGAATGTAAATAAGAAGTTATATTTTAATGGCAAGAAATTATCATATCACCTTTATATAATAATTATGCCATCAAATGTTGGCAATGATTAAAAAGTAGATTCAGTGGAATGTCCTCTTAACACTGATTTTGAGGATTTGTCTAACACCTGTCTTTTTTTAAAAAAAATATTGAATTTATTGGGGTGACATTAGTTACTAAAATTATATAGCTTCCTAGTGTACAATTCTGTAATGCATCATCTGTATGTTGTATTGTGTATTCACAATCCCGTCAAGTGTCTTTCTGTCACCATTTATGCCCCCTTTACTCTTTTCTACCTCCCACCAACCTGCTTTTCCTCTGGTAATCACCATACTGTTGTCTGTGTCTATGAGTGTTTTTTTTCTTAATCCCCTCACCTTTTCACCCAGCCTCCTAACTCTTTCTCCCCGCCTTCCGCCCCCCGCGCCCGACAGCTGTCAGTCTGTTCTCTGTATCTATGAGTCTGTTTCTGTTTTGTTTGTTTTGTTCATTAGATTCCACATACTAGTGTAAGTGAAGTCATATGGTATTTGTATGATTGTCTTATTTCACTTAGCATCATACTCTCCAGGTCCATCTATGATGTCTCAAAAGGTAAGAGTTCCTTTCTATTTACAGCCACATGGTATTCCACTGTGTAAACATACCACATGCTTTTTATCCACTCCTACCGATGGTCACGTGGGTTGCTTTTGTACCTTGCTGATTGTAAAAGCTGCAGCGATCATAGGGGTGAATATGTTCTTTCAAATGAGTGTTTTGGTTTTCTTCAGATATATTCCTAGAAGTGGAATCACTGTGTCATAAGGCAGTTCCATTTTTAATTTTTTGAGGAAACTTCATACTGCTTTGCACAGTGGCTGTAACAATTTGTATTCCCACCAACAATGCATGAGGGTTCTCTTTTCTCCACATCCTCGCCAACACTTGTTATTTATTGTTTGATTGATTTTTAATTTTATTTTTATTGTTGACAGTATTTCAGATGCCTCCCACGTCCCTCCCCCTTTGTCCCTCCACCAGGTCCCTGCCCCACCCCAGGCCTTCACTGCACTATTGTCTGTGTCCATGGGCTATGTATATATGCATATAAATTCTTTGGTTAATCTCTTCATGCCCCCACCCCTTCCCTCTGAGAACTGTCAGTCTGTTCCATACTTTTATGTCTCTGGACCTATTTTGTTTGTCAGTCTATTTTGTTCATTAGATTACACATATTGGAATTACATGGTATTTGTCTTTTTCTAACTAGCTTATTTCACTTAGCATAATACTCTCCAGGTCTATCCATGTTGTTGCAAAAGGTAAGATTTCCTTCTTCTTTTTTAAAAATATATTTTATTGATTTTTTACAGAGAGGAAGGGAGATAGAGAGCTAGAAACATCAATGAGAGAGAAACATCAATCAGCTGCTTCCTGCACATCTCCTACTGGGGATGTGCCCACAACCAAGGTACATGCCCTGACCGGAATCAAACCTGGGACCTTTCAGTCCACAGGCCGACGCTCTATCCACTGAGCCAAACCGGTTTCAGCTCCTTCTTTTTTTATGGCTCTGTAGTATTCCATCTTGTAAATGTACACTGATGATGGACACTTGGGCTTCCAGATCTTGGATATTGTAAATAATGCTATTATGAACATGGAGGTGCATATATTCTTTCTGATTGGTGTTTCATTGATGATAGCCATTCTGGTAGGAAACACTTCCCTTATAGTTAGTGCTATAATGGATCTTGCTACATAAATCTTATGTTTCAAGGATATTATCTGATTTGTGGCATTCCTAACTCCATATAATAAGACTGAATGATTATAGGCTTTGATATACGTTCATAAGCATGCATATGCATACCTGTATATATAGTGTGTGTGTGTATATAAGAGAGAGGTTGAGAGACAGAAAGATGTATTGCTCTCCAGTGGTGTGTGTGTGTGTGTGTGTGTGTGTGTGTGTGTGTACACATATGTGCAGAGATAAAGATATATAGATATATCAATGAATGTAATAGATTTTTATCTAAATTACTCAATTAAAGTAAGATTTTGTGGCTTTATAGTATATTTTAAACTGTCTTTTATTACTACTAACTCCAGATAATACTAAGAAATATTTTTTGGAATTATTTGATTCCCTTTGTTATCTTACCTCTATCAATCAGATAATCATTGGGTAACCACATTCTACTTTGAAAACAATCCTTCTTGAAATTATTCAGATAGGTTAATAGGAAGGCAGAGGGCAAGAAGAAAATTTAATAGTCATTCATATCTTAGCATGAATTAGTTAATTACCTTCCTGGATAATGTTGAGATGGAATGAGACAGATGATAATGCACATTTTTGTGGTGCTTGCATTAACGTTTCACTGCAATGTGCTGAAGGCTAGACATACAGAATTTACTTCTGGTCATCTGCACCTTACTATTAATAAAACTAAAAGAGATTCTGAGGTCCGGTACAAAGGAGGGTGCTTTAGAACTGGGGGAAGTCACTGTGGCCCATGGCGTGGACCCTGAAGCCCTGGATTCAAAATGTCTCTGCTACTGTTTGTCCGGAAATCCTGGAGACATATCCATCACCTCGGGACTTTGGCTTCCACGTCTGTATAATGGGAATGGAAATATCTGCCTGGCAGGGTTTGGAGAGGATTATTTAAGTAAACACATAACAATCGCTTAATCATGGTAGGCATTATTGTGGAAGACATATATTTACATATGACATATACAATTAAAATAAAATGTTTATGAACAAATGGGTAATGTCAGAAAAACACAGGATTATTTTATTTCTTATAATGGCCAGTAAATATCTTATTACGCAAAAATATTATTTAAGTTATATCTGTTACAGGTAATTTTATCATTCTAACAATCCAAAGTAAGATTATTCATTTTCTTTCTTGTTGGTGGAGTCTGATCTCGTTTTTCATTGTTAGCCAAGCTCACTTGTCTCTTGATAGATGCACTCTCTAGCGATGGTGCAGAGCAACACAGATTCACCTACAATGAGGATATGCATTCTTATTAGCTATACACATGAATGTTAATGATAGTTGTGGACTATCTTTAAACATTTAAACCAATAGTACACAAATATAGATCCAAGTTTGTTGCTCTGATCATTGACATCAGGAAATCATTACTTATAACAAGATATTTTAGATGTGTTTAAGAAAAAATGAAAATGTAAAAAAAAATCTTAGCTTTCACACTTCAATACATAGGACTAAATTATTTTAAACACTTCTAAGGACAAGGAGCAGGCAAAACATGTAGGTAATGATTTTATAACTTGCAGAAGTTTAAAATATTATTAGAAGTGTTGAGATTGTTTTCTTCCTTTAAGTAAATTATTGTTTTGAGGACAAGAAGAGGAGTATGCTAGGAGCAATTAGTAACTTTGAGTTCTAATGCCTGTACTGCTATTAAGTTGAAACTGTTGAAAGGTAGCCCCGCACCCAACTCCCAATGTGTCCCTGGCCTCATATATAAAAAGAGAATGATGGTAATGAACTTCCTTAATGAAAATTTTTAAAAAATGTTTTCTAGAAGTAAATTTTCACAAAAAGTAGTTTTGTCAAAAGCTATAATTTTAAAAGGATATTCACATTAGCATGTCTGCAGTGAACATCGGCTAAAAAGTAGGCAAGATGTATATGCTAAATGACACAAGTATTTTGCACTTCTAATTTAATCAAAGTAGTGTAGACCACATATAAAATAGGGGTTTTGGTAACTAGCAACTGTGATTAAATTGTATAAAAAAAAAGAGAATGTGGTGGGCAGGTTATGCACAGAGTGCTATCTAATCTAATAATAGAGGAATATGCAAATTTGTCTGTTACAGCGTCACGTCACAACCAGATCAGCAGGCTGCATCCCTGCCCTCTGCTCAGGCAGCTGCAAGGCCCGGGGTAGGACAGGATACAATAGGAGAGGAAGGAAAACTGCACGTGGAAGGGGGTGGCAACCACAGGGGGGCGGAGCAGGTGCGCCCGGCAAGGGGCGGGGTGCAGGCGGCATGGATCAAGAAGCCCCACCCAGACATGGGAGGAGGGCAGTGGTGGCTGTTGGCTGGGGGACGGTCCGAGGCCTTCTGGGCGGAGGTGCTCCTGCTTAGTGCTGCTGCCGCATGGACCTGGGCCACCCTTGCTGGGCCGGGCGTCCCTGGCAGAGAATGGGAGCAGACAGTGGCGGGGAGGCCGGGGCTGAGCCCTGGGCTCGGGGTTAATGCCTCCCCCTAATGGAAGCTTTAAGAAAGGAAGGAGGGCGGGAAGAACTTTATAAAGGAGTCAGTAGAGAGCAGAGTTAAAGAAGGAAAGAGGATGTGTGAGTGAACTGTAGGAGCTATAATAAAAATCAAGTATAGTTATGTACTGGGGACAGATTTTAAAAGTAGGAGTCAGAAAAGAAAAAAAGATAAATGATCCTATCTAATAATAGACAAAGATTGAACTTGACTGTACCTTCACTACGCCTACAATTGGCTAATCAGCGAGATATGCAAATTAACCGCCAACAAAGATGGTGGTTAATTTGCATACGTAGGTGCAAAATGGCGGAGCGAAGACTGAAGGCAGCTCCAGCCAGAACAGCAAGGGCTATGAAGGCAGCTCCGGCCGGAGTGGCACCGGTTTTTCCTCCGGCACCCAGGACCCCGGCCTATTTGCACGAATCTTTTCGTGCAACAGGCCTCTAGTAGTGAATAATTAGGCAGGTAGATAGATATTAAAACAGTGGAAGTAAATAGAGAAGAATGTGGATGAGAAAGAAAGAGGGAGGGAAGAAAAGTTTTAAAGGGAGCAGGTGGAGCTTAAAAGGAGAATGGGAAGAAGGAAGAAATGGGGGAGGGAGCAAACAGGTCTGAGGGAGGAAGTGAAGAAAAAATTAAGGTGGGAAGGAAGAAAAAAGGGAGGGAGGGAGGGATAAAGATAAAGGAAAGAAGGAACGTGGGGAGGGACGGAGGGTAGGAGAAAGATGGGAAGAAGGATGATGGAACAGAAGTAGGCAATAAGGAGGAAAGAAAAGTTTATAAATGATGGGTCAGTAGGAAAAGTGTTACATAAAGGACAGAGAAAAATTGTGTGACAGGGAGAGGCTAATAAGGAAGTCAAATACAATTGTGTGTGAAGGGGATAAGATTTTTTTAAAAAAGTTAATAGGGGCGACCAGGCTGGCAGGGGAGGGAAGTTAGAGGGATCAGGCTGGCAGGGCAGGGCAGTTAGGGGGATCAGGCAGGCAGGCAGAGTGGTTAGGGCCAGCAGGCAGGTGAGTGGTGAGGAGCCAGAGGTCCCAGATTGTGAGAGGGATGTCCAACTGGCAGTTGGACATTCCCCGAGGGCTCCCAGATTGGAGAGGGTGCAGGTTGGGCTGAGGGACCCCCCCATGCATGAATTTTGTGCACCGGGCCTCTAGTATGATATAATACTTAATGACAATTCCTTTGAGAGGAAATATTTCACAAATTTAATTCTGTGATTTAAATACAACCACTTGATATGAATTTTCAAAAAGTTCTAAAGTGGTTCTGAAGTAAAGCAGAAATTAGGAGTTTTGAGAATATTGTTACATTTCAAAATATGAATTTCTGATTCTATCAAGCATTTTTTTTAATATTTCAAGATAAACAGTCTCTACGCAGTCTCCACTTTCAATCCTCAGGTGTCAGGGTTCTCTCCTGCAAGTTTTCTGTTGATTATTCAGGAAGTCTTTCTGTATTTTAGTTGTAATATCGGTTTGTTCCTGGGCGCATGTCAGTGCAGCATCCACTTACTCTGCTGCCATTTTTAATCTTCCACACAGAGTGTTTTCTGATTCTATCAAGCTTTTGAAAATTTTGCAGATACACCTTTTAAAGACTGTATCATATCCTATATAATAAAAGCCTAATATGCTAAATGTCCGGTCAGCCGGTTGGCTGTTCAAACAATCAAAGAATAATATGCTAATGATGATATGTTATGGCCACTCAACTACTCACTATGATGTGCACTGACCACCAGGGGACAGACAGTCGACTGTTCAACCAGTTGCTATGACGTGCACTGACCACCAGGGGGCAGATGCTCTGACCAGTAGGTTAGCTTGCTGCTGGAGTCCAGCTGATCAGGACTGAGAAAGATGGGCTAGACATGCCCTGGAGCCCTCCCTGGTCTCTCCCCAGCTGGCAAACCTCTTGCATCCCTCCCCGGCCCTGATTGTGCACTGGTGGGGTCCCTTGGCCTGGCCTGCACCCTCTCACAATCCAGGACCACTAGGGAATGTCGGAGAGCTGGTTTCGGCCTGACCCCACAGGCCAGGCTGAGGGACTCCACTGGTGCATGAATTTGTGCACCCGGCCTCTAGTTTTAAATATTATTTTAAAAATATCTGTATGTATGTTAATGTTAAATTTCAATGCATTATTAAGCACCGGCACAGTGCCTTACACACAGTAGGTGCAGAGGATTTTAAATGCAATTTAATTATTTTGCACAGTGCTTACTGTGCTATTTTTCAAAACTCAGTGAATAGGTTGCATATGGGTTTCTTTCATTGCTGTTAATTATAGAATTTCAATCCATAAAGGTGTTGAACTTTTCTATACATTTACTGGACTGGACTTTTTGACTCTTTTGTCATTTGCTATAAATAGGAATTCAGTTTATTTAGAAAATACCTTTCATAAAAAGGGAAGAAAAATCTTACATAGCTCACTAAAAGATAGAGTCTACTGAATGGTTTCATAGATAAGTTATACATTTCACAAGATACTATGCATTTTCATTCTAAAATGTTTTAACTAATCCTCAATTCTGAGAGCATAAGAACTCTGTTTTGAGATATATGTAAATTTATATTACCAGGAACTTTGAATCCAAAAATGTATGCCTTATTAGACTCTTGGAGTCAAGTTGGAAATTCTCATTTTCTGGATCCTAGCAGACATTCTTAGGAGGGGAATAAAGCAATATCTATTTGTGTCTCATTTAATATAGAATGATAGTCTTATTCTATTCTATTTTTTTATTTTATTTTTTCCCAATCAGAACAAACAGCATTCCTATTAGAAATCCTGGAGGGTAAGTTTCAGTTATTTCTAGCGTATGCTGAATAATATAATGCTTAGAGCATAAACTTTGGTTTGACATTTGCATCTGTTGCTTAGTGACTGTGTCACATCCAGTGAATTCTTAACCATCTTGTAAGGTAAGGATAATAATCTCTAACTCACAGCTTTGTGGTTAGAGATTAAATGAAATAATGCATGAAAAGGACATAGCACATTCCCTGACACATACATAGTGGCTCTTATGATGATCAGTTTTCAGTGACTTCAAACAAGAACGCCTAAAACAAAAATACAACATATACAAACAAAACTCTCTTCAAATACTGCCGACTCAAGAACAGCGTCTATTTAACATATTTGAAGCAAGTGTATTTTTCCTCAAAACATCTGAATACTAGACTTGTTAGTCCTCTTGAGTATATGCACATATGTTCTAAAATGTATTTCTTTTCATCTTACTGATTATATATTAAAATATTTTATCTAGCAGTTTTATTTTGCACTTAAAGTGATTCAAATAGCATGCACAAATGCTGCAGTGTTCAATATATGCATATTGTCACGCAAATATACTCTCACACATAGGATTGTTTGAGAACTGGGGAAAGGAGATCAGAGAAAACAGAAATAACGTTGCTTATCATACAAATACATTGTCAGCATGGGCAGGTGTGTCAAACTGTGTAAATGCTGCTATGGTTGAAGTTACTAGGGCAAAGCACCTAGAAGTTTTTTTTATTTCATATTTATACACACACGTGCACACGCACACATGCACACACACACTTATACTTTCATTTATAACATATACACATATATATTTATATGAATATTTTTGCACACTAAAATTCCTCTTTCAAACCACATGCACTCAAAAGCAAAACTATTTCTATTTCCTGAAACTCAGATATGCTAGCATTCATATTCAATGCTTTCTGTTAAGTGCAATAAGCAAAATATAAGACCAAACTAAAATTCATGAGCAAGGGTTATTTAAATGTACAACAATGAAAGGAAAATAAACTACATGTTGATCAGCTCGAGTCAGTGTGTGAAAGGATATACTTTTGATATGTAAGTGGACCCTTAAAAAAAAGAGCTACTATTCTATGTTGAGACAGTTTTCACTTAAATAATAAGAATTACACACCTGAAAGTCTGATGTCAGAGAAACCAAAGCCAATCAAAACAAAATTCCTTGCACAAGTGGAAGTATAAATGTCAGGAATTTGAAAAAATGCTTATAAGTTTATCTTCCTTTACTATTTCTGTTTAAGTTTGAGGACACACAGAAAAGCAAGGGAAATACTGGATTTGATAGACATTCACCAAAGAATTACCTGTGCATTAGAATATAATATATTTGAAATAACATAAGCTGAAATTAAAAAATGCATGAGAGATGTCAAGTTAACAATATAAGTAGTCATAAAATTAAGTGAATTAAAAAGAATTCAGATTATTATCATTTTTTGCTAAACCCATTAAAATGTCGTTTAGGAAAAAGTGTAATTTTAATAGTCCCGATACATTCAAAATCAAATACTGGTATCTGGTAAATGATTTTCAAAATCTATCTTGTTTGTTCTTTCTTTTAAAAAGTGACTAAAGGTTTACTATTAAAAAAATAAACTCTGCACATAAAAATGAGCAAAACATAAGCATCTAAATTAATACTAATGAAATAAACTTCCTGTTTATTTCAGTTCCCAATCGCTGCACATATTTTAAATGCTTAATTAATTTATTCACACGACATAATTGATCCAATGTGGAAAGTGTTGGCAGCATTTATAAGTTTTTACACAAAACAAGTATTGCAAAGCTTAAAAATTATTCTGGGAATATTTTTCTTGAGGAACAGAAAGAACTATGAAAAGTATCTAAAAAGAAGGAAATTTCCTCACCACAACCTAAATATTGTTTTCTCTCATGAAATATATTGCATTTATATATTTCTTATTTTTATGTTTTGAGAATGACATATTTACTCATAATTTCCATTAGCATATTTAACTTTTTAAAAATATGTGAACTTTTAATTTTATTATATATTGTTATTTCTTTTTTTAATTTTATTTTTAATCAAATCTTTATTGTTGAAAGTATTACATATGTCCCCTTTTCCCCCCACTCACCCTTTCTAGTCCACCCCATCCCCTGCCCCATATTTAACTTTTGATAGGTAGCTTTCTTTATGTAGTTTTAAAACCAAAAATTGCAGTTTTGCTAAAAACACATGTAACTAGTCTCTTTGATAGGAGAACTGAACCAGACTATAACTTCATTGAAGGTGAGAACTCCAAAGCAAGTATAGACAAAAGAGAGATGATATGCATGGACATATAAAATGTAATATATATATATACCAACAATGAAGCAATGAAAAATTTTAGTTTGGTCTACACAATTTACATTTTATATATAAAATATATTTTGTTTACTATATTGTAAATATATATTCAGGATACATAATAGAAGAATAAATATGTGAATGTGTATCCATAATATTTGAAATATAACAATAAAGCTAAAGGAATACTTCTGAATATAAAAAAACACGATTTTTATAATAACTATCCATTACATCTGTATCTTAGGGCAAATGATGAAAAATATTAATCTGCGTGTGTGTGTGTGTGTGTGTGTGTGTGTGTGTGTGTGTGGTTGGCTTGAAGTCAACTCATTATGAAGTGTATGTGTTTTCTCTGATAGCCCAGAAACTCTACTATTCCACCACAGAGAGGAAGTAAAAAGAATTCACAACAATCTTTTTTTTTTTACTTATTTAAGGAAGTAGCAATCTACTTAACTGCCAAAAGCTGAGTGTTTCTTTGGTTTTCTTGGATTAGAAGTTCCTTTTTTCTCACCCTGTTTTATTGTGGTCACTGAGGCTTTCTGGTGGTGACACTGTGCTCCTTCCCTGTGCCCCCACTGCCACGGCAAGGGCAGCCACTGTCCTCCTCCTTGTCACTGAATAGGACTGTGCGCCTTGTCTCTCTCCCCGCTCCCTGCTCTCTGGCTGTACATCAGATGTCAAAGCTTGCTGGTGCAGGGGTTACTGATCCACAGAACTGAGAGTGAAATGCCTTTTTTGACCTCAGATGTCTCAGCAACTATGAGAGGGGTCCACGAGGTTTTTAATATACTATTTTCTTTAAAAAATAAAGATTAAGTGGGAAAAGAATATAAAGTTATTGCCTGAAGAATTTGTACAAATCAGTCTTCATATACACTCACAACAATGTGTTAAATTTTACTTTTATAACATGATTTTCAAAGCATTGTTAAACGTACTAAAATTACTTAGATTTTTGCATGCTTAATCATTACTATTTTTTTATAAATTTTAATTTCTTAAGAAAATTCTGAGTCAAATATGTCATTCTAAATTATAAAAAATTCTAATATATGAGATAGCTATGATAAAAAAGAAAAATACATTCTATTTAATACTTAGAGCATTTCTAGATTAAGTGTACAGAAGGTTAACTATTAACACAGTATAAAAGAGAAGAAGTTAAAAAATAAAAATATATATTTTGGTCATTTTTAAATGTAAAGTAGGAAAACCATATATTCAGATCATCCCATCTCTAAAAAAATACTACCTTTGATATTGTGCTTTGGGGCAAATATAGTATACATTTAATCTACACCAACATTAACTTTGTCACTTAGGTATTGAGCATTTATTGCAACACAAAAAATTTAATTTTGATGGAAAGCATAAAAGGTATATTTCATTATGTATATGTCTATGAACACACACCTCTATGTATACACGAGTAGTTAATTATTGTTGGCTGTGAGGACTTATGGCTATTGACATTGTCAATTTTTATCTCATTACTCATCACTGCTTACTGTGGGTGCTAATAGTATATTTCCATGAAGTTTGTGTGTGCTGTAATGTAAATTCTGACATTGCTACTGTCAGTCACTAATCTACATCATTCAGTTCATGTCAAGATGATACATCACAATGCTCAACAACTGTCATCTCAGCTTTAAATAGATCTACATTTTCTCAACTTCACAATTACTTTTTTGTTTAGAATCTAGTTACTTCCCTAACAATATGAGCAACTAAATCATTCTCATGCATTCAAAGTAATTGCTGACTTAAAAGCATTCCTTCTGAAAATTAAGCAAAAAGAATACTTCTAAATGAACAATAAAACAATTTATCACAGAATGAAAATTAATCAAAACTTTCATTTAAAAAATTAAGAATCATAGTTTCACAGACTTTCAAACTTTAAAGTGCGTTTGAAAATAATTTTATAATGTTTAAACATATGTAAGTTAATAAGGGTGTCATTATTTGAAGTTGAACCTTCCCAGAGTTATATAGCTGGAGTATTTGAACCTAATCTTTTAAAATTGAATTTATTGGGGTGACACTGAATAATAAAATAATGTACTTTTCAAGTGCACAATTCTATAATACATTATAGAATACATTGTCTTGTGGGCTCACTACCCTAAGCCAAGTCTCTTTCCCACACCATTTATCATCCCTTTATCTTCTACTTCTCCTCACCCTGCTTTTCCCTCTAATAATCAACATACTGTTGTCTGTGTCTATGAGTTTTGGGTGTTTGTTTTTTCTTAATCTCCTCTCCTTTTTCACTTAGACCAGTGGTCTGCAAACTGCAGCTCGGGAGCCACATGCGGCTCTTTGCCCCCTTGAGTGTGGCCACGAAAGTTTCAATTACACTAAACGTGCGCGCCTGCACATGGTATTTTGTGGAAGAGCGACACTCAAGGGGCCGCAGTTTGCCGACCACTGACTGAGACCCTCCATCTTCCACCATCTTAGCTGTCACTCTGTTCTCTGTACCTATGAGTCTGTTTCTATTTTGTTTGATTGTTTAATGGTTCATTATATTCCACATATAAGTAAAGCAATATGATATTTATCGTTCTCTATTTGGCTTATTCACGTAGCATAATACTCTCCAGGTCCATCAATGCTCTCACAAAAAGTAAGATTTCCTTCTTTTTATGTCTATGTATTTTTCCACTGTGTAAATAAATGTACCACAGCTTTTTTACCCACTCATCTACTGATGGGCACTTGGGCTGCTTCCAAATCTTGCCAGTTGTAAATAAGGCTGCAATGAATATAGAGGTGCATATACTAGTATTCTTTTTTTCATTTTTTTATTTTTATTATTTTATCTTTATTGTTCAGATTATTACAGTTGTTCCTCTTTTTCCCCCCATAGCTCCCCTCCACCCAGTTCCCACCCCACCCTCTGCCCTTTCCCCCCCACACACTGTCCTCATCCATAGGTGTACGATTTTTGTCCAGTCTCTTCCCGCACCCCCACACCCTTTCCCCCCCCCCGCCGAGAATTGTCAGTCCACTCCCTTTCTATGCCCCTGATTCTAGTATATTCACCAGTTTATTCTGTCCATCAGATTTTTTATTCACTTGATTTTTAGATTCACTTGTTGATAGATATATTTATTGTTCATAATTTTTATCTTTACCTTTTTCTTCTTCCTCTTCTTAAAGAATACCTTTCAGCATTTCATATAATACTGGTTTGGTGGTGATGAACTCCTTTAGCTTTTTCTTATCTGTGAAGCTCTATATCTGACCTTCAATTCAGTTTTTCATGTTCCCATTATATACTAGAATCGCTGTGTCATAAGGCAGTTCCATTTTTAATTTTTTGAGGAAACTCCATATTGCTTGCACAGTGGATGCACCAGTCTTCATTCCCACCAACAATGCATGGGGAATCCTTTTTCTCCTCATCTCCACCAATATTTTTTGTTTGTTGATTTATTCATGATTCCAATTCTGCAGGTGTGAGGTGACTTTTTTTTTCAATCCTCACCAGAGGATGTGTTTTCTATTGATTTTTAGAGAGGGAGGGAGGGAGAGAGAGAGGGGGAGAGAGAGAGAGAGAGAGAGAGAGAGAGAGAGAGAGAGAGAGAGAGAGCGAAACATCTTTTGCTTGACTTTTGCACGCACCCTGGCTGAGTATCAAGGGCAACTTGGGTATGTGCCCTGACTGGGAATCAAACCCATGACCCTTCCGTCCAGGGAACAATGCTCCAACCAACTGAGCCAAAGAGGCCAGCGCCTCATTATGGCTTTAATTTGCCCTTTTCTGATGATTAGTGGTGTTGAGCATCTTTTCATAAATTTATTGCCCTCTTTGGAGAAGTGTTGAGTTGTATGAGTTTTGTTTTTTTAATAAATGTTGGATATTAAACCCTATCAGATGTATCATTGGTGAATATGGTATTTCATTCAGTGGGTTGTCTTTTCATTTTGATGATGGTTTTCTTTGCTGTGCAAAAACTTTTTAACTTGGTGTAGTGCCATTTGTTTAATTTTTCTTTTGTTCCCCTTGCCCGAGTTGAACCTACTCTTGACTTCTGCCATGCATGTGTCCGTTCAGTAGTTTTCCTGTTTCCCTTTCTGTGTAGTCTCTTCCCATCTCCACTGTTATGTCTTTGTTTCTTTTTTTATTCTCTTATCTGCATTTTTCCTTATGCCCGTTCCTATGTTTTCTTTTTCTCTATTCTTCTGAGTTACCTGTTTAATTGACCTTACAATAAAATATTTTAAATTCATTAAGTCATTTCCCTCCTTTCTTTCACAGCATAGAAAATGGTCAGTCCTATACTACAGAAGTTTTAAAATGCATGTCAGGACTTTTTCTCTCTCCTTTTCCTTTCTCTTGCTGTAATCACCTATTGTCCTTCTAAGTTTCATTCCTCTGATCTATTCAACCTTCCATATTATTCTTTTTATTCCTATTCTAAATATATTTTAACTGTCTCCTATATTTCCCCAAACATTCTCAAAACCTGTTAGAATTACAATTTTAAAAAACAAACAAAAAATTGAATGCTCATGATGGAAATTATCTAAAAATAACATTTTAAAACTTTGTGAATGACAAAATTACTGAATTGTTTTTGATAAACCACATTATTATAATAATACTTTACTTTTTAAAAGTAATGAGCCCAGCTGGTATGGCTCAGTGGTTGAACTAGAAGGTCACAGTTCAATTCCCAGTCAGGGCACATGCCCAAGTTGCAGGCTTGATCTCCACTGTGGGGCATGCAGGAGGCAGCCGATTAATGATTCTCTCTCATCACTGGTGTTTCTTTCTCTCTCTCTCTCTCTCCCTTCCTCTCTGAAATTAATAAAAATATATTTAGAAAAATAAAAGTAATGAAATATTTTGGATATGATGAAATATTTTTAAAACAATTGGAAAAAAACCATTAAGTTATTCATTAAAAATATAATTGAGTTTACATGTGTGTAAGACCACCTAAACTATATATCAATGCCAGCAAGCCGAAGAGGAGTACTCTAATCTTTGCAAACCCAAAGGAGACTTATGTGAACGTGCTTCTAAAATATGTAAACATAACATGTTCCATTTCCAAATCTATGCTTTGTACAGCCCTAAAATGCAAACTTCTCCTTAGCTTTTCTTTGTGTTTCCATTCTTGTCTCACAGCAGTCCACCTAACACTACTACCAGACACGTCTTCCCAATGGGCAGCTTGAGTTATGTCACCCATACACTCCTAAGCCTTCCCTCCATGCCTGTCAAATAGAGTTCACTTAGAAGGATGTCTCATCACCTGGCTTTCATCTGTTTTCTGATCTGATGCACCAGTGAGTGGAGAGCGTTTCCTTCCTCTAACAAAGTGAACTTTCCGCTCTCTGGCACTGTCCACATTATCCCCAGTGCTCTCCACTCCGCTTGGCTGGGTCTGAACTCTGCCGCTTCACTGGAAATCAGTTTCTTGAAAACTTCTTGGATTCCAACTAACTGGAAGTAATGCTTTCTTTAATATCTCATCTGTTGCACTATTTTCCTGTTTGGATGTATTTTTTGTACTTTCAGTTTCCACCTTCAGACTCTAGGTAAAAAGACCCTAGGTAAAAGGACCCTAGGTAAAAGGAGCCTTCTGCCTGCTTCCTCCCAGTGTCCATCACTTGTTTACCACACACTTTATAATAACTAGAGGCCCAGTGCAAGAATTCATGCACAGGTGGGGTCCCTCAGAGTGGCCTGCGGAATCCAGCCCCAGCTCACGCCCCCAGCCTCTCAGCCCTACAGCCCCACCTGGCACCCTGCTGTGGCCTGGTGCCATCCCCTACCTTCTCCACCATCCTGCCTGCAGGGTGATTGATCAAGGGCAGGCCTCCGCCCGGTTCCTTCAGTGCCTGGGAGCCGGGTGGCGACCTTGCCCCCACCTCCACCGCTGGTAGGGCCATTGGGCCTAAATCAGCAATCGGACCACTCACCTGCCTGCCTGTCTGATCGCCCCTAACCACCTCTGCCTGCCTGCCTGATCACCCCTAATCACCTCTGCCTGCCTGCCTGATTGCCCCTAACCACTCTCCCCTGACGGCCTGATCGCCACTAACAGCTCTGCCTCGGCCCCCACCACCGTGGCTTTGTCTGGAAGGACGTCTGGAAGATGTCTGGTCTATCTGGTCTAATTTACATATTACCCTTCTATTAGTATAGATACAGTTATATGTATTGGATAAATGATTGAATAAATGAATACATCTTTAAATTATTATGGCACTATATAAGGAATTACATGAAGGAATGTCAACTATTTGATTAAAAATACTTCAAAAAAAATACTTCCAATACTCATCCCTCACACTTTTTGCCCAAAGTACCTCCAACCTTTCTTTATGAATGCATAAAGAGCACTTAGCAGACCTGCATTTGTAGGGGACATTTCCTAATCTGATTAGGGCTGCTCTCTGACAGGAAAATAAACTACTGAGGAACAATTCTCCATGAAAGCATCTTTCTATGGAAATGAACCACCTGAATATTAAATCTTATCAATGTTTCCCTATCCCATTACCTGTCTACTTATTTCTTGAAGTCAGCTTATCAAGGATACCAGTAGCTTGGTAATAGACTAGACCAGCGATTTTCAACCTTTTTCACTTCATGGCACACGTAAAAGAATTACTAAAATCCTGCAGCACAACAACATGTTTTTTTGCCGATCTGAAAAAAAAATATAGGCTTAATGTTGACTTACAAAAATAATAATAGTAATTCCCTACCCTTTTTGGTCCAAAGTGACTTTTTTAAAAAGCATGTGCCTATACTTGTATATAAGGATTTCTGGTACCAAGAATTAACCAATCAGATTTAACCTTATTATGCCACGTGACCAATAAGATACAGTTCTATTATATGATCTATATATGTATGGTTCAAGATAGGGAATTCACACTGGGTGGCTATTGTTGTGTCGGCTGCTGTCATTTTTTATTTGACAATCTAAGGAAAAAGAGTTCAGAGCCCCTGACTAAAGAGTCTGGTATTGCATGTTTTAAAATTTCTTGCAGCACAATGGTTGACAAATCACTGGACCTTTTCTTCTGTCTCTGATATTTCTCAACCAAAGCATGTTCTGGTAGGTGGACAAAGCTGAGCTTCCTCTACTTTCCCCAGAAGACTTCCAATCCAGGCCCTGATTTCTGGTCTTGGTCCTGCTCTTGGTACAATCTAAGTTGTTTCTAGAAAAAAAAAATATATATATATATATATATATATATATATATATCCTTTTTATCATAATAGAGTGCAATAATTACAAAAAAATTTATATTGATTAATAAATTACTCCTATTTCATCTTATGGATTTGAAATATGACACATAGGACTGAAGGCCATTCAGTCAGTTAAACAGTTTTTCAGAAAGCTTCTGAGATTGAGACACAGAAAACCATAACCTTATTTCAATTGCCATTTTATGTACATGGGGAAAGTGACATTCAAATAGATACTTTTGTTTCATGGATTCAAATGTGCCAGGTTATAATCATGGAAGTAACTACTAGATTTTTTTTTCTTCTTTCATTTTTCTTTTAGGACAAAAATTTTAAGAAAAATGTTTTGCTGTTAAGAATAACTTATAAAGTAAGAAAATTAATTTTTGTAAAAAGAATTGCCAATAAAATATAATTTTTACTTTAGAAAATTTATATGGTACTATTTGAATAGCAATGTAATATAAAAATTTTAAATGCCCTTTGGGAGGAATTAATAATTCCTTCAATCTATTTTCCCATGACCTTTTAAAGAGGGGGTCATACCACTTTTGAAATATTCACTCTCAACTGTTCAGTTCATATACTTAGTGCTATACAGTTTATAAATGTTCTCCTAACTAGTTTTGGCCATTAGGCCTTTAAGGAATCTACAAAATGGTGTATCAACTTGTGCTTCCAGTATGGAACCTCACATCGACGCCCCTAAAGAATTTCCTATTTTTGGTTGCCCTAGTAAAATAGATATTTTGTTTCTCTTTTAGGCTATTATAAAACATTTCTATGGTAGTGAGTATTTAATGCAACTTTCCCCACTGGTTACATTTTAGATATGGGTCAAGTGATTTTTGCTGTAGTTGACATTAAAAGTACATAAATATTATGCACCATTGAAGCACACTACTAATATTATATTCTACCAATCATTAAGATCAGTGATCAGAGATGAATAAGTTGCCATTATTAAGGATTTAGTGTTATCCATAAATTTATCTTGGACATATGTCTGCCTCAAATAATAATGAAATTTATATATGAATTTAAATGTAGAACTAGGATCACATAAATGACTCAAGGCAAAAAAAATAGTTATGGCTGAAATATTAAAATAAATATAGAAAAAGGATGTGTATATGGATGGATTCATACTTGAGTTACCCTAATAACTATACTGGTGTTTTTTTTCATTTGTATTTGCAACTATAGTTAACCATCATGCCCATAGGCAAATGTAGTAAAGTATATTTTAGCACAAACATTTTGGTACATCCATGTCTTATACTTAGTAAAGAAAAAATGTAGGTGATTTTCACATTTTGTGAAATCTGGGTCAAGAAGAAATAGTCTGGGTAGATTATAACAAAAAATAAAAACCTTTACCCAGATTATAATTTGCATAAGTATCTTTTATTAAAGTGTCCAATCTATTTTGGCTTAAGATGTTTCTCTCAAGCTGAGTATTTATGTATAATCTTCAGGAAGTCTTTTCCCGGTATATTTCCAAGTGAAAATCCCTGATACTTGGAAATATGTCTCTGCTGAGAGAAGTGCTCTAATGACAACGTTAGGGTTTTGATGAGCAGCAGAGTCAGTGAAAGGTTTCCCGGCAACTCTTACAAGACTACACAGTGAAGACATAACAGTTATCCTTTATTTACGATGACAAAATTTTAAACATATCCTCTTTCGGTACTTTCTCTCTTCATCTCACACAGATAGACTATATATCAGTAATCTGGACACCAAAGCATTTAAAGCTATTATTTAGTAACATAATAAGTAGTAATTTAAATACAAGGTAAAGTCACCACATTGTCTTGTTTACTCCTGATGTTAATTTCAAGCTGACATCCAACGCTTCCGCAAAAGGCAGCCTATGATTTGTTATCATTAAACTGTCAAATCCGCCTTCAGTTGGAAATAGATTCACACTACATCTTTTACAGATTACCACTTTATTTTCTATCAGTCAAAAAATTCCAGAATAATTTTAATTGTGTCTGTGCTATTTTTCTATTAACTGTTTTAGGCATTTTTCTGGCCTTTTAATTGCAGTTTAATAGTGGTCATTAACACATTAAGGGATTTTACAAGAACATTTGAAGTCCTCTTGACTTCTACCAAAGTTGACACTTCAATGCTAGAGTAATTTCAGCTATTCATTTATTTAATAGTGACCTATGCAAATGTGGAACCATGTCATTTTACAAATTGACTGTAATAATTAACTACAAAGGCAGAGTAAAATGAAACAGGTTACAATTAGAATATAACTGCTGCAGTATTACGTCAGCCAGGATAAAATCTCAAATGATTAAATTGGTTTCAATTATTAAGACTCGGTTTAATGTACCCACTGTTCTGATTTTTACATTTCTCTTTTATTGTGTGTATGAGATGTCACCTCATACAATTTATGTATTTTATTCATCTTGGTTAAACAGGCATTACAAAAGTTTAATTAAGTAGTAAAAGACTTCACATTATTCTGCTGAATTCCAAATTAGTGGTAGAAACTAGTCCGAGTGCATGCTACGTGCTACTCGGAATCATTTCAATTAGTCCTATCTATTAAGCCACCCAACATCCCCTTTCACAGTAAATATATGTAACATGTCACTAGCCATCAGAATATGTATTTTAATCACATAATTATCACAACTTTCCCAACTGGTTCTTGGATGTATGATCTTCAACTATATTACTTATATTTTTTAACGTAACAACTGAGCCATCTTTCCAAAATCCCAAGAATTTTCTACATTCAAGACTCCTATACACGGGGTGGCAGGGCGGGCTTTCTGAGCACACAGCTTATATAATAGCACAAAGTCTCCATACTCAGTGGAGGCCCAAACTTGGTTTAGTGTTCTGCTATTGCTGTTTTGAAATTTTTAAGATTTTTTAACAAGTTGCCTTACATTTTTATGTTATGCTGAACCCTTCAAATAGCTAGTCCTGCTTGAAGGATTTTGCACAGAAATATAATAACTTGTTCACTTTTGGCCAAATATTTAACATTTTACTCATCATTTACCTGATTTTTAGGAACTAACTCTCCCTAACATGCAACTTCAGGAAGTTGTCCCATGGGGGCAGTGTGGATAAGGAGGAGATCTATCTATCCAGTTAAATTAGCCAACAACCTTGGCAATCAATGGAGCCTAAATAATCACAGCCAGATCATTTCCTAGTAGAAAAACTATGTTTTAATTAGCATTTTCATATCTCAGTAATATATTGGTTTTAGTTATTAATTTCTTCTCAAAACAGAGAAACCATATAACAATGGTGTTAATGTCAAAGGAGTATTTGAAATATGCTTAAGTTAAGATCCTGTTAAGAAAAATTCATTTCCAACCAATACATATCTCCAAATTCTGGAATACCCTTTACCCTATAAGTTTCTAAAATGATGCCTGGGTAGTTTTAAATACATTTATTTAATAAAGATGAACTCCGGTGACCTCAACATTTGGTTATTCTTGAATCAAAGTCTGGGTTTTTATTTAAGGATGAAATGCTCTACTCCATGATAGTAGGGTTTTGGTATTATGTTTCTCTCTTTTATTACATCTTTATTTATTCTAATTGATCCTGATATGTTTAGCACTTTGGTAATGCTAGATGTGCAATCAAGAAACTTCATGTATCATGATCAACTAGGGTACTAGTTAAAAATGCAAATCACTATTGAATCAGAAGTTTAAGTCTTTGGCTTTTTCATATGTTATTCTGTTATTTAGGATTCCCTTGCAGAACACATAGAAATGATTTTTTGTGGGGTTTTTTTGGCATACTGTTACATAACCTGGTGGGATTTTAGCATGGACATCTGGCTTTTGTGTCATAAGAAAGCCTTTTCAAAACTCCAAGATAGAGATTGATCAGAATAAATTTAAAATCCTCTTTCCTGGAGAAACCAAGATGGCGGCATAGGTAAACACCGGAAATTGCTGCCTGCGACAACAACTTCAAAAATACAACGAAAAGACAAAACGGACATCATCCAGAACTACAGGAAGGCTGGCTGAGTGGAAATTCTACAACTAGAAGGAGAGAGAAAAGCACTGAGACCCAGAGGAGCTGCGGAAGTAAAGTGCAGAGGTATGGAGGCTCGAACAATGAGCTCGCGGAAAGGGGTGGGCACCTGAGGACACGGCTGTCTTTTTGAATCAGGAGGGAGTCACAAGCTCCCGACTGCTCTGAACTCCGGTTCCGGAAAGTCTCTGGGGACCCAGGACTCATACGGGGAGAAACTGGACTGTCTGGCAGCAGGCAGAACTCGGAACTTGAGGGTGGCTTTCCCTCAGAGGTGCTTGCAGTGATTACCGGGACACTGAGACTTGCAGCCCCTTAGGGCAGGGCTGAGGAGCAGCCATAGCTGCTTGCTCTGCCCTGTTGCTTCCGAGACCCCGCCCCACCCAGGCTGCAGCAGAAGCTTTTGCATATGAATGCCCTGGCCCTTTGCAATCTGAAAAGTACCTAATAAACTGCAGCTGGGCCAGACAGACCCAGAACTTCCAAGAGAAGACCCAAGGCCCCACAGCAGCTTGCATTGCTTCACAGCTGGGCCTCATCTGGGCACCTTCAAACCCCCCAAGAAAGGAAGGGGAATCTGCAGATCTCTTCGTAGCTCCTGCTAGGTACCTCAGGCAGAGGCTAAATTAGCACCTCCTTAGATCCAAGAGCCAGTGTACCCAGTGGTCAGAGTGGGACCATCCAGATTACAACTCCTCAGATCCATAAGGAACACACTCAGGGGGCAGACTCAGTGAGCACCAAAGCCCCACTGAAGCAAGTCTTGCCCCAGAATGGTGTCTTCAGCACAGCAGTTCTCCCACTGCAGACACAGCTGATTCTCACAGCCAATTGGCCTGGAGGTCAATTCCTCCCAGTGATAACTACAACAATCAAGGTTTAACTACAACAAGACTGTGCACACAGCCCACAAAGGCGTGCACCAAGAGTGTCCACCTCAGGTAATTGGGGAGACTGAGCCACTGGGCCCTATAGGACACCTAGCACGCAAAGCCACTCTACCAACACAGGGAAGCATAAAAAATGCGGAGACAAAGAAACAGGTCACAAATGGCAGAAATGGAGGAAAGCAAGCGACTGGATATAGAGTTCAAAACCACGTTTATAAGGTTTTTCAAGAATTTTATGGAAACCGCTGATAAATTTAGTGAGACTCTGGAAGATATGAAAAAAGACCAACTAGAAATTAAGCATACACTGACTGAAATAAAGAATAATATACAGAGACCCAACAGCAGACAAGAGGATCCCAAGAATCAAGTCAAAGATTTAAAATATGAAGAAACAAAAAATACCCAACCAGAAAAGCAAAAAGAAAAAAGAGTCCCAAAATATGAAGATAGTGTAAGGAGCCTCTGGGACAGCTTCAAGCGTACCAACATGAGAATTATAGGGGTGCCGGAAGAAGAGAGAGGGCAAGATATTGAAAACCTATTTGAAGAAATAATGACAAAAAACTTCCCCCACCTGGGGAAAGAAATAGACTTACAAGTCCAGGAAGCGCAGAGAACCCCAAACAAAAGGAATCCAAAGAGGACCACACCAAGACACATCATAATTAAAATGCCAAGAGCAAAAGACAGAGAGAATCTTAAAAGCAGCAAGAGAAAGACAGTCAGTTACCTACAAGGGAGTACCCATACGACTGTCAGCTGATTTCTCAATAGAAACTATGCAGGCCAGAAGAGAGTGGCAAGAAATATTCAAAGTGATGAATAGCAAGAACCTACAACCAAGATTACTTTATCCAACAAAGCTATCATTCAGAAGTGAAGGTCAGATAAAGAGCTTCACAGATAAGAAAAAGCTAAAGGAGTTCATCACCACCAAACCAGCATTATATGAAATGCTGAAAGGTATTCTTTAAGAAGAGGAAGAAGAAAAAGGTAAAGATAAAAATTATGAACAACAAATATACATCTATCAACAAGTGAATCTAAAAATCAAGCGAATAAATAATCTGATGAACAGTATGAACTGGTGATTATAATAGAATCAGGGACATAGAAAGGGAATGGACTGACTATTCTTGCGGGGGAAAGGGTGTGGGGGATGCGGGAAGAGATTGGACAATAATAGTGCACCTATGGATGAGGACAGTGGGTGGGGAGTGAGGGCAGAGGGTGGGGTGGGAAGTGGGTGGAGGGGAGGTATGGTGGGAAAAAAGAGGAAGCAATGTAATAATCTGAACAATAAAGATTTAATAATAATAATAATAATAATAATAATAATAAAATCCTCTTTCCTGACCTAGCTGGTTTGGCTCAGTAGATAAAGTGTCAGCCTGCAGACTGATGGGTCCTGGGTTTGATTCCAGTCAAGGGCACATGCCTGGATTGCGGGCTCAATCCCCAGTTGGGGGCGTGCAGGAGGCAGCCGATCAATGATTCTCTTTCATCATTGATGTTTCCATCTCTCTCCCCCCCTTCCTCCCTCTCTGAAATCAATAAAAATATATTAAAATCCTCTTTCCCCTGCTAATTCAATATTAGTTTCATCTACTCCTTCCTGGAATTTTAATATTTCCAATGGTTAGAGCTTACAGTTTGGAGAATTATAAAGAAGCTATTATTTTATCTAAAAATGGTCATCTAATATCTTCATATACTGTGAAACAGTTGTAAGAACTAAGAATGCTCCAGAACTGACTAAACAATCCAGAGATTGGATCAAAATTAGCATATCTCTATATGAAGTGTTTTTATAATTTATTCCCAAATATTTTGTTATTGATTTATTTTTAAGATCCAAAGTTATAAAACTGGAGATAACCTCAAATACATCCAAAAATAAAATTGAGCCCTAGCTGGTTTGGCTCAGTGGATAGAGGGTCAACCTGTGGACTGAAGGGTCCTGGGTTTGATTCAGGTCAAGGGCACATGCCTGGGTTTCTCTCATCATTGATATTTCTATCTTACTCTCTCTCCCTTTCCCTTCCTCTTTGAAATCAATAAAAATATATTTTGAAAAATAAAATTGATTCACTGATGTAGTGTCCTAAGAATTTATATATTATTGTCAAATAAATTGACTCCTCTCTACAAGACTTGGAGACCCATAGTCTGCCATCTAGACTATTATAATTGGTCAATTCAATAAAATACATCAACTCAACAATGTTTAACAACAATAAACCCTCCTTACATTTTAACAAACAAACAGAAATAACTTATCCAACTAGTTTTCTGATTGATTTGATTCTTCTTTTATTGATTAAAGATGAATATTGAATAAAAAATACAATATATTCAGGAAATCATGAGGTCAATTAGGTAAAAAGAGAAAATACTTATTCTAAAGAGAATAGCAATAATTTAAAAAAACAACATTTAGGATTTGAAAGAATACTTTGAGCTTGAAAATTACTTCTATTTTTTTCAAATGGAATGAAAGCTCTTAATTAAAATGTAATTGTAATTAATATTGTGCAGTTATAATAATATAATTATTATTAATTACATTTTTTCAAATGTAATTAAAATCTATTTCTTAGAACAAAGGCAATCACTGGATTACAATTATCTGTATTTCTAAAAGAAACAATTAGTGTGACAGATTTCAGATACATAGTATGAGTAACCAGGTATTGTATTTCTTATAGCTATTAACTCATATACTTGGAACAATAGTAAATAGGTAATATATGCACTTTTATTCTAGAAGACAATTTTTACAGATCTGTCTTTAATGCATTTATAATTTTATTTGGTGATTTTAAAAAGCACTATTCATTTAGATTTCTTTCTACATTTATGTGTGACATCTTGAATGACACATAATTTTACTTTCCAGAATCATACATATAATAATATATCACAAACAGCATTATTAATATTTCAAATAGGGTTACTTCTATACTCTTTAATTAGAATTTAATAGTAGATTACATATAATTATAAGTACATTCTCATAATAGTTCTATAGAGTTGTCAATTAAATTTTATCAGTAGGAGGTTAAATTTTCTATGAGTTCAGAAACAATGTCAAATTATAAATTCTGAGATTTACACTAATATCACCTATATGATTTATTCTACTTTTTAAAAACCTCAGTTTATGCAGTGGTAAAATGGGCTGAAAACGCTTCATTTATTCTAAAATGAGTGGGAAGATTAAAGCCTGTCTTCAGGATAAATTGCAGAATAGACTATATTAACTTGTAATTGATGATAGGAGAATACTTCATTTACGTAAACTCTGTTATAACTGATTTGACTATAAATGGGAAAAAAGACAAATTAAGGAATAGGCAGACAATTTTTTATTGTGACTGACTGTCTTGTAATGATTCTGTATTCAAATGTTAATGAAGATATTGCTTTTAATGAAGGTATTACTATAGAAAATATATTTGTATGGATGAAGAGGAAAAAAACTTTTTCTTCAGATTTTTTTTTAATTCCAATTTCCCACTAAGAAATAAAGAAAAGGCCCTGACCAGTGTTGCTCAGTGGTTGAGAGTCCTCCCATGCACAGAAAGATCACCAGTTCGATTCCCAGTCAGGGCACATGCCCAGGTTGGGATTCAACAGGAGGCAACCAATTGATGTATCTCTCTCACATCGCTGTTTCCCTCTCTCTCCCTTCCCTTTCCTCTCTCTCTCAAATTAATAAAAGCATATTTTTCAAATAAAAAAAAAGAACTAAAGAAAAAATACCTTAAACACATCTAACTTGGTGGAAGTTCAAGTCTTAGCATAATGTTGTATTCAGAGAATCAGTACAAGAACCAAAAACCTACAAATAAAAATTTAAAATATTTGCTCAGTCCTCCAAATGGCAATGGAAAAAGAAAATGCTTTGCATGTCAAAATCTAGAAAATTATTCTTGTAAATATCCCTATTAATTTACTGAACACATATGGTGTGATGCTCTCAGAAACCTCTCTAATCTCAAAGTTCTCACTAGATCACCACCCAGCTCACACACTCCCCACTTTAGAATAATTTCCCCACACAAATTCTCCACAACAAAACAAATGAGCTCACAACAGAGAACTCACCCTTTAAGAGAATCCTCTACTTTAGATCTTTTTCTTGAGAGTAAGGAGGGAATTAATTATAGATAATATCTAAATAAGTTAATCTGAGTAACAATTTCCTCTTGGTTGATACATCTTCCATAGCTCCACAAACAACACTCCTGATACTCATTGCTTATTCAATCATTCCTTGCATTTATATTTTCTACCACCTATCCCTCCACTGATAGTGCATAAGTGAGCTTGCCCACTTCCCTCCTACCCCTTCTAGGCAAATCTGATCTGGAATTCACACATGCTTACCATCTCTGCTCTAGCAACATTCAAAGGATATGTTCACTATGCGAGCACCCTTGCAGCCAATGACTGCCAAGTGAAGCAAAAGTGGCATTGTCACAAACCAGGAAACATTCGGTTATTTACCAAATGTCAAGCCTTTGTGTAATCCTACTAGGGCTACTAAATTTGCACCTCCTTTGCTGGGAGACACAAAATAACAATGGCTGAAAGCTGGTCAAGAATGGAAAGCTAATAAGGCTCTAACTCTAATCTGACTCTGAATTTGGAGTGCAGTTCTCTGGAGGGGAAATAAGGAACCCATGTATTGCTATTCACCAGGACCTTGCCCATGGACATTTCAACTTTATAAAGCAAAAATATCCCTGCACTAGTTCTGGTCTGGGTTTATCTTTTACCGCCACAATAGCATCTGAATTTCCTCATGCCATTCTGGCTGTGAAGGAGTCAATGATTTTTCAAATAATTTTATCAGAATATGATCCACAGAAAAAGGACACTTTTTAACTCACAGCGATAGCAGTAGCTAGAGCACACATTTCCATAGGATGATAGTGATACCGGAACCCGTGAGCAGGAATTCTTTCCTGGGTCATGTCTCACGGAATCGAAGAATGAAACCTTGGACTGAAGGAGCTCAAGCAAGGCAGAAGTTTATTGTAAGAAAACACAGACTCCTGGCTCGGGGAGGGGAGGGGACCCAAATAAGCCAGGAGGGAACCCAAATGGGTTGCCATTGAAGCATTTTGCTCTTCTCCCTTATATCTGCTAAAAGCCCACCCCTTGTTTATCTGTCACCCTCTGATTGGCTTAGCAACAATTTCAAATTCTACCAAGCATTCTCCCTCCATTTCTTCTGCAACATTTTATTTTGCACTTGAAGACAAACATCCTTGTCTCATGGCATCCTGTTTTTCTGACATCTGTTTTTCTGCAAGACAAACATTTTGTGGTTTCAGCTAGCTCCAACTGCCATGTCCATGCTTCCTCCTTCTTCCACCCCTTACTCTGTCTGCCTCTACTGTTTCTAACTCCTCTCAGTACCCCCTCCAATTAGGAAACCCCAACTGCTGCTGGGAACAGGGGTGATGACCACTTTAGCTGCTTCCTGCTGAGTAGGGGTGTTGATTGGAAGCAGCTGTCAGGTTCCCATTGGAGGTTGCCTATCTAGGTAGGGGTCCAGGGAAGAAGGTTGCTTGCATTTGTAGTTCCATCTGTAGGACCATCCAGAGTTTTATAGCCTCGAGAAGAAACAAAATGAATTAGGAGGTTTAACAAGCAAGGGCCAAAGGTAAGTGCTAACATGAGCATTAAGAGGTGCCCAGTTAGAGGTTAAAGCCGGAGACCCAGTTAAGATTCTGTAGCCAGGTGCCCCAAGATTCAAAAAGTTGTTGTCAGACTTTTGAGGCCCTATCAACTAGATTCTTGGCCTTGTCCATTACTATGCCAGACTGATTGGCATAGAAACAGCATTCTTCCTCTAGGAATAGGCATAGCCCCCCTTTCTTGGCTGCAAGGAGGTCACGTTCTGATTTTGGAGGGTTACTGCTGCCAGCGAATCTATTTGATCCTTTATTGCAACAATTCTTTGGGCAGTTTCCTCTAAACTACTTACTAATGCCTTCACACTGTTGTGCTTTTTTTTTAAGTATGTTGATATTTTCAAATTCAAGAAACAGAAATTATTATATATAATATTTCATAAAAAGGGAATATTATGAGTAAAAGTACATGTATATATGATATTAATAGTATGTATACAAAACTATGTTCCAACTAAGTATATAAAATGGACTATATATATATATATATATATATATATATATATATATTGCATGATTTTGTATATAGTATAAAAATAATCTTTTCACTATGGATGTTTCTCATTTGTCATGCCCTATGTAAAAAACATTGCATAAGTAAGAAAATGAAACTGAGACATTCATAAAGAAACATTAAAAGTGTTATTCATATAATGGCAATATTTTCTGGTGATTGTGGTGGACAGAAATGAGAAGAAATAAGAGCAAACCTAGTTTTTATGTTTATGAACAGATGTAGCTAAAGTTAATTTTGAAAACAATATATAAAAATGTTCATCCTGTGATATAGTTGTGACATCATGCTCCATTTTGAGTTGATTACAGAATACAGGTAGAAATGAAGAAAAATAAGGGATATCATGGTATCTAAAGGCAAAGAATGCTGTCATTAAAAGCTAAAATTGAGCCGAAATCAGTTTGGCTCAGTGGATAGAGCGTCGGCCTGCGGACTCAAGGGTCCCAGGTTTGATTCCGGTCAAAGGCATGTACCTGGGTTGCGGGCACATCCCCAGTAGGAGATGTGCAGGAGGCAGCTGGTCGATGTTTCTCTCTCATCGATGTTTCTAACTCTCTATCTTTCTCCCTTCCTCTCTGTAAAAAATCAATAAAATATATTTTAAAAAAAAAGTTAAAATTGAAACAGATCCTCTTTAAAGGGTCTCCTTTCTCAGGAATAATTCTGACAAAGTGAGTGAAAGGAGATGTAGCCATATCTAGTAAATTGAACAGCAAACACAAACTGGGAGTTTGGTTTTGATGTCCTGAATTCTCATGACTATTTTTCCTCCTAGATCACATTAATCTAATTAATTATTTATTAATTAAAAGAATCACAATGTATAAGAATGAGTGCAGTTTTAAATGATTATGTAAGTAAATTTGTATTGTTAAATTTTAGGAAAAAAATAATAAAAGAGATATAGTATTACCATTCATTTAGCTGAAAATTTTAACAGCAAATAACAGGTTTGCTGAGTGTCTTTCTTTAAAATGTTTTTGCCTACGTTTTTATGTGCTATCCTATATAATAAAAACCTAATATACTAAGTGTCTGGTCATCTGGTCATCTGTTCAACCAATCAAAATGTAATATGCTAATGATATGCTACGGCTGCTCAACCACTGGCTATGATGTGCACTGACCACCAGGGGGTAGACGCTCAACACAGGAGCTGCCCCCTGGTGGTCAGTGTGCTCCCACAGCTGGAGCGCCACTCAGCCAGAAGCTAGGCTCACAGCTGGTGAGCACAGTGGTGGTGGCGGGAGCCTCAGCCCAGCTTGTGCCCTCTTGCAGTCCAGGAGCCCCACAATTGATCGCCCTGTAGAAGGAGGCCCCGCCCACCCGCCACAGCGCCACCACCCGGTAGCCTGGGCCTCCCTCTTTGGGGCGATTGATCGCTGGGCTCTGTAATTGATTGCCCCAAAGAGGGAGGCCCTGTCCACCCAGCCAGGGCTCTGCGATGGATCATCCTCACAGAGAGAAACCACGCCCACCCACTGCAGCCTGCTGGTTGGTGGCCTGGGCCTCCCTCTGTGGGGCGATCATGGGGTGATGATGGGGCCCTCTGACCAATCACATCACACCACCTTGGCTGGCCTGGCACCAGTGGGTGTCATAGCATGGTCATCCAGAAGGTCGTTCTGCTATTCGGCCATTCAGTTGATTTGCATATTACGCTTTTATTATTATAGATGCTTTTTCTTTATAAATGACTACAATAAAGTAGGATACTACATATATCATTATATATATATATATATATATATATATATATATATATATCCCCTAAGCAACCAGCCAACCAGCTGACCGGCCGGTTGCTATGACATGCAATGACACCAGGGGGAAGAGGCTCAATGCAGGAGCTGCTGAGTGACAGCAACTTTGCAGAATGCCCTCTCGCACTCTGGGACCTCTCAGGGGATGTCAGACTGCTGGTTTCGGCCCGATGCCTGTAGGCCAGGCCGAGGGATTCCACCTGCCAGAGGGACACCTCACACCGCAAACACCCTTCGAGCCCCGGTGTCACCCCAGGTGTGGCCAGCTGGGGAGGGACCGCAGGAGGTTGGCTCCAGGGTGTGTCTGGCCCGTCTCACACAGTCCCACCCGCCAGCCACCTTCTAATTAATTTACTTTCAATGTGCACAAATCTGTGCACTGGGCCTCTAGTATACATTATTTTGCTTGTTCTAGGATTTCATATAAGTGAAATCATAGTGTATGCATTATTTTGTATTTAGCTTCTTCTGGTCAGCATAATGTTTTTTTTAGATTCCTTCAAAGTGGTGTTAAACAGTGGTTAATATCTGTATTTTTTAAATCACTGAATAGCATTTCATTGTATGAATTGTATAAATATGTGAAGATTTACTCATCTATCCATCCACCTTTTTATGGATGTTTTTGTTTTGTGTTTTTTGTTGTTTTTTCAGTATGGGGTAATTTGAATAAATGTGCTATGGAAGTTTATGTATAAGTCTTTTTATAGACGTATTTACTCAGTTCTTTAGGGTAAATATCCTGGAATAGAATTGCTGATATATGCAGTACACATATACTTAACTTTATAAGAAAGTGTCAAAGACTTTTCCAGAGTGCTTGTTTTGTTTTATACTGACACAAGCTATTCTGAGAGTTCTCATTGATCTTTGTCTTGCTAGTACTTTAGGTCATCAAGTCATGTTAATTTATGAGCGTATACGGATATCTCAATGTGCTGTAATTTGCATTTCTCAGATGACTAATGATGATGAGCAACTTTCTAAGTGCTTATTGTGAAGTGACTGTTAAAATATTTTGCCTATTTTTAATTTTATTGGGATTTTTGTCTGGGTTGTAAGGAATTTTTAAAAAAGGCATTTTCTGAACACAAACTCTGTCAGATATATGTATTAGCAATATAATCTTCAAGTCAGTAGCTTGCCTTTCATTTTCATAAGAGTTTCTTGTGAAAAACAGATATTAATAATTTTGTGAATTCTAATGTAGTAGCCGTTTTATGTTAATAGTTTCCCAATATAAGATTTATTTGTCTATTCAAATATCAAATGATTTTTCTTTTATGTTTATCCTAGAGTTGAATAGTTTTAGATTTTGTATTTAATTATATTTTCATATCAAATTAATTCTTTTTTTAAAAAAATATATTTTATTGATTTTTTACAGAGAGGAAGGGAGAGGGATAGAGAGTTAGAAACATTGATGAGAGAGAAACACCTATCAGCTGCCTTCTGCACACCCTCTACTGGGTATGTGCCCACAACCAAGGTACATGCCCTTGACCGGAATCGAACCTAGGACCCTTCGGTCCACAGGCCAACTCCCTATCCACAGAGCCAAACCGGTTAGGGCTAATTCTTTATTTAGTATAAAGGTTGAGATATTTGAATTTCTGTACAAATGTCCATTTGCTTTATCAACATTTGCTGAAAATACTCATTGTATTAATTTGGAAACTTTTTCAACCACCAATTGCCAGATATATGTGTGTTTTTTCTAAGCTATCTATTTCTTTTAATTTAATACATGTCTATCCTTATCATTATCACACTGTTTCAATTACAGTTGCTCTACTTTAAAAAGAGCTCTTTGCTACTTGAGGTTTTTACTTTTCTTAATAAATTTGAAATCAACTTGTCAAATACTACAAGATAATGCTTACTGGGATTATGACTAAGATTAAGTTGAATTTATAGAATAATTGGAGAATTACAATCTAATTGTATTGAGTCTTTCAAATGACATAACTATATATTAAGATTTTTATCTCAATAATGCTTTATAATTATCAATATACAGAACTTGTAAATATTTTGAAAATTTTATGATTTAATATCTTGTCAATGTTATTATAAATAGTATTTTTGATATTCATTTTTTAATTGTTTACTTTTAGTATAAACAGTTATAATTGACTATTATATATTGATATTGTATGCTACAACCTTGATAAATTTCCTTATTAGATATTATGTTTTATTCCTAGATTCTTTAATTATGAAAAATAAATTACAATGTAATATGTAAATAAAGACACTTTTGCTTTCCCCCCCCCTCCAACATTTATGCCTTTGTATCTTTTTCTCACCTTATTTCAATGGTAACCATCCCTCAAACCAAGGTGAGGTAAGAGCAAGTATCTTTACTTTAATTCTTGATCTTAAGGCAAACTCATTCTGGAATTTACAAGTCATTATGAGTGTAAGTGGAGGTTTTTAGTAGATACTGTATCAGTTGTAATGAAATACTTTCTCTTCCTAATCAATTTGTAAAAGATGGATGTTAAATATCATCAAATGCATTTTCTACAACTATTACAACTATTATGATTATGGCTTTTCTCCCTTACTCTGTTAATATGGTGATTTTATTGACAGACTTTTGAAGGATAAACCAAGTCACATGCCTGGAATAAACCCCACTTGGTCTCTTCTATTACATTCCTAATATGAATCATTTGTGTTTTTATCTTACTTAATGGTGAGTCTAGCTATATGTATATAAATTTTATGGGCTGTTTTAAAAACACAACATTAGTTTCATCAATGTTATCTTTTTTTAAAATTTAATTGGTTTCCACTTTCATTTTTATTTTTACTTTCTTGTATTTACCTTGGGTTAAATTTAACACTCCTCCTCCCCTTTCGATTCTTAATATGGAAGCTTAACTCATTAATTTTTAATGCCATTTCTAAAGTAAGCTTTTAAATTTATAATTTTTTCTATAAGCATTACTTTATCTGAATACCACAAATAATATGTTTTATTTCTCTTTTTATTCAGTTTATATATTTTTTAAATTTCCCCTGGGATTTTATTTCAATAATATTTGGATATTTTCATAAATCTTTTTATAACCTAATATCAGAATTGACAGCATGTCATCTTATGTTTTTGATTTTAGGAAGTAGAGTTTCCAGGGGCATGGCTATCTTTGAGACCGTCTACCACATCTGCAGACATACTTGGCTTTATGTCTTCTGGATGAACTGACCCTTTGTCATTACATAATTTCTTTATGTTTGAAAATATTTTTTGTACTGATTGCACTTTGATATTAACATACTCAAGTTCTCTGATGATTGGTGTTTTGATATTTTATGATTTTTTATACTTTCTATTTAAACTGTCTTTGTATTTAAATTGAGTTTCTTATGGACATTGCAAAATTGGGTCTTGATTTGTAATTCAGATATTTTAGACCATTGACAAATGATGTAATTATCAATGTACTTAGACTGAACTTAAAGCTACAATGTTATTTGTTTTCTATAAGTCCTTCTGTAGTTTGCTTATTTTTCATCCTTTCATGCATTTCAATCCATTGACTACTTTTAATATTCTTTTATTTTCACCATTTTCCTTCATTTAGAGTCTATCTTCAAATATATTACTTAACATATAATGTAGAAATCTTTCTATTTCATCCACCTCTCTTTTATGTTTTTGCTGTTATATGTTTTACATTTCTGTATATTATTGGCCTCAGATACATTGCATTTTTTCTATAAAAGTCAATTATATTTAAAGTAATTTAAATGAGAGAAAAAATAACATTCTATAATTTCCAAGATATTTATGATTTCTGGAAAACTTCATTCCCTTAGTGAAAATCCAAATTTCCATTTAGATCATTTACTGACTCAAGTTTGCATTTGAGTTATTTTCCTTCAACTGAAGAACTTCCTTTATCTTGTTGGGTAATGGATACCTTAGATTTATTTCTCTTGGCTTTGTCTGGCTGAAAAATGTCTTTATTTTACTTTACTTTGAAGTACATATTCAATAGCACTAAAATTCTGGTTTGCTAGATATCTTTTCATTTTAGTGCATTACTGATGTCACATTGTATTATCTTCTTTCATTGTTTTGTAAGAGATATCTGTAGTAGTTAATATCTTTGCTTTCATGTCTGTAATGTGTCTTTTTTTTTTAAGATGCTCCTAGGAGTGTTTCTTCATTACTGTGTTTTAGCATTTTGATTATCATGCACCTTGCTTTAGATTTTTTTATGTTTAATTTGGTATTTGTTTAGTTTCTTATATATTTGTTGATTTTATCAAATTATTAAATACTTGGATATTACTTATTCAAAATTTTTTCAATTATTTAATATTGTCCCAAGTTCCTGAGACTGTTCGTGTTTTAGCTTTTATGTTATGTGCTTCATTTTGCATAGTTTCTCTTGCTATGTCTTCACATCCAACAGTCTGTGAGCAGGCTCTTCTACTGCATATTTAATTTCAGATTTCTTTTTTTTTTGTTTTAAGTTCCATTTTTCATATCTTCCATCCCTTTGCTCTGAATATTCATATTTTTCCTTAAATTCTTGAATATATTTATAGCAGCTCATTTAAAGTCTTAGTCCACTAATTCCATCATCTATGCCCATTCAGGGTCTTGTTAATAAAGGTTTTTACTTTGATATTGGTCATGTTTTCATGCTTCTTCACATGTCTAGTAATTTTTTACTGGATGCTAGACATTATAAATATTATACTATTGATTTTTTGGGGTTTCTTGTTTTCTTAAAGTATATATTGGGTATTAAAATTAAAAAATAAGTTATCTTGTCTATCAGTTTGATCTTTTTATGCTTATTTTTGTTTTCTTATGCCAGGTATAGTGTAGTTTTTAACTGTATTCCAGTGCTAGTTTAGCCTTTCTAACTAGGTATTGCCCATCTGTGGTATTTATCAAAATCCCGATTGTTCATTGAGGTGTCTCCACATTGACTGCTTCAAACTTAAGTATATTCCATCCCTAGAAGCTGTTAGAACTGTTCAGGTTATAATCCCCAATGGTAGTAATTTTCCTAATAATTTTTTCCCAGTCTCAAGGCATCTCACAGTAACACATGTGCATCTTAGAATTCAGCAAAAAATTTGGGATTTCTAGAAAGCTTTATCCAACCACTTATTTGTATAGTTCTCTCCTCCCTGGTATTTTGCCCTACACATTCCAACCAGTACAGCTTCACTGAACTCTGATTTTTGTCTCTTCAACTTTATAAGACTACCATAATTTGTTTGCATTCTCCCTCCCAGATTATGCTTTTAAAACAGAGAGTCAGGAAAATTATAGAATGCAGTCCAATTTTCTTATTTCAGTAATCATAGTCCTGGACTCTCAATAGTATAATGTCTGAGGACAATTATTTCATATATTTTGTTGAATTTTCTAATTGTTTAAAATAGGAAGTCGTGTCTGATCTACTTACATCCTGATAGTGAGAAATATACGTTCACTTTAATTTCAATATTTTTACCAATTTTTTTTAGTTTAATAAACCTAAGTTATGCAGAATATTAAATAATAGTTATATTTTACAATAATCTATTTTAATGAAACCTAAACAGTTGCAGTTGGGAAAAAAGAAAAGGATTATAGCACATGACATATGAGATGACTTTAGCAGCTATTCTATATCATATAAGCATTGGTGCTGTCTCCTACATGGAGGTAACATTATCCTCAATAAATATAATTCACTGAATTTAAAATTAATCTCTTGAGTCTCCCAAATCATCAACTAATCAAAAAGCAGAGCATAATATTCTATTATAATTGAAATAAACATTTTTATTGAAGAAAACCATTAATGGACTATTTATAATATAGCAATCCAGTCCTTTATATTATGACAAATTTAATAAAGAAAAACCAAAAATATGAGTAAAGAGAAATAGAAAGAGAAGACATAATAGCTCCTGAATAAGATTATAAAAATAATAAAATATATGTCGAGCCCTAGGCTGTGTGGCACAGTGAATAGAGCGTTGGCCTGCAGACTGAAGGATCACAGGTTCGATTCCAGTCAAGGGCATATGCCTGGGTTTCGGGTTCAAGATGCCCAGTAGGGGGTGTGCAGGAGGCAGCCAATCAATGATTCTCTCCCATCATTGATGTTTCTATCTCTCTCTATCCCTCTCCTCTTCTCTGAAATCAATAAAAATATACTAAAAAATATATATGTGTCGAATGTGGCCAGAGAAAGGAGAGGAATTGTAAAAAGCAAAAGCAATAATTGGGGAACAGTATAACCAAGAAATTCAGAAGTGAATTACGTAACTACATAATTCTATTCATTCTATTTGTGAAACATCCACATGATGTGAATTGAAACTCCCTTTAAATAATGGTAAGAGAAGACAGCAGGATTTTAGGAGAAAGGCAGATCAAACTTAGCAGGAAAAAAAAAAAAACATGAGTAAAGGATAAAAGGGAGAAAATGCAAGTTCCAGAAATGAAAATAAAGCCAGTTTTGCTACAATGAGTGGGAGTACTATAAAATAAGACTAGAAAATATAAGATAAATTGGGGCCAAATCATATAGGTCTTTGAATGCCAGGCCAAAGATTTGCTGCTCTTTTTGGTTAAAAATGGGGAGTCATTGAAGGTTTCTGAGTAGGGGAGTAAATTGACTTTGGGTCAATTACTCTGGCTGCAATGTGTAAAGTAGATTGGAAGAGGGAGAGAATAAAAGTGAAGAGACACCCTGGGGAGCTATTGAGGTAGATTAGGTGACACTTAATGAGAACCTGAGCTATAAGAGTAGCAGTAGGACTGGAAAGAAAAGGATGAATTCAAGGTATTTTTCATGGGTGCAATCTATGGGGCTTAGTGACTAATGAGATCTGAGGAAACCGTTACAAAAAGATTCTGAGATTTTTAAGCTTGAGTTACTGAGGAAGTGGTAGAGAAGGGGCATAAGCAGAGAAAGCAGGTTTAAATGGTTGTAGGTGTATGTGGGTGGAGAGTGTTGGTAATGATGTGTTTCGTGCTGGTGGGGGTTTATGTGTAAGGGGTGATGAAGTAGATTTTGATATTTTGCCCTTGTCAGTAGTGGAGGATAGTAGTTTTCAGAAAAATGAATAGAGTAATTAATTCTAGCATTAGAAGGACTGCACTTGGTTCATAGTTGGCTCTTAGTTGACTGAACCAATCTTAATTAATTCCAAAGAACATTTTCACTCATTCATTCAACAAATATTTGTTGGAAAGGTGCTCTGAAGTTCAAGTGGCAGCAACCTTTTTCTTCATGACTCAAGTCTTGGAGAATATAGCAGAGATGTAATCACTCAGAATACTGACATAATATTTTTTGAAATACATTCATAAAATATGTTCCTGCATATCTGCTAATAACGGAATGACCCTTGTCTTAATCCACTCAGGCTTCTATAACAGAAAACACAGAGACTAGGTGGCTTAAAGAGCAAATATTTAACCCTGGCTGGTTTGGCTCAGTGGATAGAGCATCAGCCTGTGGACTGATGGGTCCTGGGTTTGATTTAGGTCAATGGCACATGCCTGGGTTGCGGGCTCAATCCATAGTGGGGGGCATGTGGAAGGCAGCCGATCAATCATTCTCTCTCATCATTGATGTTTCTATCTCTCTCTCCCTCTCCCTTCCTCTCTGAAATCAATACAAATACATATTTAAAAAAAAAACAAAACACAAACATTTATTTCTCACAGCTCTAAAGGGTAAGAAGTTCAAGATCAAAACAGTGGCAGGTTCTGTGTCTGGTGAGGGCCAGTGAATTCAAATGAGAGTGATTAGCACAAGAAGAACAAAGGGAGTTATTTGCTTGACCTATAGGACCTTGGATAAATGAGTACATTCGTGGTAGGCAGATTCTCACAGCAAACACCTCTACAGAGAAATCTGTCAACCCTCGTAAGTTTTGGAATGGAAATGAGTCTCACTTAAAAGATCACCAAAACAGAACTGGCACAGAATTAGCCAAAAAAATAAAAATTCTTCCCCATGCATACTAATGCCTTGTGGAATTTAGCATGGCTATCTCCAAGGGGCAGATGAATAAGCAGAATAAATGAGGACTCCCTCATTTAAGACTACCATAGAATTTCTCTGGATCTTGAGAATTGCATATCCAGGGATCTCAAATTTAACATTTCCAAAGCAGGAATATTTTTCAACTCTAAACAGAATTAGCTGCATAATTTATAGGGCCCAGTTCAAAAAGCATTAACAGCCCTAACCGGTTTGGCTCAGTGGATAGAGTGTCGGCCTGTGGACTGAAGGGTCCCAGGTTCGATTCCGGTCAAGGGCATGTACCTTGGTTGTGGGCACATCCCCAGTAGGGGGTGTGCAGGAGGCAACTGATCGATGTTTCTAACTCTCTATCCCTCTTACTTCCTCTCTGTAAAAAAATCAATAAAATATATTTAAAAAACACACACACAAAAAACAAAAAGCATTAACAATGTCATTTAGATAATAAAACATAAAGCTTTTTATTTTCTTCTATGCTCCCTCTCAATTGTCATGACCTTATTTTTAATTGTTTACTTAGTGTTGTGAACCTCACTTACAAAACACAAAATCAAAGATAATATTATTAAAATTTAAACATGGCCAGCACAAAGCATTAAGCCCCAGTGTGAGGCCCTTCTGGGTATGGTAAACTGTGCAACTACATTGGACTTATACCAGTAGAGCTGGCCCTGAATCCATTCTCAACCCAGCTACTCCCTTAATCTCCCTTAGATCAGTAAATAACATCACAATTTTCCAGTTATTCAGTTTTTATACTTAATTGTCATCCTTAACTTCTTTACTAACAATCTATTATGTTAAGGAACTGTATCTAAAATAAAAAATTCCTTCTAACCACCTCTTGAATTATTATCACAATAACTTTTTAACAGTTTCTCTTGCTTTTATTTTTGCTCACCTAGATCTGTCCTCCACAAACAACCTGGTAATCTTTTATTTTTTTAAATATATTTTATTGATTTTTTTATAGAGAGGAAGGGAAAGGGATAGAGAGTTAGAAATATTGATCAGCTGCCCCCTGCATACCCCCTACTGGGGATGTGCCCACAACCAAGGTACATGCCCTTGACGGGAATCGAACCTGGGACCTTTCAGTCCGCAGGCCAACGCTCTATCCACTGAGCCAAACCAGTTAGGGCTGGTAATCTTTTAAAAACATTAAGCAGGTCATTTTACTTTTCTTCTCAAAATCTTCCAAAGACTTCACATCACACCTAAAAATAAAAGTTTTATCATGGTTTTCAAGTACTTACAAGATTTGACCCCTGCCTATCTCTCATCTTATCTTATATTCCTTAAAACTGAGATTTTTAAAATAATTTATCTTCTATAACCTTGAAACATTTTTCCCAGATATTGTTTTCTCAGATGTCATCTCCTTAGAAATATGTTCTCTGACTATCCTATTGAAAGGCTGCACTGTACTTCTGATTAATTGATTATAAGTTGTGGGTTCCATGACCTCTTTCTCAGCTTTGATAATTTGCTAGAATAGGTCACGGACTAATACTTCACTTGTGTTTACTGGTTTATTATGAGGATGCAAATGAATAGCCAAATGAAGAAGTGCATAGAGAGAGGTCTAGAAGAATTGCAAGCACAAGAACTTCTGTCTCCATGAAATTGGGGTGTGTTTCCCCATCCCATGTATTTGCAGAACCAACTAAAATGGTTCTATCTTGTTTAACAACACACTGGATTGATTTTCAGAGAAAACAGACCAAAACCCCAAGTCATGCAGCTGAATCATGCACAGTGGAGAGAACTTTGACCTCCAGACACACCCAAAACCAAAGTCTCCACTTAGACATACACACACCAAAGGACTGGGACATAACTGAAACATGAACAATGAAAGCCTGTCAGAAGCAAAGGGTCATTGTCCAGGAAGATGCCCTTTTACTATAAATGGACAAGTTCCAAGGTCCTTTAATAAAAACTTACCCAACCAGCACTTCCACATAAGTGCTCCTCATAACCCATTAAAAACCTGTCACCTGGCCCAGCAAGAAAGATGCATTCGAGGCACCATGAGGTCTTTCATCTTCTCAGTTGGCAATTTCTCAATAAATAAACCTTTCTTGACTCCAAATTCTGACATTTTGAGTGTTGGCCTTGTGAAGAGTCCATCACACAGACTTCGGTTTGGTAATATCCACATGTGAAAGTTTTCATTCATGTGTACGCTCTCTGAACTTCTTTTGTCAATAATTTTTATAGCGCTCAATCTTCAGCTCCATATTCCCTTCTTAAAGGTTGGTGGGTGGGGCATAAAGTTCCAACTCTCTTATTACTTGGCCTGTCTGGTGAATGACTAACCCTATTTGAGGCTATTTAGGGCCCACCCTAAGTCACCTCATTAGCATGAACTCATGTGTGAATAAAAGCTGTTCAGGGTGAATAATAAAAGACACTCTTATTACTCAAGGAAATTTCAAGAATTGTAACAGCTTTGTGCCAAGAACTGGGGACAGAGACCAAATATATTTTTGAATTATACTACATTTACCTAAAATTATAAACGTGCATTATTCTTTTTCTCCTGAGCTCAATTTTTCCTCCTTATAGTTATCACAGCATTTTAATTAATAATGTATTTGTTTATATATTTATTTTCTATACCCTGTACAGGAGGAACAAACTTTCCTCTACTTTGGTTGGTCTAATAATCAAATAAAAATTAGACAGATTAGCAGGAGAAAATAAGCAAGTTTAATACATACTTATGCATGGGAACCCCACATATATTGAGTCAGAGACTCCACATGAAGGAGAGGCTCTGAGACAGAAAGAAGGATTAAAGTACATAAGACATTCTCAGCTGGAGATGAGGTAATGAACCCTGGGGGCTTCAAAGGGTCATTGTAGGATGATAAGAAGAGCAAATGCTTAGAAATAAAAGCTTGCCCTGCCATATATGTGGGTGGAAAAGCTTATGGCTGACAATCTCTTATGGGTAAAGCCTCTAATTCAAATTCTGCTAGGCAGTTAGGGTAGGGGTGGCAGAAGTTTCTCCAGAGCTAGCTCAAAATGGTCTGTATATCACAGAGGCACATCTTGGGGGTGACTCGTTCTGGACTTCCACTCTTTTATCTCCTAAATGTATAGAATAAATAAAGAAGTAACTGACTATAACCATAAGTTATTACTTAAATTTCTCATATAAGGTAGAACCAGGGCTTATAATTAGAAAATAAATTCAGTTATATATTTGCCTACTTGAATCTTTACTACTTAATTTATAGCCATTATGTCTCCATTAGGACTCCTGAGCTACCAGTGTGCTGCCTCACTTCTGTATGACCAACAGGAACCTATTTTGTTAATAACTGAAACAAACTTTTATAGGCAAATATTGTATGCCTGTCAGTAACTTATGTTTCCAGGAATTAGAACTAATGTATAAAGTTTTAATTCATCAACCAAAGTCTATCTTTTCTGGCATGATATTACTTGGAGTTAAATCGTACATTGTTCCATGGAATAATATTTATTGCTAAGCAGAAATTTTATTAAAACAACTTTGTCTTGCCTGGCCAGTTTGGCTCAGTCAGTGGTTGAGCATTGACCCTTGAACCAGAAGGTCTCAGTTCAGTTCTCAGTCAGGTCACATGCTCATGTTGTAGGCTTAATCCCCAAAGCAGGACGTGCAGGAGGCAGCCAATCAATGATTCCCTCTCATCATTGATGTTTCTATCTCTCGCTCCCTCTCCCTTCCTCTCTCTAAAATCCTAAAAACCTATTTAACATAAAAACAAAACAAAATTTGTCTTTATGTACTCACTAAAGAATATTTAATAAGTACCTATTTATTGAGCAAGTCCCCTATGAAGCACTATGAGAAATATGAGGACAAATCAGACAGAGACCCTAACTCTAAGGAATCTGTCATCAAGAACTGACTCATTAAGCCCTAACTGGTTTGGCTCAGTGGATAGAGTGTCAGCCTGAGGACTGAAGGGTCCCAGGTTCGAGTCCAGTCAAGGGCATGTACCTTGGTTGTGGGCACATCCTCAGTGGAGGGTGTGCAGGAGGCAGCTGATCCATGTTTCTCTCTCATCGATGTTTCTAACTGTCCCTCTCCCTTCCTCTCTGTAAAAAAATCAATAAAATATATATATTTTAAAAAGAACTCATTAAAATTTTAACAAAAATTACAAAACTTCAGTAAAAAAAAAAGTCACTTCTTTTGAGAAGAATTAAGTATTTACCAGAAGACTTGAAATAAAGTTGGGCTTTGCCCTAGCCAGTTTGACTCAGTGAATAGAATGTTGGCCTGTGGACTGCAGGGTCCCAGGCTCCATTCTAGTCAAGGGCATGTATCTTGGTTGTAGGATCCTCCCCAGCCTGGGCCTTGGTCGGGGTGCATGCAGGAGACCACCAATCATTGTCTTTCCCTCTCTCCTCCCCTCTCTCTAAAAATCAATGGAAAAATATCCACAGGTGAGGATTAAAAATAATAATAAAAAATAAAGTTGGGCTTTAAAGTATGGATACTAAATACTCCATTTCTCTTTCTTATAATTATTTTTCTGTGTACAACTTGAAATTCTTTAGGCTCTAGCTTATCTATACTGATAAAAGGGTAATATGCTAATTAGACCGGACAGACTGGACGTCTTCCCGATGTCCTTCCGGACAAAGCCGCAGAGGCTGCGAGGGCCAAGGAGGGCCGGTGGCCGGCAGTGGCAGCAGCTGCAGGGTGATGGGGGCAGTGCCTTCCCCTGATTTGCCCAGTTGCCTCCTGCAGAGGGCGACCCCTGCAGTAGGACATCCCCTGAGGGCTGCCAGACTGTGAGAGAGGGCAGGCTGGGCTGAGGGAGCCCCCCCACCCCCAGTGCACAAATTTTCATGCACCAGGCATCTAGTGTAGATATAATTATGTACCTCATTAATGAGTACAATTTTAAAATTATGTACTAACAAAAAATGAATAACTGATAAAAATTTAATCTGAATCCAGTATTTCTTATGCCACTTTTAGGAATGCCTACATAGATGGAAAATACAGTGTATTGTCTTAGTATTTGAACCCAAAGTAAAGTTATAATAAGTGCTGGTGCAATAAGAAATGTTAAATGTGATGGGCAAACCAGCTGAACAAACAGGCTGGAAATTTGTTTTATGAAACTCACCTTACAGAATTTCACCCCATAAAACACATACACATGCAGGATTAATTTTTCCCTGCCTATGTACCATTAGAAAAAGCCCCTTTTAATCATATTCTGGATATACATTTGGTCCTATTTGAACACAATTTATGAAAACTGACTTTCTTATTTGAATTTCACCTTTTGACAACTGGACAAAAATCCAAGTAAGGCAGCATGGTTAACTGTTATTCTAATACACAGAGATCTGAATCTTAACGTTAAACAACTCAAATTCACCAGAATGCAACTTATGCTGAAATTGTTACTTTTATTTCATTTTATTGTCCTCAATATAATTCCATGTCCTTTTCAAATTACCTTGCAAATAAATACTTTTGAGCACAATTCAAAGAAAATACAAGTTATCTAACAGCAACTTTAACAAAAACCTCAGACTATCTTAATCATAAATAAAAACTAATAAAGCAGGAGCTAGAAAATCCAAAAACTTAACCTTTCAGTTCCTCTTTTTATAAGATTATCTCCAGAAGCCTACACTCTAACACTTTTCCCAGCTCAGACATAGATTTGGCCAGAAATGAAGGGATACAGGGCAAAATGTATTAACAGCTTTGTCAAATAGACATTTAAGTATACATTTTTCTCTTTATTTTTTCCTATAAATTCCAAGGCATTTGTGACTGGATTAGACAAAAATCTTTTGTTGTCATAGTCTGCAATTTTGCCTATTGGGGCAGTAATTAGCACCTCTAAGTTATAAAGGCATTTGAATAATTTAGTGTGTGTCACTATTATTTCCAGTGCCATGATAGTTTTCCTCTGACAGAATTTTGGATGTACAGCACCACGTACTGACTAGACAATGTTTGTGCTATTTGCTAATTCCAGGTTAGTCTGCATTTCATCACATACAGATTTCCTGAACCTTCTAGGGTAAACAGTTAGACACAAGTAGAGCAAGGACAACAGGCCAGGTACAGAAGGCACTAGGATGGTAAGCCCAAGGTACCTAACAATGGCCAATACAGTTTACACCTCCTGACCTTTTATATTGCTGGTCATGTGGTTCATCTTTCCTCCCTTGGCGTGTTGCTGGTCATGCATGTTAGACCAGCTTACAGCAGGGAGTGAACAAGAGGGCAGGAGAATAGCTCTTAAGCATTTTCTCCTAGGAATAACATCTAGGCCTCAGTTGTATTTCAGCTCCAGGCCCAGACAAAAAAACAGCAAAACCAAATAAGCAACACCCAACACCATGGCTGACCTCTGGGCCAATTGCATTGAATAATGACCCCCTGATCTGAGAGGAAAGAGAGAGGGAGAGAGGGAGAGGGAGAGAGAGAGAAAGAAATATCATGTGAGAGGGAAACATCAATCAGTGGAGACCAGGACTTTAAAAGGACACATCTGGAAAGCTACTGAATATTTAATTGAGATCCTCCCATGGGATGTCCCCTAAAATTTCCACCCTTAAAACCCTTGGGCCTGAGGACCCAGTGTGCTCTCCCTCCCGGGAAGGCGCCCGCACCTTTCTCCTCCCCCACCTTCTTCCTCCCAGATACTTTACCTTTCTTTCTCCTAAGCTCTAAGGGCCCCTTCTTTGGTCTCTGCAACTTGTTTCCTAAGCTCATTTCTTCTACCTCTGTGACTTCCTAAATAAACTTTCTTTTATAGTTTGAGTCTTGGCTCTGAATTATTTCTTAGGCAGAACTCAAGTACCAAGGTTGCTGAACCAAGGTCCAGGCGGCCACCAACATTCTGGTGCCATTACTTGGCTCCTCTGACTGTGATTTGAAATGTGTCATCCTGGTGCAGTGCCGCAGATTCCAAAGAAGCCCACCCAGAACTACTCTGCAGACCAGCACCTGTGCTCGGTACTGCCTGGGGCTCCTTGTGCGTCACTGGCTCCTCACTTTGCATTGGGTGGACTTAAACCAGTTTTCCTTGGAATTCTGGGCCTCCCTATTTTAAAGCATGAGGCTGACTTTCTTTGAGCTGTTTTATTTTTAAATCCTTGAGTTGAAGCTAAAAGTTAAATGTTGAGAAAACCTAGGCTTTAGTTAAAGGTCCAATAACCAAGGACAGAAGAAAAAAATGAATGGCTGGTTTTTACCTTTGGCTTTTCAATTAGAATTGCTTTCTGAGAGCCTGATCAAACCTTTTTGCTGGATAAATGAGAGCCTGAACTCATTTGGCTAAGAATATAAGGAGGATTTTCTTCCTCCAGTTCAAATCTTGGGTATTCTTAGGAAACTTAAGACTTTCTGTGGAGGTGTCAAGGGGCATCCCCCACAATGTGCAAGAGCCCCATAGGGAAAGTCAAATAATTGACTTGTTTAGGACACACACATAAAGGTTGGTTTCCTAGTGCGTTGAGTCGTTGAGTCCTCACAGCTGTATTAAAGAGCCGAGGAGGAACACGGAGACACACAAGGGGAATTGAGATGACTTGGGATGTGACAGTCCTTTGGAGCACAACTCACAAACAGCACCCTTAAGTCCACTACATGATATCCCTAAAAATCTCTTTAGACTTTATGGATCCCAAAATAGATCTAAAACTAACATGGAAAATCCTGCCTCCCAGGCCAGAAAATCCCAGCCTCCAGCCCTCATTAATATTACTGGAGATATACAATTAATAGGAATCCATTACTTACAGAAATGGGAAGATTTGACAAGAAGCAATACCAATTTAAGATGGCTAAAATGTAGCCCTTTTGATGCTTAAATTAATTTTTGCATGCAAAATTAGAAAAGTTTGGTTCTAAACTAAACTGAATGGAAAGCTTATCCTCTCTCTCTCTCTCTCTCTCTCTCTCTCTCTCTCTCTCTCTCGTGTGTGTGTGTGTGTGTGTGTGTGTGTGTGTGTGTGTTTATTGACCTGAGAGAAAGAGAAGGGATAGAGGGAGAGGGGGAGAGAGAGAGAGAGAGAGAGATATCATGTGAGAGGGAAATATCAATCAGTTGCTTCCCACAATGTGTCCCAACTAGGGGTCAAACCCGCAATCTAGGTATGTGTCCTACCACCTTTTAGTGCATGAGTCACTCAGCCAGGGTGGGAAGCTTATCTTGATTACAAGTTAGGGGCTTCAGATTAAAGTACAGATAAATTGCGTTCAGAATAGAAAAACAGAAAGGCAGGTCTCAGGCAGAGGGAAACCAGTGGTTTTATACATTCCTTGGACTAAAAGAGAATTAAGAAATCTACCTAAGGATTTTCCTGACTTTCTCTAAAACTGGTTTCTAGGAGCAAAACAACAGAATGACTAAATACAATAAGATGGAAAACTCCTGTGGAGGAGTCTGTCTTTATTGTAGAAACGCAAGTCTGCTTAAGAAGTGTTGTAGAAAACCAAAATAAGATTTACAAAGAGAAAAGAAATAGAAGCAAGCGTAGGGTTGCACCTGAGTATTTTCCCTTTTCTGCACTGACAGTTTGGAAGAGGTTGGGATTATTATAAAAGGGGAAGCTACTAAGGCTCTTGGAACATGGAAGACAGGGAAACAGGTCACTGGCTCCACTACTGGAGACCAGAGTTGTAGGATGAGTTTTTCATCTGAGGTGACAGAGATATTAGGCACCCCTTGTATGGACAGACATGACGGGGGGACCGCCAGTAAGTCTAGTTAAGTCTGGAGGCCAACAATCAGGATGCCTTGCTTGAGATGGGCTTTGGGTAGAGCGGTGTCCATTTGTGTGAGCAGAGTCAGTCCATCATTTCAGTGCTCAGCATTCACTGTGACCATCAGTAAGTCTGCCTTCAGAGCACTGGGTAGTGCTCTACACCTGGGTGCACCTGGATAGCAGGGTATCCCTGTGGAGTGGAATTCACCTAACTGAGCACAGTAAGTCCATCTTCCCATGTCTGTCAATCATGGTGGTTACTGTTAAGTCTACCCTCAGGGCTTCAGATGTGCAATTCACATCCTAGGTAGTTCCCAGGCAACAGGAACACACCCTACTGTGGCTCTCAGGCTATAAGGCAGGCCAATACAACCCAGAGGTGAGCACAAATGCCTCTATCTCCCAGTCTCTACATAGATGGGGAACCAGTCCATAGTGCCTCAAGATACCACTTTTGGGGTGCATACTTGACAAATGGGAGACATTTGATCCTGAGTCCCTCAGGAAAAAAGAGCCACATTTTCTCCTGCAACACAATCTGACCCCAACAAAAGTTGGGCAATGGAGAGTTTTGGCCAGTCAATGACACCAGTAATTTTAATACTATCTTATAGCTAGACTTGTTTTACCTTTCCCAAGGGAAGTGGATGGGAGTTCCATACACCCAAGCTTTTGTGGCTCTCAGAGATGACTCCAGGCTATGTTTTGCCTGTAACCTAGAAAAATGTACACAGATGGAAAAATAATTTCAAAAATGGGTGAATTTGTTAGTCTTTTGCCAACATTTGGGTGGCAACCCAAACCTTGAGGTATTAAAAGCAACTGTCTTGCTTTACAAATGAAGTCTATACAGGGCCAGAGGTGTGGCTCCAGAAACATTTCAAAGCTCAACAAATATTATTTGGGCCATCTCTTCAAATGCAAGTTTCTGGTCTTGGCTGGTGTGGCTCAGTTGGTGAAGCATCACCTCATATGTCAAAAAAGGTTGTGAGATTGATCCTTGGTCGGGGTGCATGCAGGAGGTGACCAATTAATGTTTCTCTCTCACGTCTCTTTCTTTCTCTCTCTCCATCTCCCCCCTCTCTTCCTCTCTCTCTTCTTCTGTATAAAATCCATTTAAAAATTTTAAAAAATTCAAATTTCTGGGAGGTAATCCTCATTGGAAGGACAAAGAAAAAGAACCTTAGCTATCTGAGCAGGTCAATTTAACTTATTTCATCTGTTAACTATTGATCACTAGACAAATTTTAAGTTCACCTACTTTTGTCTTTTTATTGCAGAGAAGTTAGAAAATAGATGTGGAGCTGTTTATGAATGTCTTGTGAATTATTAGAAGTAACATATGTCTCCTAAAAGTGTGTGTTGGCCAATGGAAGAGCCTATGTTTCTAGAATTTATGAAATGTATTTGCCAATTTAAAGAATGCTAATTGCTTACTTTTTATTTGTCACCAAGAAAAACAAAGTTTCTAAGAGTTAAGAATTCTAATTAGTTGGAAAGAAATTCTATAGTTTTGTAATAGAAGGTATAAAGTACGGAAATATTCATTGAAAGAAAAGTAATAAGATTCATTGTTCTAAAGCTGGTTATTTCTGAATGGATATAGAAAAGAAAACTAAAAAAGACTAGGAAAATTGTAGAAATGTTTGTGAAAATTGGCAAAGGTTTGTGAGGAGAAATCTTAAGAGGAAAGTAAATAAATTTAAATATCAAAAGTAAGCTAATGCAGAATTTGAGTTTGGTTCTTTTCACTTTGAAGGACAAGGATTTTCCTCTTGTATTCTAGGTACAAGGAGACTTATTTTTTAAATCAATTTGGTAAGTTATATATTTTTCTCTCTATTCTCTCCAACATTTGGAAACTGTTAATGAGTATTATTATTTTCATGGCAATATGTTTGCTTGCATATATCCAAAAATAATTTATTCTCTTTATAATAAGACACATATAACCAGTTTCCAATTGTGGTTTTTATAAACCAGGACTTTGAAATGTGATGTTTCAGAAAGACATGCCTAGACTCTGGATGTCACCAGAAAGCTTTAAGGGATTAAGGTTGATTTTGAAGCTGATAAGAGCCCCTTGGAGAAACGGCCTAGTAACTTGCTTATTCACATGGTTCATGCCAGTCTTTCAGGTAAGGAACAAAGGTTGCTTTCCTGGTAGATGGCAAAGGAAGGACCTTAAGACATGTTTGGGGACCTTGAGAACTTGAGAAATTTACACAAAATTATAAGTATTGCAAGCAAAGCCTGATGACAACTATGTGGTTTGGTTTCTTTGTCCTGGGGGCCTAATTAAGGCTTAATCTACTGATTCCTTATGAGAGTGTAGCCAAGCAGATTTACAAGATCCTATATGAGCAGTTGCAGTTCTTGTTTTTATGCAAATAATGTGGCCAGATTAAAACCTGACTTAATGCAGTAAATACATTGCTCTTAATTTGGCCCTTTGGTAAACGTGAAGTTACTTTTGCCCTGGCCCGTTGCTCAGTGGTTAGAACATTGGCCTGTGGACTGAGAGGTCACAGCTTTGATTCTGGTCAAGGGCACGTACCTCCGTTGCAGGGTCTATCTCGGCCCTGGTCAGGGTGCCTGTAGGAAGCAGCTAATCAATGTGTCTCTGTCACATTGATGTTTCTCTGTCTCTCCCTCCCCTTCCACTTTCTCTTAAAAAAAAATCAATGGAAAAATATCCTTGGGTGAGGATTAACAACAAAAAGCGAGGGTAATTTTAGGGAAAATACACAACTCTATACTACACAGTTGTGGCTATTAAACTCTAATTCAGTGCATTGTCTTCAACATTTTATTTTTCACTTGCGAACTGGACTGGATTCTGAATATTTCTAGTTTTCTTAAATATTTGGCTACAATACTCCACACCAATGTTTCATTTGACTTTCACCCTTCGACTTGGAATTATTGAGAACTAAAACTTTTTTCCCTTACATCAAACATTCATCACAATTCTCTTCATTCTAGCCTTTGCCAGAATAATATTGAGATTTATAACACAGTTTGTCTACACCAGGTCTCAAGCTCTACCCCTACTCAGGGAATAATAACTCTGTACACCACTGCTACCTTCTTTTGTGCCCAGGCCTTACCATCCCTCTGACAGAGAGCAAGGCTCTCTTGGCTCTGAAGGAAAATGCTGGCCCTCTTTAGGAGGAAGCAGCTACAGAAGAGACACTGATCCCTCTTTCCTAAATTAATTCATAGCCACGATCTTTGAGGGGGGAATGTAGTAGGCAGCTATGCAGACATGAGCAGCACAAGGAAAATAGCCCAGGTACAGACGGTTATCAGGATGAAAACCCCTGGTGTCTAGCAACGGGCAAAACTGGTAAAACAAGGACTTAGGCGCCAAGGTTACCTTTTCTCCCCTAGCATAGTGCTAGCCGTGGGTTTTAGACCTCCTGACCTTTCATATTACTCATCATTCAGTTTGGGACCCTGCCATGACCTTTCCTCCCCTGGAATGTTCCTAGTCATGTGAGTTAGACTCCCTTAGAATATGGAAGGAACAAGAGGGCAAGAGAATAGCCCTTAAGCATTAACCCATTGGGATAACATCTAGGCCTCAGTTGTGTTTCAGTTCCAGGCTCAGAAAAATGGCAAAACTAGACCAGCAATGCCATGGCTGCCTGAGAACCAGCTGCATTGACTAATGACCCCCTGGTCTGGTGCTGACCAATCAGTGGAGAGCATGACCCTGAAAGGACCACCTGGAAAGCTGATGAATATTCTACTGATCCTATTCTGGGACCTCCCTTAAAATCTTCACCCTAAAAGCCCTCAGGTTGGAAGACCCAGTGTGCTTTGTAATCCCTCCCAGGAGCATGCCCATGCCTTTCCTCTCCTACTTGTCTTCCCTCCGGTGAGTTAACTTTGTCCTTATTTCTCCTAAGCTCCAAGTGTCCCTTCATGTGCATCTGTAACTTATTTCCTAAGCCCATTTCTTCTACCACTCACTTTTTCTACCTCTGTCAATTTCTAAATAAACTTTCTCTTATAGTTTGAGCCTTGGCTCTGAATTCTTTCCTAGCCAAGTACCGAGTCTGCTAAACCAAGGCCCAGTCTGCCTCAAGTAGGGTAAAACCTTATGTAGTTCTCTCTGCTGTCAGCACTTTTATCCTTTATATGTGTTTTTCTGGTAATCTTACTAGAGTTGTCTGTATTTTTTAAGCCCACAAGAATTCAAGTAAAGACATTTTTTATTTTGCCTTTAATACTAAGTTGCATATTTTAAACAACTGAGTGTTCATGTGTGACTTGATCTTAGGGCATTTGCTGTTTTCAAAAAATAGCAACAGATATTTGATTGGTGGTCATCAATCTTCACCTCCTTAAAGTTGACTAAAGCCTTCTGAAGGTCACAGATATACTGTAGTGGCAGGATTTGGTCAATTTGCTAATCTGTAGTTGGCCGATTGTCCTGATTGTCCTGTTGCACACCAGTGTAGGCAATCTCTTTGTAAGAGGAATCCCAAGGGACAAGTTTGAGAAGGCACTGAGTTGCTTCAAAGAGTATCATATCTAACACTAGAAAAAAAATCTGTTGTGAAAGAACGGGCAGCACTGTATTGCTGTGCTGAGATGCTTTTTCTGAGAAAGCAGAATTTCTATAAAGGGATAGAATCACAATGTTTTGTATCAATTAAATGTGGAAGACAACAGTGATTCTTGCTTTTTTGGTTTTGTTTTGTTTTCAATCCTTTACATGTGAGCACTTTTTTTGTATTTTTTTTTTTACTGAGAGCCCAGAGGACTTAAATCCCATAGGAAGCAAAGTTGCCATGTTAATTTCAGGTTGTTTAAAGCATCCATTTAAATGGTAGGAACTCATCAAATTTCTTCTTCTAAATGCTCTGGCAAGGTTGGCCGCTCAACTTATATGATTTCAGGGTCCCAAGCCTCCTGAATCTAACCTTGCACAGAGTTCATAGATATCAGGTTTTAATTTAAAAAAAAATCCTGAGAAATATTCTAATGCAATACAGCTGAAACATATACACACATTTTTTTAAAGATTAAGTAGATCATAAGTTGAGGCCTCAGAAAACTCAGTAATACATTTAATATAAAATGACATGCAATTTATTTCAATCAATTTGCCTTGTTTGCTTTTTTTTTTTAATTCACTTTTTGTTTTAAAGAGCTTTACAAGGAGATTCTTGTTAAAGGAATCTCTTGGCAGGCTGTTCCCCAAAACTAGGGGGAGAAAAAGTGGGAAGTAAAATGGAGATGTCAGAAATTAAATGATGCCTTTAAATTGACTGACAACATCATTTCCTATTATTGCTACCTTGTAGACTGCCAAAGAACTAGCACACTTCAGACATCTAACGTAATTAATTCAGGATCACAAATCTGAATCACAAGTCTATATATGGATTCAACAGGAAGAAGAAAAATATGGTCTGGAGGAGGGAAAAAAATCTTTTTGCACAGCTTCCTCTAATTTTAAACAGGGCATAAATTAAGCTTTCTTTGATAATAATATGCAATGACAGCATAATCATATGCTAACATTTAATCACCTTTTACATATAATATTACCCTTACTCTTTTTTAAAATTTTATGTTGTATATTGCTGTACATTTTTCTTGCTGATCGATTCCCTTTATTACTGCTGATTTTATTTATGTTGCTAATTTTTTTCCTAAGCATATATTTTAATGAGTAGTTTTGTTCAGCTAACGTCTACAGAATAGGAGAATTCAGTACACCTGCCTAAATAAGATGCTTGAGATTACTGAGGAAAGAAATTGACATTTTACTTTACCCTCAGCATGGAGCCAGGGGCAAAGTTTGATCTGAAAACTTGCAAATTAACCAAAACTGCCACTCAGGAGTTATGGGCCTGAATGCTGCAAAATATGTTCTTTGAAGTCCTCATTTCAGCAAAATTATTAAAAACTTTATATCTAATTAAAACTGTAACTGCATTCCCATTTTTCAAAATCCCTATATCCTTAGGGCCAATTGGGATGAGTGAATTTGTACCCTCCTCTCTTCAGCATGCTGAACTGCTCCGACAGCAATATCAGATCATTACCATCTCCCCAGCTGAGAGGGAGCAGCCATTATCATGCAGCATTATTAATCTTCTTGTCTTATCAACTTGCAAATCACAAGCCATCTAGCCTTATGGTATGGTTCTGGGTCCATAGTTATTCATTTTGTAGGTCTACGTAGCCTTTGAGTCTCCTTAATCACCTGAAGGTTGTCAGTCTCTTACCTTGGTCTGCCCCTGTGGCCCTTCACAGCTCCTGTAAAAAGTCCATAATGTTCTCTCTCTCTCTCTCTCTCTCTCTCTCTCTCTCTCTCTCTCTCTCTCTGTCTCTCTCTCTCTCAAAAATAAATAAATGAAGACTTTTTAAATTTAAAAGTGGGAGAAAGAGAGAGTGCACATGCATAGAAGAGAGATAGAGAGGGAGGGAGAGAGACGGTAAGGAGGGTGGATTTCATTAATAGATGTGAATTAACATCATACTGCCAAGAGCTGACCCTTTCTCCTGACATGTATTCTGAAAAAAGACAGTGCATTGAAGAGAATAGAATAAGATAGTTTCCTTAAACAGGCACTGTTGACCTTAGGTTGGAAATTTTTCTTTAATTTGCTTTTCTTAAAAATAAAATATTAATCATATTGGAAAAGGCAAGGAGAGTTTCTTTACATTTTTTCAATATACATATTCCATTTCTAATATTGAATTCATTAAATTAAGTAATTGAACATTTTGAAGTGCCAAAGGAAAATAGAAATGTAATGTCCAAGGGGAAGTAGCTGAGACAGGCTAAGATACCCTTGTGACAACTCCTATATCTGCCAACCTCAATGTACGTGCTATAAACACTGGTCTGTGGGGCCTGAAATGCCTCCTGATTATTGTACTAAGTTTTAATTTTATAAAAGTACAGTTGATCTGACATGATTTTTGTCTCTTAGCAAACATTCACTCACAGGATCTTTAGAACTAATCAGAGTTTATGGCTGCTCTTATTAAAAATTATAGTTTATGATTTTGAGGTGGTGCCTGCATGTGGGAGAGATACAACATAAACTAAAACAAGTATTACACCTAGGTTTTTTAACTCAATTTGTATGTTCAAAGTAATGCAGAAATATTTGTTTGCATTATATGTAGGGATATATTAACTATCACTATCATATGTGATAAGAATAAGACTTTGTATTTAAAATAAGTTTGCCTCTGGGCTAGTGTAGCTCAGTGGTTGAGCATTGACCCATGAACCAAGAGGTCAGCAAGTTCAATTCCCAGTCAGGACACATGCTGTGTTTGCTGGCTCGATCCACACTAGAGGGGTGCAGGAGGCAGCCAATTGATGGTTCTCTCATCAATGTGATGTATCTGTCTTTGTATCCTCCATTCCTCTCTCTTTAAAATTAATAAAAACATATTAAAAAATAAATTTGCCCTTGCCCTGGCCAGGTGGCTCAGTTAGTTAGAGCATCATCCCATACACCAACAGTTTGCACATTTGATTCCTGGTCAGGGCACATACCTAGGTCGCAGGTTCAATCCCCAGTTGGGGTGCGTACTGGAGGGAACCAATCGAAGTTTCTCTCTCATATCAATGCTTTTTTTTCTCTCTCTATCCCTTCCCCTCATTATATAAAATTAATTTTAAAAAACCCATATCCTTGTGAGAGAAATGACTGCAGCATACAATGGACTAATGAACTAGCTTTTTAAATCTCTCAGTCCCACATTAAAATGCAACTTAAGACACTTGTGGAATGAATTTAACAGTAATGATAAATTCCCGAGTGCCTTAGTACACATACACATCTTAAAACTTTAAAATGCTCTGAATTAGATATCTTGCCCCCAAATGGTAAAGGTTCTACTTCAGAATTAAAGTATATAGTTCTACCTGAGGATTTTGACATTTTCAGGAAACATGCACTCCCTACACATTATTTATGATTTGAGTTAAACTAAATTAGTGAGGAGGTGTGATAGGCAGTTAGACAGACATGAGCAGAGCAAGGATGATGGGCCAAGCATAGAAGGTCACCAGGGCAAAAGCTCTGGGTGCCTAGCAACTGGGTAAACATGGACCTTGCCCCCAGGGTAACCTTTTCTCCCCTAGTATATCTCTGATCATGTGGTTTAGATTCCACCGCACCCCACCCCCCAACCTTTCATATTTCTGGTCATCCTGGTTCTTCGTTTTAATTGTCCTAGTATGTGCAGGAAATTAGCTTGCCCTTTTATTAGCTTAGGGCTAGGTTAGCTAAGAGTAGAGTAAGCTGCCAATGCATTCAACTTAGTAAAATAAACAATTAGAAAAATTCTTATCCAATTTTACAATTTTCGAAAAGATCAAACAGACTTATATGTTTTCATTGGAAAATAAACACCTGTTAGGTCTGATCAAAGAATTGAATTGATACCTTCACCCCTGGAAACTGACCTTTAGATCATTTTGCAAATGACATTCCCTTTCTGCAGATCACATTCCATTTGCTAAGACCAGTAACTTTCCCCTCTGAACTTGCCTAGGATCCAGCCCAGCCCAAAGAATTCCCTGCCAAAAAAGCTCACCTAGGAGTCCTTTAAAATCTCTTGACTCCCTGTCCCTGGGGCTCAGCCCATCTGGTTTCCAGATGATCCATAAATCTATAATTCTTTACCACCTTTGCCCTATGGGTGCCTCCTTGGGCAACCCTAACATTTAGTACTGAAACTCGAGTGGGTTCCACAGAGAAGGAGCCATCACCCCAGCTTCAGTTACCCCAAGTCTGCTACTCAGAGAGCAGTGGGCAGCAGCAGCTGGTACTGGGCTTACCTCTGAATCCTACCTGGGTAACATGCCTCAGTTAGGCCTCAGTTAGGCCTCCTTTCCTTTCAGTCCCTCCCGAACCAGCCAAAGAGGACAGGAGAACAGGAACCTCTCCTTCTCCATTGCTGAGTCTCCATCCCACTGGCCAATCTTCTCTAGGTGAGCGACATTCCACAATTTCCTTCGTCTGTCCACTTACTCACACTGACTTCTGGAAAGTCCTCTTTTCTCAAAAATCCTAGCGCTAGGCCAGAATATGCCTTCCTCAATAGCCACTTCTATTCCCATGCCCATCCCACCCCTAAGTGAGGTAGCAGGAACAGAGGGCATAGTCCAAGCCCACGTCCCATTCTCTATGTCTAACCTTTTCCAGATTGAAAAAAGACGAGCGTCTTTTTCCACCAACAGACCACCTTTACTTAGGAATTTGAGTACCTGACCCAGTCCTCTGACCTGACCTGGCACGACATCTAAGTCATCCTGTCCTCTTCTCTAACCCCAGAGGAGGAGCATGTCTGGCTAGCAGCTCAGGACCATGCCAATGCCCTCCATAGACAAGACTCGGCTGCCAAATCTGGTTGGTGCTCATACAGTCCCCCAAACTGACCGAAGATGGGACTGTCAGGTTAATTCTCCAGGGTGCCAGCTCCATACCTATATGATCACCTGTCTCATTGCTGGACTCAAAAAGGCTGCCCATAAGGAGGTCAACTATGACAAACTTAATAAAATCACTCAGGGCCCTGATGAAAAACAGCTCTCTTCCTCTTCTGCCTCCTGGGGGCCTTACAGAAATTTACCACCTTAGACCCCACCTCCCCAAAGGGAACCCTCCTTTTAAGCATCCACTTTATATCCCAATCACCCCTGACATATGGCCGCAAACTTTGAAAAATAGACACAGGTCCACAAACCCTTCAAAAAGACCTGTTATCCTGGCTTTTAAGTTCTTTAATAAAAGAAACAAGGAGATCCACATCCAAAAACAAAAGCGAGATCAGGCCAAGGCTGAGGCCCAGAAGGAGGACATTCACCTCCTAGCCACTGCTCTTATGTACCCCAAACAAAGTGCCGGTCCTCCAACCAAGGGTGACCCAGTGACTAAACCTCATCCGAGCCCATGCTTCAAGTGCAATGAGGAAGGACACTGGACCAAGTCCTGCCCAAGTGAGATCCCCATCTGAGCCCTGCCCAAGGTGCCAAGGTGCAGGAGGGAAAGCCACTGGAAATCTAACCTTCAGGTCAGATCTCAGCCAGTCCAGCAAGGCCACCCTCTGGATCTGGTTTGGAGCTCTAAGACCTCCTGGGACTGGCCACTGAAGACTGAAGCTGCCCAGGCCCTGACAAGGCCCTGCAGACTTACATCACCAGGACAGAGCTTTGGGTAACGATTGTGATGGCGGGTAAGTCAACCTCCTTTTTAATTGATACTGGGGCCACGTATTCTGCCCATCTTGAATTTGATGGGACCTGGTCCCCTCCTCAGTCTCTATTATGGTGGTTGATGGTCTAGTCCAGTGGTTGGCAAACTGCAGCTCAGCAAACCACAGCTCACGAGCCACATGCGGCTCTTTGGCCCCTTGAGTGTGGCTCTTCCACAAAATACCAACTTCTGCGCATGGGCCACAAAGTTTCAATTGAACTGTACGTGCACGCCCACACCTGGTATTTTGTGGAAGAGCCACACTCAAGGGGCCAAAGAGCCGCATGTGGCTTGCGAGCTGGGGGTTGGCCGACCCCAAGTAGTCTCACAGCCATCAGCCACCTCTCTCTCTATACTGGATCTTACTAGACATGTCCTTTATTTCACTCCCTTTCTCATTCTACCTCAGTGCCTGACCAGTGCCACCATGCATCCCCTCATAAAGCCCAGTTGTCCCAAACCACAGTCACCTACCTCGGTTTCACTCTTACCCCACAAAGCCGAGCCATTACCATAGACTGTAAATGCCTTATCTCCTCCATGACTATACTCTCCTCTAGACAAGAAATACTATCCTTTCTCAGGCTCCCTGAGTATTCTTTCCTCTGGGTTCCCAACTTCAGTCTTCTCGCAAAGCCCCTCTATGACATGACATAGCAAAGGGACCCCTCACTCAGCCTTTAGATCCCAAGGCCAGAATTCTCACCCCCTTTAATGCTCTGAAAATTGCTCTCACTTCAGTGCCTTCTCACCTTCCCCTTCCCCCAAAACAACTTTCTTTATTGCATAACTGCCAAAGCTTACTTAACAGTCCTGCCCTAACTGGTTTGGCTCAGTGGATAGAGCGTCGGCCTGTGGACTGAAGGGTCCCGGGTTCGATTCCGGTCAAAGGCGTGTACCTTGGTTGCGGGCACATCCCCAGTAGGGGATGTGCAGGAGGCAGCTGATCAATGTTTCTCTCTCATCGATGTTTCTAACTCTCTATCCCTCTCCCTTCCTCTCTGTAAAAAATCAATAAAATATATTTTAAAATAACAATAACAACAAAAAAAGGTCCAGCTACTATCAGAAGCTGACCTCATTATCACCCAAACCTTAGCATGTTATCTCTAAGGAAAAATGGGGCAGTTTTAAATCCAAGAGGCTGAAGGGCTGAGAACTACAGCCCTAGCACAGGCTGCAGGGTCTGCTCCCTCCTCCCCCGACCTTTTCTCCAGCTTCATATGCCTATATGTAGTCTTTCAAAGTCTTTGGTAACTTAAAAGCTTTGGTGTATTGCTGGGTTAAGTGATAAATATATAAATATTTTAACAAGTTTTTTTAAGTTCACCTGATTTTAGCTTTTGCTACAGAAAACCTATAATGTAGATGTGGAACTGTTAATATAATATCTTGTACTTTGCTGAATGTGTATTTCTTGAAAGTGAGAGTGTTCATAAATGTCGGTCTAAGAAATGCTGGTTGTTTACTTTTGGTGACCATTGGAAATTAAGGTCCCTCAGAGTTAAAAGTTTAAGTTAGTAATAAAGTATAAAAGTTGCAGGACAAGAATTGAAATTGAAATTTTCTAATGGTGGTTATTTCTGAATGGGAAAATATGGTTTGTGAACATTGTAGAAAGGTTTGCGAAAATTGCAGAAAGGTTTGTGAAAATTTTAAGTTTAAGGGAACCCCAGCCAAGCCCCAGTCCTCTTCCTCCATCTAATTGCTCTTTGGTGGACCTAGGGTTGCTTTCATTACACTTTCTCTTGCCCTTGTCGGGGTGAGAGAAACCTACCTGTCCAGCCTCTGGACACAGAGTGACCTATGCACACGACCATCCCCAGTTGACACCTGGACGACGGGATCCAGTGAGTCAGGACATACCCTTAACGTCCGAAGGGTCCCCTTCTCTCCTAGTATTTCTAACAACCCCACCCTTGTCATGTCACATCTTATGTCACTGGGGTTTCTGACTTTTCAGTGACTCAAAGCAATCCTGTCTAGGCTCTCTCCTGTCCAGGATCTCTCCTCTTGCTTAAGTCCTTTGATCAGGGCCTCAACTTTCTTTATATCCACCATTCATTCACAGTCCTTGATACTATCATTGAAAGTCTCAACGGCTCTTCCTGCTTGGTAGTTAGGGACTTCTCTCCCCTTTCCTAGCCTTCTTAAAAGAACTTGAGGGATTCACCCAAGCATACCAGTACTGCAGCAACCTGATGGCAACTAGGTGGCTCCGCTTCTTTGCCCTAAGGGGCTAATTAAAGCTCAATCACGAGATTCCAGCAAAGCAGGTTTTGAAAATCCTATATAATCAATTGCTATTCCTTATTGTGTTTCATGCAAATAATCAGGCCAAATTGTAACTCCAATAATACTAAAATTTGTAGAACACTTTGTCTTCACCAGGTTACAAGCCCTACTTGTACTGAGGAAATACCACCCTTAGACATCATCCTAACCTCCTTCTGTACCCAGGCCTCATTGTCCCTCTGACAGAGAGCAAGGATTTTTGGCCCTGAAGACAAATGTCACCCCTTTTCAGCAAGAAGCAGTTACAGAAAAGAGACCCTGTGCTCAATTTCACTGAAAGAATTCATTGCCAAAATCCTTGAGGGGGAACTGTAGACCCCAAGAGCAAGGATGATGGGCCAGGCACAGAAACTTACCAGGGCAGAACACTCCAGATGCCTAGCAAGGGGCAAAACTGGGAAAACAAGAACCTGGCCCCCAGCGTGACCTATTCTCCCCTAGCATATCACTAGTTAGGCATCTTAATTGAATACTGACTGTCATGCCCTAGGGATTTTTTTTCTACATCCCTTCAACGTAGACATAGTCCCCCAATAATCAGTCTTTACCTGTCCTCATAACCATCATATCTGACACAAAAGGGCAGTCCAGATAATCTTCTCCTCATAACCCTTGGTATCTCAACAGGTTTTGGGATTGGCATAGGGGTATTAACCACTGCTCTATCATAGTTTGCAAATTCATGAGACTACTGGCTAAAATATAAAAATTGGTATCTACTTCCCTTCATAGGGCCATTAACATTTCTATTCATCATCCTCAATTTTGGCCCATGTATTCTGCATCATTTTTCACCTTTCCTGAAGGATCACTTTCCAGCCTTCACCAACTGTCCCTTGACCCCCTCGCTCCAACCATGAGGAAGCTATAGTGTTCTAGCCGACTACAATCAAAGTCCATCCGCTTATGATCTCAACATCTCTTCTCAGCAGGAAATAACTATGGAAGAAGTGATCTCCATCCCTATTCCATAAAACAAAAAGGCTGGAATATTAGATCTGATCAAATAATTGAATTGATACACCCTCCCCTGGGAAACTGACCTTTGGATCATTTTGAAACTTACATCCCCTTTCTCTTAGACCACATTCCATTTCAAAGTCAATGCTGTCTTAGAAATCTAGGAATTACTCTGTACAATATGTCTTATCTTTTAAAGACATCTTCTAGAAGGAAATAGTTTTACAAAATCTTAATTGTGTAAATTAGTGATTGATTTAGTGGTAATGCTTAGTAACCTCATAATTTCAAAGGACCAACAAAACCTGTATTTACATATACATAAGAGAAGTTAATATTTTATAAGTTTCTGTTAAAGTGTTTTGCAATGGATATATGGCAACTAGGTCAAGATTTTTCAGTGACTTTCCCATGTTTGCTTTAAAATTCTCATTAAGTATATTAACTTTGAAAAGGTAATTTCTAGCCTCCTGATTTGCCACTAACAGCATCTCAAAAGCCTATATCATTAACATTCACCATTAATAAGAACACATTATGGTGGAGTGTTTAGAAGATAGGCAATGAAAATGTGGTGATGATGGAGACCATGTGTAGTGAATTAACAGTGGAAAGCCTCATGCATAGAAAGACATCAATAATGAGATCATGTTCATTCATTGAACTTACTAGTATTTATTGCACATGTGCTAGTGGCTAAATATTGTGCTATGTTTGGGATTATAGGGATGAGCTAAAGCAAGCATAGGCTTGGCTGTCATGTAGCTCAAAGCCTAATGGAGGGTCATTATGTGAATGATCACAAGAAAGAACAAACGCAAAATTGCAGAGATAAAAGCTCTGAAGGACAGGAGCAGGATGCTATTAAAGTTTATAACAAAGGAATCTGACCTAGACTGTGAGGGCAGGGAACATTTCCATGAGGATATTAAGCTTGAGCTGAGATAGGAACGGTAAGTGGGGACTCACAAGGGGAAATTTATTGGGTGGAAGAGAGAAATTTCCCAGAATAGAAAAAAGCCCATGGAAAGACCCTGTGAAATGCAGGAGGCCACTGATAGAAGGTTTCCAAAGGCTAGGATAAGGTGGGAAACAAGGAGAATGTCACAAGATAAGGCATAAGAGATAAGTCAAAACAACATCACACAGGGCCTTATGGGACATGTAAAAGATTTAGAATTTATCCTAAGGTCAGTGAAGACCTTGACTACATTTTCATGTGATACGTCCGTGCATAAGCCATATTGCTGTAACAGCAACAAATGCTTAATACACTGGTTCAAAAAAAATGGGAGGTTTTTTGTTTGTTTGTTTGTTTGTTTCTCATCTATAATATTTCAGGGCAAATAGGTAGCTGTCTTCCCGAATGCTGTCCATTGACCCAAGCTTGTGAGCCACTTCGCTATCCTTACCACATTGCTTCTTTGGTTCCTCCAGATTTCTATTCCGATTTGTAGTGAGTAGGAAGAGAGAAGGGAAAGTGAAGGGTTAAAGAGAAAAACATTTGTCTTTAATGAGATGCAAACAATACTTTCATCGTATTCTATGGGCTTAAACTAGGTCATGTGGATAAAATATTAATTTTCAGTAAAGATTTATTTCCTTTCAAACTATTTAATGGCTGTTATATGTTTATCTAAATACATCTAGGAAAAGGAAAGATATAATAAGCAGTTTTTATTTTACTTTATTTTTTAATATATATATATATATATATATATATATATATATATATGCAAGAGACAGAGGAGAAACATTGAAAAATGGATTGGTTGCCTTAGGTATGTGCCATGACCAGAGATCTAACCCAAAACCCAAGTATGTGCCCTGACTAGGAACTGAACTGGCAACCTTTCGGTGCACAGGATGTTGCGCAACCAACTGAGCCACTCCGGTCCAGCAATAAGCAATTTAAACATGTTCTGAAGCAAAGCTTTAAAATTAGGTGACAAAAATGTTCGTTATCAGAAAACATAGTAATAGTCAGGTGTTGACAAGCACCAATAATTTACAGTACCTTTTCGAAAGAAAACCTTCACTGTCAAGTATGATTTGACTAAACTTCAGGTATCATCGTTTACACACAACTTAGAAAAAGCATGCATCAAAACTGACATATTGAAGAAGACTTGACATAGAGATAGTTATCAACAAGACAGCTACCAAACAGGATTTAGAGTTGGACTAAAGGAAGGAGTTCAAATTTCTTATTAGTTTGACTGAAAAATATCTTGGTTCCAGTGAAAGCAGATTTGGGAGAAAAGATAATGAGTTCTGTTCACTCACTAATCAACAATTTTTAACTCACAGTGCTGAGTTGCTGGAAATACAAAGATGAAAAAGACACAATTTGCTGTGTAAATAATTGTGATGGTGGGTAGTTATAATAAGCCATATTCCTGATCTGGTGGCTATACAAAAAAAAAGAATAATAAACTCTATTAAACAGAGCAATTTATATTACAAGGAAGAACATATGGTTAATTTTAATAACAAAATGAGTTCCAACTTGTCCAATAGACACAAAGAACATTTGATCCACAGGGAAATATATGTGTTAAGTTGCAAACATTAAATGCAGAAATACTCGTAGAGTTCATTAATTTGGTAAATATTAATTGCATGTCTATTATGAACTCTTAGTGCTCTGGAGGTATACAGTATACCTTCAATTTTGCAGACTTCGATTAAATGGACTTCAGCTTTAATTGACAAAATTTCTTGTCCATATGTCATATGTGAAAATTAACACCCTGTTAATTTTAAAATGTTTTTAATAAAGATTTTCTTATAATGAAATTAATAGGTTATGTTTTATTATTAATTTGCTGTTAACTTAAACAAATTTTAGTGACTAGGCCATATGTCGGATAAAACACTGTACTAATTTCACCGACATAAATAAATATTGCTTGTCTACATATTTAAATCCACCATGGTGTGTTCACACGCTAACCATTCTCTGAACATTGTCTACTCCCACATGGTGAGCAGTAATTGGTTCTGTTGTCCCCTGGCGTGACTTTCTGCAGCAGTTTTAACATAAGTCAGTTGATGTTCCCACTTGGGCTAAGCCACACCCCAGCCGTGTGCATTTATTTACTCACAGTGACCAGGGAATGCATGCATTTACTAGACCTAATTCAGTAAAAATTTAAAATTATAGTAGTACACATAAAAATTTTATGTGAAATTAAACTTTTCATATATAATTTTAATTATACAAACGTGTCTACATAAGTAAAAACTGGTAAACTAATTTGTCAATTTTTTAACATATGCTTTTGGAAAACCTACTTTAGTATATAACAGACTTTTGGCTCATGAACACCCCCTTGCATGAATTAGTCAAGGTTTTACTGTAATATGAGTTATAGGGTAAGAAAATCTCTCTCTTCATGGAGCCTATTATATAGTGGGGAAAAACAAAATAAGCAAATAAAGTAATAAATAGTACGTCAGATGAAGAGAAGTGCGAGGGAGAAAAAGAAAATGTGAAAGGCAGCCGGGCCTGCATGGCTCAGTGGTTGAGCATTGACCTCTGTACCAGGAGGTCACCACTGGATTCCCGGTCAGGACACATGCCCGATCCCCAGTGTGGGGCGTGCCCGATCCCCAGTGTGTATGTTTGTGTGTGCACACCTGCGTGTGAACACAAAGTCTCTGAGACAGGAATGGTTTCTGGTAAATTTGAGAAATAACAAAAACAGTGTTGCTGAAGTAAAATGAACAAAGAAGAGAATGAAAACACTGAGTAAAGAAGTTCAACATGAGCCCCACCAGTTTGGCTTAGTGGTTGAGTGTTGACCTATGAACCAGGAGGTCACGGTTAGATTTTCAGTCAGGGCACATGCCCAGGCTGTGGGCTCGATGCCCAGGTTGTAGGTTCAATCCCCAAGGTGGGACATGCAGGAGGCAGCCAATCAATGATTCTCTCTCATCATTGATGTTTCTATCTCTCTCTCCCTCTCCCTGCCTCTCTGAAATCAATAAAAATATATTTTTAAAATGTTCAACATGAGTCATGTTATGTAGGGCCTTATAGGATATTGTTCAAACTTTTTCTTTTACTATTAGTGAAATGAGAAGCTATTGTGCTATAGAGTGACATAGTTTAGTGTAGAATTAAAAAGGATATTTTTGGCCCTAGCTGATTTGGCTCAGTGGATAGAGCATCGGCCTGTGGACTGAAGGGTCTCAGGTTCGATTCCAGTCAAGGGCATATGCCTGGGTTGTGAGCTCTATCCCCAGTAGGAGGTGTGCAGGAGGCAGCTGAACAATGATTCTCTCTCATCATTGATGTTTCTCTCTCTCTCTCTCCCTCTCCCTTCCTCTCTGAAATCAATAAAATATTTTTTTAAAATAAAAAGGATATTTTTGGCTTCTATAATAAGACTACCTGACAGAAAGACAAAGAATCCAGTTAGGAATCTACTAAAACAATCCATTAGGGCCTGTTTGAAAAACTGCACATTGAACTGCATAAGAAAGAATGGTGGAAGACAAGCTTAGAAAGGTAAACTGAGGACTAATAACAATGGCTTTTGCATGCTCTGCAAAATATTTTGATTGGATCTTATATAATAAGGAACTATTCATGGAATTAAAAAAGAAATATTTTTGATCAGCTGGCACCGGACACAAATTCAAGTTCTACACTGTCACCCATGCTCATACTATCACCCATGCTCTCAGTATCTCCATTTGTCTCTTTATGTGAGTCTCATTTTCACATATCTATTTTCTTAATTCACCGAGAAAGAGCTGTAAATAGGCCCTGGTATCACCATACTGTTGTCTATGAGTTTCTTTATTTTTTTGTTTAATCCCTTCACTTTTTTTCATTGAGCTCCCCAACCCCCCTTCCCTCTAACAGCTATCAGTCTGCTTTCTGTATCTATGAGTCTATTTCTATTTTATTTGTTTATTTTGTTCATTAGATTCTAGACATAAATGAAATCATATGGTATTTATCTACCTCTGACTGGCTTATTTCACTTAGCATAATATTCTTCATGTCTATCCATGCATAGTAGTTTTATTTTTATAAATGAAGACAATATAAATGATCATCAACTGGTGAATGGCTAAATAAGTTGTGATATATATCCATACAATGACATACTATTCAGCAGTGAAAAGGATCCAACTAGATAATCCTCAATAATATTGTGCTAAGTTTGGAAAAAGCCAAAATTAAATAAATGCATATTTATATGATTGCATTTATATGAAATTTCTAGAAAAGGCAAAGTTACAGATTCAGTATGAAGTCTAATAGTTTACTGGGACTAGGGCTATTGGGGGGTATTAACTAATTTTTTTTCATGGTCCTAGCTCTGCTTCTTTTTTCCCCCTTTATTCATTAAGGTATTATATATGTGTCCTTATCCCCCCATTGCTCCCCCTCCCACTCATGCCCTTATCCCCTGGTGTCTGTGTCCATTGGTTAGGCTTATATGCATGCATACAAATCCTTTGTTTGATCTCTCCCCCTTACCCCCACCCTCCCCTAACTTCCCTCTGAGGTTTGATGGTCTGATTGATGCTTCTATGTCTCTGGATCTGTTTTTGTTCATCAGTTTATGTTGTTCATTATATTCCACAACTGTATACCACAGTTTTCTAATCCACTCATCTGCTGATGGGCACTTAGGCTATTTCCAAATCTTAGCTATGGTGAATTGTGCTGCTATGAACATAGGAGTGCATATATCCTTTCTGATTGGTGTTTCTAGTTTCTTGGGATATATTCCTAGAAGTGGGATCACTGGGTCAAATGGGAGTTCCATTTTTAGTTTTTTGAGGAAGCTCCATATTGTTCTCCACAGTGGCTGCACCAGTCTGCATTCCCACCAGCAGTGCAGGACCTTTTTCTCCGCCTCCTCGCCAGCACTTGTCATTTGTTAATCTGTTGATGATAGCCATTCTGACAAGTGTGAGATGGTACTGCATTGTCGTTTTGATTTGTATCTCTCAGATGATTAGTGACTTTGAGCATGTTTTCATGTCTCTTGGCCTTCCTTATGTTCTCTTTCAAAAAGTACCTACTAGTATTTAGATCTGTTGCCCATTTTTTTGATTGGGTTGTTTCTCTTTTAAGTTGTATGAGCTCCAAGAGGGGTATTAATTATTATTGGTCATGTGAGGGAATGTTTTGGGCAATAGAAGTATTCTAAAACTAAATTGTGGTTGAGGCTAATGATTCTATAAATTTATTAACATTTATTGAACTGTAAGTTTAAGATTCATTTTATAATATGTTTATTATACTTCAAGAAAGCTATTAAGCCAAAAAGAGAGAGAGGGAGAGAGAGAGAGAGAGAGAGAGAGAGAGAGAGAGAGAGAGAGAGAGAGAGACCTTTTGGTAAATGATTATCTAATTCTACATAATGTCATTTCATTTTCTTGTCTTCTCTCTGAGTTGGATGAGATATTCTCTTAGATGAATTTCTGTGTTGTAGAGCGACATGGAAGGGGTCAACCTCTTTTTCTCTCTAATCCCGATTTTTTTTTTAAATCAAAGGGTAGATCACAATAAAATATGGACTTCCCCAGGTATTACATTTCAAAAGTATATTAATTTCAGAGAGGGAGAGAGAGATGGAAACATCAATGATGAGAGAGAATCATTGATCAGCTCCCTCCAGCATGCCTTCCATTGGGGATGAAGCCTACAACCAGGGCATGTGTCCTTGACTGGAAACGAACCTGGGACCCTTCTGTCCACAGGCCAATGCTCTATCCACTGAGCCAAACCAGCTAAGATGAAAAGTACAATTTTTGATCAGTATATATTCAGCCACCTTTCTATTGTTTCTATATCTATATTTCTTACTACTGAGTAAATAATGATGATCTTGAGAAGGTGAACTATTGTTAACCATCAATCAGAAGGTCATATGAAGTTAAAAATTGTTGCTCTTTGCCCTGGTCAGTGTGGTTCATTTGGCTGACCATTGTCCTTCACACCAGGGTCCTGTTAGTTTGATTCCTGGTCAGGGCATATGCCAAGGTCGCGGCTTAATCCTGGTAGAAGGCATGCAGGAGGCAACTGATGGATGTTATGCTGTTCTCTCTCTCTCTCTCTCTCTCTCTCTCTCTCTCTCTCTCTCTCCCTCTCCCTCTCCCTCTCCATTTATCTCTCTCTAAAAAAATCAATTAAAAATCTTGAAAAAATATTGTTGCTCTTAACCAAAATAAGGAAACATTCTCAGGTTTTTAAAAATATATGCCCATACATATATATCCATAACAGGGGTATAAATCAAATGGGTTTATAAGTACAAGTCACAGTTAGTGACAAATTCAATTAATACTGATAGTTATCTCTGTCCAGATATTTGGGATTTAACAGTATGTATATTCATAATGAGTATAAGAATCAGCTAAAACGTTATTATGTCAAAAATGTTTCTATCATGCACTTGTGGTATTTACCTTTATACCATTAGCACAAGTGTGACAGTGTGACAGGAAAGGAATCATCAAAAGGTAATCCAGTTAGAATAAGAGAACAAGCTTTTACAGGGGAATAACAGAAAAGTAGACTATGAATGTTTTGGAGCCAAGTAATAGAAAGCTTTAATTTTGTGGTTTTATAAGAAATGTAGGCTGTTTTTAATATGGAGTTTACAAAATGAAAGCAGTATTTTATGATATCTTTAAACACTGATGTTGGTGGAAAATGGAAGAATGAAGCATTAGGATATTATTTTTATTATAATAAACCAAGCATGGAATAGTAACAAGAAAGTGGCATTGGTGATGAGAAAAAGCATTAAACAATTATCGATTTTTGCAAATTTCTTATGTACAAGGCACCATGTTAAAGTTTTGCATTAATTATCTTATTTTATCTTCTTTGTGGTTCCATTACCAAACTGATAAGCCCAGGATATTCAGTGCTTTCATTTGGAATCTATGGCTTAGATATATGAAAAATGTTTTCAACGCTCTTTAGTTAGAAAATGGTAGAAAAAAGTTCCAAACTGAAGGCTTTCTTTCTAGCCCATGTAACAAGAGCAACGATTATTTAATTATATATATTGGACTGAGAAAACCCACTTTAGAAATTGTAGTAAGGGTTATTTGTTAGCTCTAGAATTTAGGCCAGCCGTGGGCAAACTACGGCCGCTTTGAAATGAATAAAACTAAAAAAAAAAAAAGACCGTACCCTTTTATGTAATGATGTTTACTTTGAATTTATATTAGTTCACACAAACACTCCATCCATGCTTTTGTTCCGGCCCTCCGGTCCAGTTTAAGAACCCATTGTGGCCCTCGAGTCAAAAAGTTTGCCCACCCCTGATTTAGGCTGTTAATTAGGGAATCAGGAGAAACTACACTGACAACAGCAAACTTAAGTAGTGGGATAGCAATTCTGAGGTGCTGTTAGCATTTCCACTGCTGACACCAGTGTCTGGAATGAGTGCAGGGTGTGTTCACTGTAACCCTCATCTCATATTAAGCTTGTATTTCCATTTATTTTTGCATATAACGTACAAAATTATACAACGATGGATCACATACCTAGAAATGATTTTCTCACATGGAGGCATGGATCAGGTTTTACTTTTCATCACATCGTAATAAAGGCTTTAATTAATGAGGATATTATGTTAAGATGAACCTTGCAAACAGGGCTGAGATACCAAAGACTGAAGCATTCAGTTTTCTTTAAACCAAGTTAGAATCTTCAGCTGGCTTTAGAAAAGCCTTAAAAATGTGTCAACTTTTGGCATAGCATTAGTTAAAGCAAAGCAATGACAATTCTTCATCAAGAATAATCTCAAATTAAATATTAAAATATTCTTATAATTAAACTAATGGGAAGGTCCATGTAATAAAAGAATACTATAAAATATAAATTAAAATTACACCCATATATTTTACTTCTTAAAAGTGATTATTCTATCAATGATAAGTCTGCAGTCTTTAAGGCACTACTAATTAATTCTCAGTTTTGTGGATTTAGAAGCATGTAGAAAATGTGTACCCTGAGAACTCATCAATCAGCTTAGTCACATGATCAGGAAGCTCTCATTTAATTAATAAACCCATTCCATATTCATATAGCATTTTTATAAATCTGATATCTTTAAATTTGGCAGACATACTTCATCTACAACAAAGAAAATAACCAGAATCAAGAATAACGTTTAATTGGTGATGTTTTAATATATGAGATGAAAGACATTTGTCGCCTTTTTCAGCAAAAGGGAAATGTGATTACCAAGCTTAAGTATGCTGTATATTAAATGAAAATTCTGATCATAAAGAAAGGTACTATCTACTCAAAAATATAATTTCTGTACTTTGAAAATCATCTCAGCAAGAATTATCTTCCTCTATCAAATTGTAGCACTTGTCAAAATCAACTCTAAAGCATCTCAAGTGCTCTTCTGAATCAACAAAACAGATGTATAGTGATGCCAGGTTGCAAGGAGAAGGAAATAACATTGAACTAGATGCCTATCAGTGCCCTTAATCTCTTGAACTAACACTTAACACAGTAGACACTGCAGGTCTTTGGGACGCTACTCATAAGGGGAAATGCAAGGCTGATTCTTAATAATATGTAAAAATATGTAAATTTTTCTTTCTCCTTTGCTGTTAGACATTTATTCTTTCTTTATATTTCTAAATAGACCATAGACATGTAGTATAGCGTTTTTGATCTGGTCTACTAGTACTTAGAATTTATTTTTCTGATGCAATTTGAGAATTAGAAGATACATCTGTAGAAAACAAAAAGGAAGTAATTATTTCATCACAGGTAAATTTTTGCTTCAATCAAATTCTTTCTCTGCCTTACTGATTAGCATGTCTTCCTTTTTTCCTTGACCATATATTGTAGTATATAAGGACCAGAAGCTCCCAGTTTTGTATTCTATTGTGTGAGCATGAGCAAGTTAGTTAACTTCTTTATGCCTTATAAGTAAAATGGAGATAATAAGAGTACTTACCTCAGGATGTTGTTTTAAGGATTCCATGAGATGCTGCCTAATAAGGCACTAAAAATACTCTCTGGTACTTAGCACTCAAATTTAATTCTTAGATTTTTGTCTCTTGTTCTTTATCTCATTAATATTCATATGCTGTGGCTATCTCTTTGTCAACTGATAGTGACCAAATAATACTTAGTAATGTGCCCTAGTGCACTATAAGATACTACTACAAACTTGAGTCTTAGAGATCATATTTATAAGTTATATGCATCCCTGAGATGTTATCCTCTTACCTCAGTCATATTTTGAGGTGCTTCTTCTTCTCTCTTGGGTCATACATATTTTTTGGAATGCTATGCTGCCTCGAAAACTTTGGAAAAGCCGCTGGTTACTGCTAAGATGTCCTTTCCATGCAGTCACTTCCAAAGCCATTACTTTGGTGTTTCTTATGCCCTTTAACCTTCCAAACAATGGAATAATCAAGGTAAATTCATAATGGCAATAGCCAACCTATATAATAAAGAGCTAATATGCTAATTAGACCGAACATTAGAACAATTGTCCGGACGCAACTGGTTACTTTTTGCAGTATCCAATAGTTACTTAAGAAACTAGAACATTTTTTTGTGTACCACACCCACAGAGGTTGGGATGACTCTTTCTGCCCCCTCTGTAGTAAAACTTGTGCTTGAGAAGATCCCAGGACAGAAGCTCTCCAATTTCAAAGGAACACGTTGAAGCCCCTCAGACCATTCTTACCATACTTCACTCATGCAGCAGCATGCGTAGGCCTGTGAACAAATGCAGCTCAGCAAGCATCCAGCTCGGGTTAGCAATACACCTTAACCTTTCTTCTATCATGTTTAGTTTCTAAGAGCATTGTTTGGGGGAGTATCAGAATCACTTAAATGAATGGCATCCTCTGCCTCTCCCCTAGATATGGGATGGGGTGGAAAATGTTCTAAAATGCTGTACTTTCTGCCAACTTTCCTCTTCAACAAAAGTATTATCTTCTGTTTCATAGTCTGGCTAAAATAGTGGAGATGACAGAAGAAAGACAAATTTGATTATCTCATAGAAAACTCAAGAATGGGGTATCTGACAGCTTTTTGGCTGTTCTGTTTAGAATATGGAAATACTTACTACTTGTTGTCCTCTGTATGGGGCTTTAGCCAAAATTCCAAGGCACAGGAAAGGTCCCATTAAGCATACTATTACACGCTGTCTTTGAAAGTTCCTGAAAAACATAGAAAAGAAAGTTAAAGTCACCCATCCTTTCTCCACTGCTATAATGTTTGTGTCAATACCTATTATTCTTCTGCTCATAAAATGCATGTAAATGTATAAGATCAGAATAATGTTTTATAGATCCTTTTAATCCTAGATTTTCTACTTAAGTATAATAAAATATAATTCAATGTTCTTATAAAGAATAATTTCAGTGGTGCATAGTTTTGTATTATTTTACAAAATTTGCCATCATAAGAACTAGATTGCTCCCAGTGTTTCTTTCTATGTGTAATGCTTTTGAAAATATCTTTGCTTCTCAATTAATCTGTCAAATATATTTTGAGTGCCACGGTGTGCCAGGCATATATCTGGGATGTTTGCCCAGGATACATCATGAGCAAGACAAATGCAGTATGACCTTGTGAGAACCAAGAGGCAAGAGGAAACTTTCAGGGTAATGTATATGTTCACTCTCTTGATTGTGATGATGGTTTCAGGGGTATGTATGCACATCAAAACCTATCAAGTTTTACACTTTAAAATGTATAATATGTGTAATATATTATACTAGAGGCTCAATGCACGAATTTGTGTAAGGTGGGGTCCCTCAGCCTGGCCAGTGATTGGGGCCGATTGGGTCTGTGGGAGGTTGTCCAGGTTGGGGGAGGGGCTGTGGGAGGTTCTGATTGGGGCCATCTGGGCCAGCTAGCTGGGGGGAGGGGCCATGGGAGGTTGGTTGGCTGCCCCGATCAGGGTCATTGGGGCCAGCTGGCTGGGAGCAGGGATCGCGGGAGGTTGACCGGCTGTGGGAGGTTGGCCGTGGGAGTGCACTGACCACCAGGGGGCAGCTCTTGCATTGAGCATTTGCCCCCTGGCAGTCAGTGTGCATCATAGCAACCAGTCGACTGGTCATTCAGTCTTTCAGTCGTTTGGTTGCTTAGCTTTTATATAGAGAGAAGATTTCATTGATATCGGTAAAACCAAACAAATCTAATGAGAGAAGGCAATTTCCCTAAGTACATTTAAACATTATGAGCATTTAAAAGTCAAAAGGTGGGTAATATAGGAGAATATCACAGGAGTCTCTAACTTTCTTTTGGAAAGGACATCAGACAATAATTCTCTGATATTTGAGATGTGAATGAAGCATGAATGAGAATTAGGCAATAAGATTAGCAAAACAAAGAGGTGGTGGGAGAGAATTCCAGACAAAGAGGATAGAAAATTTCATGGCCTTGAGCTGTAAAAGAAAACCATGAAAACTCCAATGATCTTAAAGAAGGGGACTGTGACAATGATTAGAGAGGAAGAGATAGAATTGTGAGAAATGATGGTAGAGAATGAGGCAGAGACCAACATCTAAAGCAGCGGTTCTCAACCTGTGGGTCGCAACTCCTTTGGGGGTCGAATGACCCTTTCACAGGGGTCACCTAAGACCATCGGAAAACACATATATAATTACATATTGTTTTTGTGATTAATCACTATGCTTTAATTATGTTCAATTTGTAACAATGAAAATACATCCTGCATATCAGATATTTACATTAAGATTCATAACAATAGCAAAATTACAGTTATGAAGTAGCAATGAAAATAATTTTATGGTTGGGAGTAACCACAACATGAGGAACTGTATTAAAGGGTCGCGGCATTAGGAAGGTTGAGAACCACTGATCTAAAGGAAAGATTTCTTAAATCACATTATATTCTAAAGGGCAAAGAGTGTTAATCAAACAAGTAATAATATATGATTTGTGCATATATGTGGGTCTGTGTGTTTAAATATCACTGTGTCTCTTATGTGGAGATTGGCTTGTATATGTGGAAGTTGAATACAATTGAACTAATGTTGCTACATTGCACACTATGCGGGGGCCTGTTCTATAAGACTATTGCATTAGTTTTTCCATGTCCCAGGTTGTGACTTGAACTAGAGTAGGATCATTGATATTGGCCACAATCTATAATAATAAAAGCGTAATATGCTAATTAGACCGGACAGCTGAATGACCTTCCAGACGAAGCCAGGGCTGCGAGGGCCAAAGCAAGCTGCAGGAGGCTGTGAGGGCCAAGCCCCTTGCAGAATTTCATGCATTGGGCCTCTAGCAGACATATAAGAGGCTGATTTGATCAGACTTAGTGATTGATTGCATATGGTAGGGGACAAAGAGAAATAAGTCATTTATAACTGAAATTTTAGATTAGAAACACGTGTAGTTTTCTAGATTTTTTTTCTGAAAATTTTAACACAGGAAATAAATCTAACTTAAGAGAAAATAAATTAATTAATTTATTTGTTGACAAATTAAAATTTGAAATATCTGTATGACAATCCTATATAATAAAAGGCTAATATGAAAATTGGCCAAATGGCAGAACGACCGGTCGCTATGATGCACATGGACCACCAGGGGGCAGATGCTCAACACAGGAGCTGCCCCCGGGTGGTCAGTACGCTCCCACAGGGGTAGTGCTGCTCAGCCAGAAGCTGGTCTCACAGCTGGCGAGTGCAGCAGCGGTGGCAGGAGCCTCTCCCACATCTGCGGCAGCACTAAGGGTGTCCGACTGTCCCTATGGGGAGTGGGCCTAAGCCCTCAGTCGGACATCCCCTGAGGGCACCTGGACTGAGAGAGGGCACAGGCTGGGCTAAGGAACCACCCCCCCCCCCCCCCCCCCCCGAGTACATGAATCTTGTGCACCGGGCCTCTAGTCAAGTATAATGCTTCAAATGATCATGTGCGTATTTTGGAACCAAGCAGAGATGAATTGGAGCTTTTGCTTTTAAGAGATAGAGTGATGTGGTTTTAGATTGAGTCTTAAGCAACTCTAACCTTTACTATTTGGGTAGAAAGGAATGAATAAGCACAAGAATCTGACAAAAATGAGCCAAAGATAGAATAAGAAAATCAGTGGTATCTCCATAGCTTAGATGTTATTATTGATAAGTCAAATGGGAGGAACACTGGAACTTGTCCGCTATTTGACTTAGTGCATGGGTCAGTATTATAGTATTTACTTACCACTGCTGTAACAAATTTCCACAAACTTTTAATGCAACACAAATTTATCCTCTTATAGTTCTGGAGTCCAGAGTCAGAAATTAATTTCACTGGGTAAAAGTAAAGGTATTAGTGGGCCTGATTCCCTCTGAAGACCCTAGGAAAGACTCTTTCCTTGCCATTTCTAACATCTAGAAAGCAGCTACAGTTCCTAGCTCATGACACTTCCTCAAATCACTCCTACCTCTTGCTTATGTCACCCTATTTCCTGCTACTCTCCTGTAGTTGTTTCTTCCACTTCCTTTCTCTTATAAAGGCTCTTGTGATTATATTATTGCACCCACTTAGAATATTCAGCATACTAATATTATAAACTAATATCAAAATGGTTTATAAAATCACATTTGAAAAGTTCCTTTTGCCATCTAAGGTAACATGTTCACAGACTTCCAGGATTAGGATATACACTAAACATCTTGTAGGGAGAATATTCTTATTCACCCTAAACACGGAAGTTAATGTTTTTCAAGTTAAAGAGGGTGGAAGAGTGAGAGGGAAGAACAATGGAGAAAGCAGGTAAAAAAAAATTTGTAAGAATTTTTTGGTAAGTGGGGAAAGAGAGAACTTGGAAGACAGAAGATAAATGGGTTAGTGGAAGGGTTTTGATTATAGTGGGAAATATTGAACATGTTTAAATGCTGATGGGAACAGTCTAAAGAGCAGCAGAGGGTGAAGAGAGAGGAAAGAGAAAACAAGTGTTCAAGTTTTCTGAGAAAGCCAGGGACCGTGGTGAGGAGTCAGGAAGGACTGAACATCTCCATTTACTCAGAAACATTTTTGAAAAGATTTGAGGATGAAATACTATAACTGTGAAAGGCATTTTCTTTTATTTTTGATTATTTTTATAAGACATTATATAGCTTTTCTTATTTCTGGTTTATTTTTATTAAAATTATTACACTATTTTCTTTTCCTATCTCTCTCTATAAGGAAATATTAAAAATCTCAAGCTATGTTTCATAGAACTCTAAAATGAACAACACATTTGCTGCTGGAGAAAGCTGTAGTGTTATAGATCTGCATGATTGCTTTCCTTCATATTTTGAATTTCAACTTTTTTCTAACTCTGCATTGGTTTGAACTTTCTGTCAGTCTTTACAAAACTGTACCATCAAGTGAACTACACTGAATGCATTATTGTTCCCAAAGGTTTACCCTTAACATTTCACATCACAATTTTTTTTCTCTCTCATTCCATTTCATTTCTATACATCCTGAGTACAACAGATTGTGGCTTCCACTGGGAGATACAACTAGAGCATTTCCAAGGATTCCTATAAGTGGTGTTTACTGAACATTATGTAAATCATGGCAGGGACCAAGAACCCAGAGGTGTGTATGTCTGTGTGTGTGTGTGTGTGTGTGTGTAAATGTGTATGAATGGATGTGTGTGTGAAAGCGGGTGAGAGAATGTGAATGATTTCTGTGTGTATGTTGATATAGAGGCAATAACTAAAAGATTTTAGTAACAATTTTCAAATGAGGATCTTCCTTACCAGGTATAGTGTAGTGATATATTTTTCAATTTGTAATATAATTTTACACATTTTTTGAGCTTTCATTGTTTAAAACACACAGTACTAACTGGAGTTAAGGATATTTCTGTTCTAGAGAAGCAAAAAATCTACTGGAAGATGGGGGGAAAGCTGAGTAACTAGAAATGTGGTCTGCAGTTAGACAGACATGAGCAGAGCAAGGACAATGGGCCCGGTACAGGAGGTCCTGTGGGAAAGCCCTGAGTGCCTGCCAACAGGCAGAACTGGTGAAAAAAGGATCTCTCCCCAGGATGGCCTTTCCTCCCCTAGCATATCACTGGCCATGTCTTTTAGACTCTGACCTTTTATATTCCTGGTCATGTGGTTCAGACTTTCCCCTGAGCTTTCTTCCCCTGACATGTTGCTAGTCGTATGGGTTAGGACTCCCTGCCCCCTCCCCCCCCCATTAGAGAGGGAACAAACAAGGGGCTGGAAAATAGCCCTAAGCATTAAGCCCCCAGGACAGTGAGGTTCTGACCCACATCAAATAATCTAGGCCTCTGTTGCGTTTCCGCTCCAGGCCCAGAAAAGCAGCAAAACCAGACAAGGGATCCATGGCTGCCTCTGGACCAGCAGCATTGACTAATGACCCCCTGCCCTGGCACCAACCAATCAGTGGAGACTGGGACCCTGAAAGGACCCACCTGGAAAGCTGATGAATATTCTATTGAGATCCTCCCCTGGGGCTCTCCTACAATCCCCACCCTTAAAAGCCCTTAGGACTGAGGACCCAGCTGCTGTCTCTCCCCCCTCCTCCACCCCTCAGCGTGGTGGCCTTTCCCCTCTTCCTTCCCCTCTCTCTCCTCCTAGGCAAGTTTTCTTGGACTCTCTCTTTCTCCTAAACCCCAAGGGCCCTTCTTTTGCACCTGTAACTTATTTCCTGAGTCCATTTCTTCTACAGCTCACTTCTGCTACTTTCTAAATAAACTTTCCTTTTTTTATATATATAGTTTGAGTCTTGGCTCTGAATTCTTTCTTAGCCAGAACTCCAGTACCGAGGTTGCTGAACAGAGGTCTGATCTGATCCCACCAGTTGAATACCTGGTGCCATTTTCCCTGCCAACAAAAATGTAAGGAAATGTGATAGTGGCTATTGGGGGGTCAGACACTGCCTTTCTGAGGAGGCTGCTTTTAAAGCTAAGCCCCGGATATCAGAGGTATCCCACCGGGGTGCTGAACTGAAGAGTGTATGTTACTAAGGATGTTTCAGAGAAGATAGCAATCTACTTTGGTTGGCGGGGTTCCAGAAAGTTTTCAGGTAAGATAAGGCATTTTAGAAAGATAGGACACAGGCAGAAAGGCACAGAGGGTGAAGAACTAAATAGCACAGATGGCACCCATATAGAGCAACAAAGAGGAGAATCTAGAGAACAGGAAGTCACCCTTCTTGGTTGAAGCTGAGGGTGGGATTTTCTGAAATAAAGTGGAAAATGTGTTTGAGATCACATTGAATAGGGTCTTAAATGCTTCTATGGGGAATCTATATTTTAAAGTTCACAGTGTAGTCATATTAAAAGTGGAGAACAAAAGAATTGCACAACACAAGTGAAATTATAATAATAATGACACATGCCATTAGTTGAAAATTTAATATGTGCCAAGCACTTTGTATTTATTATCCCTTTTTATATATTCCTCAGAAAACTGTAGGAGTATATTATTACCAATGAGTTAATCTGATGCTCAGCTGTGGTTAGGAACTTGCCTGCAAGTCACAACATTAAAAATTTTTTGAACAATAATTAGAGAAATTCCTTGAATCAGGAAGGTCAATTAAAAATCTGGTACAATGGTTGAGGTATAGAAATAAGAAGACATGGATTAGAGTAGTAGCCAAGGGCCCAGAAAAGAGAAGATAGGGTACAGACATTTTGGATGCAAAGTCTACAAAATTTTAGGATTACATTTAATGTGTAAAAATAAAAGAAAAATATATATATCTTTCAAAGATAAAATACATCATGGTTATTATTTTCAATTTTTTTCCATTTTTAATGGCCAAAAATTTTTCTGGACTTTTTGTTTTTCCCGCCTCCCCAAAAGGGAAAAAATCCCCCCCGAAAAGAAAGGGAAGGGGGGGGGGGGGGGGTAAATAAAAAAAAAAAAAAAAAAAAGCGCCCTCTTTCTTAAAAGGGCCCCCAACCCCCCCCTTTAAAACCCATTTTTTAAAATTTTTGGGGATTTTTTAAAAAAATTCCCCCAAAATAATGGGGGAAGTTTTTTTTAAAAAAAAATTTTTTT
>NW_005871219.1:2370550-2375221 GCF_000147115.1 Myotis lucifugus | reverse complement strand
TGAGATATATCCTCAGTATGTATGTGTGTGTGTGTGTGTATGTATATATATATATATATATATATATATATCCACTTTCTTAATGTTCTAACACCCCATTGATAGTCAGTTTGGTACATTCCTGAACTTTCAAAAATATATACATAAATATTTGAAGAATTCTTTAAAAAACATTTTTACATGGTTATCATTATACTATAGGTAAAATTTTACAGTGTAACTTTTACATTTTTGTATTGAATTATCATTGCTCTTTTATTTTATTGTCTATACTTCATAAATATTTTATTGCTGTATGATATTGCCTGGGTTTCCATTATCTTATATTATCACTTATTGTTTCTACTTACATTGTTTTGATATATTTTAAGGGTTGATTTCTATGTGTAGATCTTTTATTTTACATTCAAAATTATATACATAGAATAAATTCTCAGAAATGGAACTATAAATTCAAAAAATATGGCCATTAGAAAATGCATGAAACACCTTGCCAAATACTTTACAAAGAAGTTGGCCAATTTAAATTCATGTCAATAATTTTTGATAAGCACATTTCACTACACTCTCAAAATCAGAAATATTACATTTGTAACAAGATGTTAATCAAGGATTGGGAAATTTAGGCCAATGCATTAAAATAATAAATGCCAATGAGATATGTCAGATTATTCTCAGGGTTAGAAAAAAGGTTGCCAAGACCTGGTTAGAAGACTCCTAAATTGCTTATTATATAGAAATTAAAAAGGGAAATTAAGAAGGGAGAAGAAGGATTGTCAAAAGGATTTTGCTTTTGGGAGGGGCTGCTGGTTAGCTGTGTATTAGACACATCCGAGTGAAGTGGGCTGGGGTACCTGCTCCTCTTTTCAAATCTTACGCGTTTCTATACTACAGATGGGAAACCCCAAGTAGTGTCTAGTTTTGCTGGAAAGTTAAGTGGACTGGAGTCTGATTCCTTTGTGAGAAATCTCAGGATTGATGGGTGGTTCTGCTCTCTAAGTTCGTTATGAAAGCTAGACAGGAGTCATGTGAGAAAGCAAAACAGGTGGTTTTAGGCCCGAAATTCTGAGCAGGTGTACAGACTCCCTGAGAGACGACCTGGAGGCCAGGCTCTATCCTCGGTCCAGCGGGAGGACGAGGCTCTCAGATGCAGAGATGCATTATTGCAGGCCATGTTTCTTAGGGGAGGGAAGCCCAGCCCGGACACCGGTCTTTAAAGAATCCAAAAGCACTGCCAAGAGAAAAGTCAAGTTTTAATCATTTGCCAGAACCATCGAGCCAGCCAAACAAAGAGAACATTTTTGGTAACTTTATGGGGTCTGCCCTTTACATTCAGAGCAAGAGCTCATGCCACTGAACAAATTCACGGGGACAGGGAGAGATAAAACACAAAGGGAAAAAAGGGTCTGCAACTTTGTTTTCATTTGTATTTCTTGGTAATTTGTGAAGTTTAAGGTTTTGGACAGTTTTGTTAACTGGTCATATTTCTCTTTTAAAGTATCAATAAGCATACATATATTTTTCAATAGTAGTCTACTTAATTTTTTAAAAGAAAAAATGAATATGGCTCCCATGACATGAGCTTGAATCCACAGGAAATCAACAAGACCACCTTATTCTTTTTTTAAAATATATTTTTATTGATTTCAGAGATAAAGGAGAAGGAGAAATAGAAACATCAATGGTGAAAGGGAATCATTGATCAGCTGCCTCCAACAAGCCTCCCCACTGGGGATAGAACCCCCAACCCAGGCATGTGCCCTGACTGGGAATCAAACCATGACCTCCTGGTTCATAGCTGGATGCTCAATCACTGAGTCAGGCAGGCCGCGTGAACCACCTTATTCTTTAACATCCTTCTTGCAATAAGTAAAGCTTACAATAAACATAATTATAAATTTGAATGGTAAAATCCTTGTATGTATTCTAATATAAAATAACTACAAATATGTTTATTCTATCTATTCGAGGAATATGCAGTTTCAGCATGTATATTAAAGTTAGATTTCATCCTAAGTGTAGAAAAAATAACAAATTGCTATTAAGAAGCATGTGTGACAGTATGAGTCAGGCAGTGCTGTGTAAGGGAAAATGCACCAAGATTTAACAGGAAAAAGCATTGTTCAGCCCCAAATTTACCCCTTACTAATTAAGTGACATTGGAAGAATAATTTAACCTCAGTTTCAGGTCTCAAATATATGAAAACATAGAAAGCTTTCTTTAAAAAATGTATCTTTAGTGTTGAAAGTATTACAGGTTCCCCTTTTGCCCCCCTTGACCCTCTCTACAATCCCCCCAACCCCCAGCCTTCACTGCATTTTGTTTGAGTCCATGGGTTATGCATATATGCATATAAATTCTTCGTTTAATCTCTTCCTGCCCCCCCTTCCCTCTGAGATTCTCAGCCCATTTTATATAGTATAAAAGAGGGCGTGAGGAAACAAATGGAGAGGAATCAGAGCAGAGAGGATGCCAGGGGAGCAAATGAGTGAGGAGGGAGTGGGCCAGGGAATCCTCTTCTTTTCCAGGTAGTTAGTGGCACTTCCAAGAGAACCCACAATCACACAGCACCCACTGCTCCCCAGTCCTACCCGCCTGGTCGAGATGGCCGCCCTCCCGTGCTTCAGGTGATGTGGGTGCAGAGTCTTATGTGGGGAGCCTTGGCCTCCCAGAAATTCCCTTACTTTGACTGCGAAACCAATCAGGTTGACCCCTCAGTGTTTCTGAATCCTGGGCCTAGTGAGACATCCAAAGTGATCCCTGGAGGGGGCAGTGCGAGAGGTTTTGAGATCCCCTTCCTCAGCGTTGTTCTCCTAACATCCTCTGCTGCTGAAGATGGGATAGAGCCTGGGAGGAAGGGGGAGGGCCTGGCACAAAGCATGGCCTTGTCCCTTCCAGGAGATCGGGTGGCTCACCTCTTTGGCTTTTTCTTTTTCCTTATTGAAGGTCTGTAGAAAATATATGCCAGTTTATATTAAAAGAAACAAACAGCTTACTGATGCTCAGTTCTATGTAGACACCATCCTCTTCTTTTACCTCTGCTGAAACCCGATTTTCTTGTCACCTACAACATAAAAAAATTAACATAAAAATATAAGATGGTATATGTGAGCTTTTGTCTCTGGGCCTCCCATTCTTGTCCTCGCACCACACTCCCCTCTCACACTCCCATCTGTAGGGAAGGTGTCTTTGCCAAGATACACACAGAATTTACCAGCATATTAGCATCAAAACTATTGTAACATAGGCAGTCAATATGAGCAACTGAAAGAGGTGTAGACATATCTTTCTGAAGCACCTTGATTTTATCAGCTGGGGAAATCCTTAAAATTTCAGAAAAAAAATTATGCTATCAGTAAGAAAAATAAACTGCTATCCTAAAGTTAAGCATGCTCTGCTCTCTTCCGCCTATCACATGGAAACCAATGTGGGACTCATAATTATTTCTTCAGCAGTGCAAATTACCTCTGCCATTCATTCCCAAACTGTCTTAAACACAGGGTGCCCTTTCATGTTATAGCCAGAAGGGTTAGCTTGTTAAAAACTTATGCCACCGTTCTCTAAAGTGCCATTCAGGGATCCACTCATGTGACTCTCATTAATGACAAAGACCTGTGTCAAAGGAGTGTGCAAACCCCAGAGCACGGAAAGATTCAAAGTGTTATTGAGGGCAAACCATCTTATCTACAGGTGAGCCTTCCGGGTCACGGTAGATTCACCGGATGAAATAACGTGTAGAAGTTTCTGGCTGCCTGGACCTCCTCCGCAATCACTAAATGCTCAGCTTAAGATCACCTTCTACACTGAATACAAATCACCCAATAAGACAAATAAAAGCTCTCCAAGGCTACATCATACATCATATAAATTGTTGAGCTCCCTTTGAAAAACAAGTATTATGCCACTATAGTAGCAAAGTTAAATATCCACATTTACAATAATTCAAAGTAATTGCTTAAAATTAACTTGCAAATTAATTCCTTTACACGTTTCTTCAAAAGCTATCTCATAAAATTAAATACACACCTCAAAAAAAGCCAAAGATAGCCTACTTTCTTTATATAACTTTTATTAACCTAGTGTTACAGGAGTGAGGTTTCTAAAGAAAACATTTCTATTAATGTAGATATTACAGAAATAGGAGGGATTGCTTATTCAAACCCTTGATTGAAACAATACTTCCAGGTTTGAAGATTTTTATGCTTTACTGGAGAACTGAACAAAATCTCTGTAACTTAGGTATGCAACATTACTCAGTTTTTGCCATATTCAAACAAGAATGAGGAAGGAGCATTCCTCATCCATCGAAAGACAAGACATGGACTGTGTTTTGTTAGGATAGTCGTTTTGTTATGTCCCATTCAACTCAGCCCCATTAAGCTTTTGGGCCTACAATTGCTGTCTGTTGCCAAGGTTAATATATCAGAATTCCCCATTCCCCTTTAGTTTATGGTCACTTTTGAAGAGTCAAACCATCACTCAGAAAGTTGACTTCAGTTGATGAGCTGCTAAACCTGTGGTAGATATGATACAGCAAAGGGGAAAGCATAAAAGTTATTAGCAGCGACTTACATTTGCTGGTCACTTTTTTTTTTTTTTGCCAGAAGATCATACCTTTTATAAGCTTTCCTTTGTGTGATTCCAGCTCTACATCATACTGATTTCTCTCC
>NW_005871219.1:2301990-2370041 GCF_000147115.1 Myotis lucifugus | reverse complement strand
CCCCACCCCAGGCATTCACCACCTTATTGTCTGAGTCCATGGTTATGCATCATGCATACGAGGTCTTTGGTTGATTACTTCCTACCACACACCCGCCCCGCCCCGCCCCCGTTCCCTCTGAGGAACGCACTCTGCTCTATGCTGCCATGTCTCTGGATCCACTCCGTTCATCACTATAATTTGTTACTTAGATTCCACATGAGAGTGAGATCATGTGATACTTGCCTTTCTCTGACTAACATTTCACTTTGCATGATATTCTCCAGGTCCCTCCATGCTGTCTCAAAGGGTAAGAGATGCTTCTTTTTTAAAGCTGCATAGTATTCCATGGTATAAATGGACCACAGCCTTTTTATACACTCGTCTACTAATGGGTACTTGGGCTGTTTTCAGATCATAGTTATGTTACATTGTACATTATGCTGCTATGAACAAAACAAACAAAAACACCTACTTTGCTATACAAACAAAGAGAATAACAATGAAGCACACAGCATTTTTTTCAATGGATAAACTCACCATGTGTTTATTATGTGTAAATAAGTTGGATAAGTTGGATAATTTAAGAGGTTTTCTTTCCTCATCTACACTTGGTTTCCTTAATCTCTTTCTCTCTATTATTTTTTAATATATTTTTATTCATTTCAGAGAGAGAGGAAGGCAGAGGGAGAGAGAGATAGAAACTTGAATGAGATAGAATCATCAGTCAGCTGCTTCACTGCCTACTGAGAACTGAGCCCACAACCAGGGAATGTGCCAGGACCCTGGAATTGAACCATGACCCCTGGTTCATAGGTCAATGCTGAACTACTGGGCCACAGAGGGCAAGGCTCGCTCTCTCTTTAAAAATTCAACTTGATTTGATTCAGGGCTGGCAAATTGGAAAAGAGTTTGAGAATGTTTAAAATAGTAAAAGTGTAAGCATTTAATGATGAATTCTGTTAAAATCTAGGGTCCTTATTAACCACTACATTTTAACTCACCCCCAGGGTCCAGCTCCCTGATTTCTTAAAACATTCTGTAACACAGTGTTCCCAGACCAAACTCCTATCTCAGCAAATGCCTGTTTGGGGCCAGTTGACCTTGCCTCTTTTTTGTTGCTATCCCTCTGACTCATTTATATAATCGACAATATGGAAATCAGTTGTTTGCATATGTATGTTCTACTAGAAAGAGATAGAAGGAAGGGTCTCAGTTGGAGGCATCTTTGCGAGCTAATCTTTGTCACCTTGCACAGGACCTGGCGCGTGCATAGAGTACACACATGTATCTTATGACAGCACCTGTCCCTCCCAGTCATTACTGCCGCTCATACGTTATCCTGTGCTTCCTTCTAGACAAACTGTAACACTTGGGATTGTTTTCAGGAATAACTTATACATTTTCTCTGAACTAATAATTTTAGGTCTTGGGTACCTAAAAGAGGACCTAAATCCTCTAAATAAGCAAATAGTTTTTAGGGAAGCAGGTTACTATCCAGCCTTTATGGGCAGGGCCTAAACATCTATCCTGAGGGCTGGCTGCTATTCTGAGCCAAGAGCTCTGTTTCCATTTAGTAGCAAAGACCTTAATCTTCATAATGCTCAACCCCTCATTTGTTTTTTGATTTTTTTCTCACATTCTTGTATAAGCCAAATAAAGTAGTTCCATTTCCTGTCCACTTTTAAAACATATTTTTAAAGAATACTCATGTGGGATGGAATTTTTGGACTGAAACCCAGATTCTTTGTCCGCCAGAGTGGAAGAATGAATGCACGGACAGAGATGGTAGGGCAAAGGTGGAGATTTATTGAAGAACAAGTAGACTCCCACGTGGGGAGAAGGAAAGAGTCCCACAGAACGGACTCCCACGTGGGGAGGGGGAAGGGTCCCACTGAGTTCCTTTTCCCTGTGGCTTATAAAGGCTGCAGATCCCAGTGCCCTGATATCCGCTCTGATTGGTCACTATTCCCTTAGACTGAGCTAACAGTAACTCCTGAGCTCAAAGGTTGAATCACACATAGGACATGTGAGGTTCTCCCCCTTCCTTCCTTATAATTTTTATATTCCCTTTGGGCTTTCTTCTTCTCCTTCTGGATGAAGGGCTTCCTTCTATTTATTTTGTAAATATAGACCTTTTGCTGTTCCCGGATCCCTCATTCTATGGAAATGTACCTGTTGAGGCTTTACAGCTCCCCTATTCTATGGAAATATACCTTCTGCTGCTCTGTAGCCCTGTGCTTCCTCCATGGTCCCCTTAATTTCTAAAATTTCCTAAAACCTGTCTTTTCACCCCCCAAAATTCCTGTTTCACATGGATATCAAATTCTTCTGCATCTTCCCCACTAGTTAAACCAGTCTTTCTTCTTTCACTCTGTAGAGAAAAATTTCGCTCCACTGGTGTTTGATTTTGGCTAGGTTAAGATTACCTTTCTCTATCACAGAGAATTAATAGTATAGAACACTAGCTAGACATGTATGTACATAAATTTCTTTATCGCAATTTTTATAAGCACAAGATATAAAGTATGTCAGAGGGCCAAGAAATACAGAGAGAGAGATGATCTTTGCCTAGATGTTACAAGGACTGACTCCAGAGTTCCTCAGGCAAACCCAGGGCAAAAGGCATTTCCTAAAAGTCTGAAGCATGTGTAACAATCCCGATACAAGGAAGAGCATGGCATGGGGGCTGCAAAATAAATATGTATCTCTCAAGCATGTGGTATAACTTTGGAAGTTATGGGAAATATGGTTGCAGAATTGAAAGGAATTCAATTTGTTAACAAAAAAACACATTGAAACCTGTAAAGTATTTTTGTGAGTTTATTTGAGCCAAACTGTTAACATATACAGGGAAGCAGAACCTCAATGAATTGAGATAATGCTCCGAAGAAGGCGGGTTACATTTGTATTTATACATTGCAATCAAAGGAGGGACGTAGGTGTAGGTGGGTTGGTTACATGAAATCCATTGATGATAGATTAAGGAGGTGGGATAAAGCAAAGGGGAGGGGCAGTGGGGGAAACCCCTGGGATTGGATAAAAAGTAAAATGATGGACACATACTTAGGTGGGTGCAGGAACAATTAACATGATAATGAAGGAATTTGTGGTATCTGTCCTGGTGCCCAGCACATTAGGTTGTGCCCCAGGGGCTCCAGAAAAAGGGAAGTTACAAGTTACCCAGACATTTCAAGGGTATGTTATCATAGATGCAAAAAGACAGATAGGCTCAGTGAAGGTAAAGGTTGACCTTGTCAGTGAAGATACTGGCCTAAGATATAACTGCCCACCATAACTGCTTTTAGTTAAAGTTTAATTTCAGACCATCCTTTGTGGTGACTTTAGGTGTCTGAGTTTGCAAGACTGCCATGCAGGCCTCCCCTGAGCTTGCCAGGTCAGCATGTGGCCCCTTTCGTCCACAATTACTAGAGAGATGGTACTATTGGGTAACTGTTTTAGAAAGTTAATCTTGGCATTGAGGTAGAACCTAAATTAAAAGGGATAAGGATCATCAGTAAATCTAGAAGTAATCTGAAGTGAACACCGAGTCACTTAAAAAGAAAGCAATAGATTTACAGGGTTAAGAGATTAACCTGTTTGGTTTCTTTAATCCTGGAAAAATGAGAACATTTAAAAGGTTACATATGGGGAGGACGGGTAAGCACTCTGCACAATAATGGAGATGTCAGGTATTTGGTTATGGAATACTCAGTTATGTGCAGATAATTGAGAATTCGCAGGTTGTATATGTACAGTAAAAGGATCACACAATTACACAACATGTAAGCATCTCTGATGCGCTCTGTGCCACGCTATAGGAAAGGATATATATGAAGACTAGAAAAGAAGAAAAGACCCCCAATTTTCAGAGGTTGGGGACTAACTCATATAAATATAAAACAACTTTCAAGTAAGTTCTAAATTGCAGATTTTAATGTTTTGGTCTTCAGAAATAAGTTAGATCAGTGTCTTCATAAAAGATGCCAGAGGTGTAGAATTTGGAGGTCTTGAGGGTATAGGATTCAAACCTAGGGGGATCATAGGAGTGAAAGTAAAGAGAAAGGATGGAGCCTGTCTCATTTATGGAATAGGAGACTGATAGCCACATAAATGGTTTGAAATCAACAGAGCTTGTTCAGATAAATAAGGTAAAGTTTGCATAAGTACAGTGGGGACAGATTACAGAGATGGCCCCAGCACTGAAACAGAGGAGGGCAAATGATGTGGGGGAATGGTAGACTGAGGGTGCTGCAGGAAGATGGGTCTGGGGGAGCTGTGCATGATGGATTCACAGAAGGCCTAGAGCGATCTCCAAAGCAGTTACAGATCACCCAATTGTCTTGGCAACACAAGACCTCTTAACCCTTCCTTTACACTCTTCTTGAGTCTAGATACAACTTTTGCCTGCTGTTATAACTTTGTTAAAGGCACACTTTGATTCATTGCTCATAACGAGAATGCAGCAGACATCCCACCTCTGTGGTGAATGTGAGTTTTATGCCACTACATGTAAAGACCCTGCTACTACATGTAAAAATCTTGCTGGTGGTTTCTCCTGAATCGACTTGAAATGTTTTACTTTCTTGCTTCTTTGCTAAACCTGTACTGAGCATCTTGTAAGCACACAATGTGTATATTCTGAAGAATATAATTCATAAACAGGAATCTGAATGATTAGAGAAGCCTTATCATGGAAGCTGAAACTTCTGTTTTTTAGTTGTTTGTTTGGTTAGTTGTATATTTTTTGTTGTTGTTGTTTGTTTTGTTTTTCCCCAGGGCGTTTAGAAAAATCTGCAGACAGATGTAGTAAACTCTGCTATCCTACTATCCTAATGCATATTGTAACTGCAAACAGCTAGTTTCAACATCCACACAGGAAAATGCAGGCCTGCCTTTTAGTTCTACCTTTGTAACACTTGGCGTTTATATAACAGTTTTTCAAGCTTCATTTAGTTGGTACTAAAGAGCCCACTATTGCTATATTGGGTATGGAAATAGTAACCAGGCACACTGAATTTGTTGAGTAAATATGCATAGTGGAAAGAAGCAACTTGTTAGTTCTGATCCTAATTTGGGGCCTGGCAAACAAAATACTCTAAGAACTTCTGGTTTTAAAAATTGATTCAGTTCTGGAAATCCTGGCTTTGTGGGGGAATGCCATGACTGGCTGCTGTGAGGGAGCTGACAATGAGTTCTGATAATACTATGTTCATATGTATCAAACCTGTGAATTTAGGAAGAGAAAAGCTGGAGCAACTTTAAGGAGGCAACTACTGCCAGTTATACCCCAAAGGCTTAAAACTATATGTGGTACACATCAATAAAGCTCTGAAGAGTAAAGAGCTGGGAAACTGCCATTTAAATGGAAAACATTGTATTTCAGAAGTAGCAAACTGGCAGCAGGAGGTCTGAATCTGGCTTAGATATGTGTTGTTTGTTTGGCCCTGGTGTTTTAAAAATAGTATAGACTTGCCTGACTTTATGTAGGACATGTATTCTCTGCCTCTCCTCTCTTCCCGCCACTCTGTTCCCTTGTACTCATCACACTCAGTTGATTTATGCATCTGATGTTATTTGATTTTGTGACACCTAACATAATGTTTGAATTTTTTAAAAAATATATTTTATTGATTTTTTACAGAGAGGAAGGGAGAGGGATAGAGAGTTAGAAACATTGATGAGAGAGAAACATCAATCAGCTGCCTCCCGCACACCCCCTACTGGGGATGTGCCCACAACCAAGGTACATGCCCCTGATCGGAATCGAACCTGGGACCCTTCAGTCCACAGGCCGACGCTCTATCCACTGAGCCAAACCGGTTACGGCTTGAATTTCTTTTATAGTAGAATAGTATTGTAATAGAAATACTTTGGAGGCAAAGGACTTGAGGTGAAATTTAAATTAAGTGACATATTAACTGTGCAGTGGCACCTCCCTAAACTTCATTGTTCTCATCTTTAAAAGAGGAGACTAAAAATAATACTAGCTGCTACGTTTATCTCATAGGCCAAACACAGGCTAAATGTGGCAAGATGAAGAGGATATTTTTTTTTTACCCTAAGTGCTGTAGAAGAACTTTGTTTCTTGAATTCTTTAATTTTACATACATCCCAAGATTGATTTAGTCACCCTCCAACTCTTTTGCAATAAACAGATAGAACAAATATTGCTGGTTATTTTTTTATATTTTAATTCAGTTATTCACAAAGTGTGGGAGTAGTAGTACCATCTGGTATGATAAACTGATTAATACCCCACCTCCACCCCAGCAAGATGTCCTAATCCCCACAATTTGTGAATGTTGTTTTACATGATAAAAAGGACTTTGTAGGTGTGATTGAGTTAAAAATCCTGAAATGAGGATAGTAGCCTAGATTATCCAGGTGGCCTAATGTAAGTACAAGGGTCCTTATAAGAAGGGGTGGTAGAGTTCCACTCAGAAAAGATGTAAGGACTGAAGCAATAGTTAGAGAGCATAGAAGAGGCCACTGCTGGAAGTATTTCTGGCTTTAAAGATGAAGAAAGGGGCCATAAACCATGAAGTATGGCTTGATTCTAGGAGTTGGAAAAGTTAATAAAATGGATTCCCTGAAGCAACTCTGCCAAAACTTTTATTTTAGCCTTTTAAGACTCAATTTCAGATTTTGACCTCCAAAACTAAAAGATAACAAATTCCTATTGTTTTAAGCCACTATGTTTGTGGTAATCTACATATATAAAAGCCTAATATGCAAATTGTCCCCTCAGGAGATCGACTGGAAAACTGTGAGTGCGATCGCTCACTATGTGTGCTGACCACAAGGGGGCAGTGCGGAATGAAAGAAGGCCCTAGCTGGCAGCTGGAAGGCCCGATGAGCCCTGATCGTCAGCCAGGCCTAGGGACCCTACTGTGCACGAATTTTGTGCACCAGTCCTCTAGTTTATTATAATGGCAATAAGAAATTAATAAACCTGGAAATTTAGTAAGAATTCAAATTATCAAGCCTTCTCCCAGACCTATGGTCTCAGGAACTCTAGGAAGTGCTAGCAATTCATGCTTTCATGAACATTCCAGGTGATTCCAAAGCACAATAAAATTTGAGAACCACTGTATTAGATTACGATGTTTAATCAGTTTCTTTTTTCCTAAAATTTATGGTTCAATGTCTTTGAAGTGGGAGAGTATATACAAACACTCAATACATCCTGATTACAGAAACTTTTATATCATGAAATAGATTACAAATAATCCTATGAAGAAGGCATTTAAAGTGAAGATAGTGATGGGAATATTCTCAATGTCTAGCATGATTGCTGAGCTTGTACAAATGTGTATTTTAAGAGAGTTCTGATCTTTAGTACAGAAATTACAGATTTAAACTTAACCTATTTTCATTTGGTGAGTTCACCATGCTAATGTTATTAAACATCCAATCTCGCCATAGGGGGCTCTGAGGAAGAGGCAAAGTCAATGTAAGAATCAAGTCATGTCTTCTTTTCAGTTGCCGTACTATTCTCACACGCAATTTATTTTGAACCTGAAGTGGAACAGCTAGCATGCATTCACGTACTTTAACTGTCCATGCGTTGTTGGGGGGAGCGGATTTGCATTTTAGCACAATTTTTGTAACTTCAAAATACTTGATTGACTACCGCCCAGTCAGTGAAAACCATATGCAAACAGTAAGCGTGGAAAATTCTCTGCTGCTTTGAATCTCATAATGAAACTTGGAGTGGCTCACATCTGTTCCCTTGGATCTGTCTAATCCCATTGTATCTGTTTAAACTGTCGGCAAGTATGCACATAGTTTTGAAAGGAGGCCCCTCTCTGTGGGGAACACCATAAAGACTACTGATTCATACCCCCAAGGTGTCTGTGTATTGAAAGCTAAAAGTCTCCACTTTGGCATTGACTGGTGACTAGTTTAGCTACTATAATACTACCAATCCAGAAGCCCTTGAATTTCTCTGCATATAAACTTTTCATGTGACCCAACTGGGTACTCTACATTTGTCACTGAAACCTAAGAACAATCTTCTAAAAACATTGAAATGACTTCTTCTGTTATTATAGCATAATTGGTAACTTCTTTGTCAAACTACTTAACTGCATTTATCATATTTTAAAAAATATGGTATGAGGGTCTAAAATTCAAGAAAGTATAACAACCAGTTGAAAAATACTCACCAGACAAGTAATAATACACTCTTGTGTCACCTGACATGCAGTGTACAAGCTGATGAATGAGTCAGGGTTTAAATGGTAATTATCATTCATCATTATAATAGACTAATTAATTCATAAATTCTTGGTAAGTCAATTTTCTATAAAAAGGTTAATATTAAAAGTGGAAAAGAAAAAAATAGTCCCGATGTGATAAAAAATGTAAGAATTAAAATCTTTCCTACCACATATCTCTTCTAATTATCCAGTAGTTTTATATTACAATATTTCTTAATACAGAACTATATTTTCTCAGTATTTTGAAAGAACAAAAAGTACAATTCCTTTTATTACTTGTTTCCTCACACTTCTTCATATGAGCCAGAATAAATATAAAATCCAAACTGAGATAATATATCAATGCTCTGCATTAATATAATCTTAAATACACTGAGATGGTTTTAAACAGTGATTCTTCTTATTAGTAAATGTCAAAGTTTTACACTGCAAGTTGTTTACTGGACTAAATCTTGCATTCCACAAACTAGCAGCTTCCACCTAATTCTGATTTATGCAGATAAAAATGTCAAATTAAGGTCAACATAAGCATGATTAAGTCTTTTTTAGTTTGAAGTACATTTTAATTATACTTTGCAATCCTTAATGTGTTACAAAAGGAAATGCAACAATAAGCAAATTCAAAAGGAAAAAAATGTTTTAAAACCTGCTAAAATATAACTGCTAAAAAATTAATGATGTAACTTTTGACATTTATTTCTAAAATCCATTTAAACATTCATGTAAAATTGTTCCTCAATTATATTCAGGGAAATAGAAAAAATATTTTTAAATTGTTACTCTAGATTATATCCATAGGAATAGGACAAATATTCAATTTGCATAACTTTTGTTCTCAATTTGGAACATGAACTACATAATCCCATGATTAACTATTTTTACTTTTTGTTTTCCTGAGGATAGTCAAGGTAAAAATGGACTACTATAAATGTCAAATTAAATAGAAATAAAATGAGTCAAAATCCTTAACTGTAGTCAACTACAGAGTCAGAATATGGGATTCCACTTACATTTGCATCTGATTTTCTAGAAAAAAAATTTAGTCATAAATCAAAGTAGTGCATTTCCCATTAAGTTGGGTGTGAGTTTGAAGAAGAAAAATCACATTGATTTTATAAAAGTATTAAGATAGAAATAAAATCAAATCACATGTATAGATACAAATATCCATCATATGTATCCTATATTAGGAATCCAAATAGCAGAATAATTACTCGATGAATTTTAAATTTTGCTTTATATGCAATAATAGTTAATAATATGGCACAGGTTCATGAATATAGGCCATTGATAGATAGCCTGCTGTTAACATTAGTGATTGTAGTTTTATTTAAATAACGGTTCTGTTATTAAGACCACATTGCCTGACAAATGTTTGACACATATAGCTTTCAAGGCTTCAGGAACACACCTTGGAAGAAAAAAAGGAAACATAACAAAATTGATAATAGTCAGGAACAACATGGAAGAATAAGATTCTCCCTCTCCCATTCCTTCTATTTATTATTTCCTGTTTGTGTTGGAGAATATGTGTGATAGGTGAGCGATCTAATCTTGCCTAGAAACTCCTGTTTATGCTTCTAAAACTGAATAATGGGATGGCATAGCAAGGATGATTTTTCCTTTGTAATCACAGTTCTGAGAAGATACATTAGACCCTCGCAGCTACACCATATTAGAAAAATTAAATAGACCACCCATACTTTTCCAGACTATCCCCTGATTCTCCCTTCGTGGCCAAGAGTAGAATTGATTGAGGAAGGACCCTCTCTGTCAGGCAGAAAACCCAATGCCTAACCAAACAAATGAACAAATAGATTAAATAATTAAATTAAACAGGAAATAAATCACAGGTTTGCCTTTGCTATTTTATCACCAACTGTCTTCCACCTGAAACACCAGGCAGTGCCTGAGGTTCTCAAGCCATAACCCTGGGCCTGGCTTTAGATGTCATGTGGTTGGTGAGAGCTAGAAAAAGCATTGTGCTGTGAAAGTCCATATTATTGCTGAGACTCCAGAGGAGTAAGCTGTGTTCTGTAATAAATTCAACGCGTGTGACGATTGGAATGTTGCTTGCCAAACATTACAATGTGAAATTTTAAAATGTATTTGAATCAACACATACATGATTATCAGCAAAATAACTTCTATTTTGCTTCTGTGAGGACTCTATACCTCTTGGGAGCAAATGATGTAGGAAGTTCATTGTTTGTACTGGTGTTAGAACTATCATATTTTCTGTTTACTCTTTTGCAAATATAAAGTTCATGTACTCTCAAAAATTGTTAAAATATACTATTTTTCTTTCTCCATACAACTCCCCATTTGGGGCGTGGTTTTAAAATAATTTTAAGTGGCACTTCGTTATTTATTTACCCAATTCAGTCTCTTAAAAGATCTGAAAGAACTTTTTGTGCATGTGTGTATTTGGAGAGTAACACAAGTGCTGGTCAAGAGAGGGAAATGCATTTGCCATGTAAGCACAATTCCCAGGATTCTGGCCTCCATCTAGAGGCCAAAGCAATCAGTCATGTCTGACATGATGAGATACAAAAAGTAAAGATAGCATGGCTTGATCACCTACTGAAATTGTTATATTTATCCCATCTGTAACTAATTCAACATTGCTCCAATTTTCCTAACATTCTCCCACTCACCTTTGAAACACTGGCAGAAGAATCAGATGGGTTTATTTTTATGACCTTGTGGTTTCATTCTATTTAATATTTTGGGGGGATATCAACTCTCATGCTGACTTCTTTCATTACATGTTTTCTTTTAATGTGCATCGTCTGAAAACTGAGAATTCTATATTTTTCTAACTAGTCTATTTAGAGCATAAAATACCTAATCTCCTAGCACTTAACAGCCAGGCACCCCATCAGGTTCCCTGAAAAAGAGTGCATGCTTATTGTGATAACAATGAAATGGTGTGTTAGAATAGATTCCCTCTCATCTGTCAGCACAACACATGAAATCCAAAACTTAAGTGCTGGGATACTTAACCCCTAAGCTCCATCTCTGTAACTCATTTTTCTATGCTGTCTTTTTGGGGTACTCATGGAAGAGTAGAATCAGAAAGCCCACTCTTCTCCCTGGGTTTTGAATATCTAACTGGGGGGAAATGAAAGCAGTATGTTTTTTCTACTACCAGAGGAAGTTTGGAGTTCTAAGAGAAAGTAGGTGACAAGATGGAAAGGAATGGAGAAATATATTTCTCTTACTTTGTTGTTGTTCACAATGATTTCTTCCTTGCCTTAAGTTTATTAGTATGCATGACTGAATACTATAGCATTTATTTGGAAATTAAAAAACTGTCTTCATGCCTAACAACATTTTATATATATACTAGAGGCCTGGTGCATGAAATTTGTGCACTGGAGGCCCATGGGGAGCGGGCCTAAGCCGCAGTCTGGCTGCGGAGGCTCGGAGCAGGCACCCCGTGTGAGTATATGTGTGTGTGTGTGTGTGTGTGTGTGTGTGTGTGTCTGCTGGGGGCCTGCCCCCAGCTGCGCCGAAGAGACTTGGAGCAGGCACCCCTTTGTGTTGATCTCTCAGGCTTGGGTGGAGCCTGGCCCCTCCTCTTGAGCTGGTCGTGACCGTGATGGAGTCTCAACTTCATTTTCGTATTATATCTATAGACTAGAGGCCCGGTGCATGAAATTCGTGCACAGGGGAAAGGGGGTGGGAGTCCCTCAGTCCGGCCTGCACCTCGCCAATCCAGGATCCCTCTAGCAATCTGGGACCACTGGCTCTTAACCATTCACCTGCCTGCCTGCCTGATCGCCCCTAACCACTCTGCATGCCTGCCTGATGCCCTTAACTGCTCCCCTGTCAGCCTGATCACCCCTAACTACTCTTCCCCTGCCAGCCTGATCACCCCTAACCACCTCTGCCTCGGCCCCTGCCACTGTGGTTTTGTCTGGAAGGACATCTGGAAGATATCCAGTCTATCCGGTCTAATTAGCATATTACCCTTTTATTAGTATAGATATTTTTGCAAACAATAAAGTGCCATTCCTTTATCTACTTATGCCTTCACAGTACATAACATTTCTGTTTTTATTTCTCTCATGCAGACTTATACACACATATGCACATTCATGCATAAAATACTCAGTGAAGCAAATTTTGGCATATAAATTGGACACTAAAAATAATAACATACACAATTATATGCACATGTCATAATATTTGATTTTTATAATGCACAATTCTGACATTTAAAAATTTACATTAAAAGGTCCAGGTTAGAATATCAGCTCCCTGCAGGCAAGAATTTGTCTTTCATGTTCACTAACATGTGCCCAATGCTTGTCACATAGTAAGCACACATTAAGTATTTGTTGAATAAATTAGAAAAATACCTTTAACCCTGAAACTTCATCAAATAAGAAAAAAGGTGATTTGTAATAAAAAGCTATGACATGATTTGTGATAATTTATAAAAGTAATTTTAAAAGTAATTTATAAAAGTAAATCCTATCTAATAATAGACAAAGATTCAAATTGACCGTACCTTCGCTACACCACCATGGGCTAATCAGAGCGATATGCAAATTAACCGCCAACAAAGATGGCGGCTAATTTGCATATACTGGCTGGGAGCGAAGACTGAAGACACTGTAAAAGGAAGCCAAGCAATGGAGCTGAGGTAGCGGAGATGGGTGGGAGAGAAGCGGCAGAGACGGGCCGGAGAGAAGCGGTAGAGAATGGCAGAGACTCAAGGGAAGCCCTATTCTTGCAGGAATCTTCCTGCAAATGGGCCTCTAGTTACAAATAATGTTGAATAAAAGGTAACACATATTTTTATGTGGGTTCCTGACAGCCTTTGAACCTGGGCATTTTTTTAAACAGAAAGTTGTTTTAAAGTTTCAAAACAGGCATCAGCATAGAGTTTCTGTTTGCTAGTAGATGGTCTTCTTAAGATCTTAAGATCTGGTATGAAGCTTTCACACACAAGTACAGTTATACCAGATGCATAAATACTGAAATGCTTTCCTACTGGCTAATAAGTAACTGCTGAGTTCTCAAGTGCCCCTGCAGCCCAGGTGTTTCAGGCTCCTTAAATATTGTTCTGCACCTTCCCTCAATCCCTCCCAGAAACAGGTTCCTGTCCAGCATTGCAGGAAACCTCCAGTATGGTGGTGATCAGAGATCATTCAGATTGGTCAGTGCCTCTGCTGTCCTGGTTGCTAAATATTTTGAATAACCATCTGCCTTCTTGTAACAGTTCTGACAGGAAACCAGTCCTTTCTCTTCCCAAAGGGAAGGTAGGTGAAAGGTCCATGAGAGGTGAAAAGCTGTCCTACACTCAGTGCACGAGGTCATCTAAGGGTCTGTAGAAAATGAATGAGTGTATAACTTTGGTAGATGTCAACAGCAAATATCAAAGTAGAGTGCGGTGGGTAGTACTTAAGACAGAGACATGCAGATTTTGAGTAGAAATCAGAGAAGAGAGATAAGAAAACAATGCCTTGTCTTGGACTATATTGGTTAGGCACAGGTGTGTGGAGACCATAGCAGCTTGACTGCATAATAATGGGAAGAAACTGGAAAAGGGAGGTCAGAGACTGGAGAAATGAGAATTACAGTGGCTTGCCTCTGAGGTGATTTAGGCAGGTGAATGCAGACCTCAAATTATGTATGTACCTATGAGTGCTCACACACATCAAAGACATGGAAATGCATCAATCTAATGAATAATCAGAGATAGCAGAAATCAAGGCAATGAAAAACCAATGAGGTAAGGCAAAGTGGCTTCACCTGGAAAAGGAATTGATGCCAGAACCTAAGAAACAAAGGAAGCTGGAGCGAAAAAGTTCTTGGTGTCAGAGTTGTATGAGTTTCATAGACTTAGTCAAACACCTTATGAATTTCTGCTTTCAAAATTGGCATGTGAGGCAGCCACTTGAGATCACTCCCCTTTTTACAAACACTTTCCCCTCAATTGATTTCCTCTATCTCTAAACTTTTGACTCCATAATTTTGTCTTTAATTATTGCACCTACTTTATTTAGATGTTTTGTTTGCTCCTTCTAGTGCTGAGATCTTGACTCTACCGTGATACAGTATATGTCATATATGTTTATATAAATACACTCTATGTAGTATACACTCTGGGTTTCACCACCAAACTCCGTCACACACAACCTCTAGCAGTACTTCTGACCCTACAGTCTGGACACATTTCTTGTTTCAAGTGGGAAGACCTACTCTAGCCTCAACCTTAGTAAACACAGTCTTCACCCTGGCCACAAAGCTAGCAACCAGGAGCACTGATTCTCCAAATGGGGAAAGGTGCAGGAATTTTTATGTAGACCAGTCAAGTTGAGAAAGAGGACAGAGGGTTAGTCCCAGTGTATAACTAAAGTATCAGACCAGTAAATGGAGTCAGAAGCCTCAATTTTTATTGTCTGGATCAATTTGGAAAACATGTAATTGATTCTGCCACTCAAAGGGCTCATTATTTGGTATTGGTTGTATGAGCAATAAGATAAATTATAGGTCACAGTGGCTGTGAGATCTAGTCACATACTTATAGGGGTCAGCTAAGACTACAGCTAGATATCATCATTGACCTCATCTGTAGCATAATTGAGAATGTAATGTCACCTGACTTTTCAGGTGAAGGACATACATAAACATGCATGCCAGCATAGTGCGTGAAGGGTGAAATAGTGTGCAATATTCAAGAAAGGAAGACTGACTAATAGCAAGAAGGAATAGATAGTATTAGATATAATGCAGAGAGAGTTAGTAAACCTCCTGCTACACACATTAGAACAATAAAGCTACTGGGAATACAGGACTAAAATATTGGCTCAGGCAACTCCTGGCAAGAGAATTATTACTTACTTTCTACTGAGGAAGAAAAGGTAATAAAAACTTAACTCATACACCTGTAGTGTAAGTTTAACTCATAATTCACACATAATATAATCTAGTTAATATTTTATAACTTTATCCACATAATGACTGAATTATTATTAAAGAACTTTCTTGGATTTAAAAGCCCAATTAAAATGTCCATATAACCCAAAGCAATCCCTATTAAAATATCAACAGCATATTTTACAGATCTAGAATAAATACCCTGAAAATATTTATGAAATAAAAAAGACCCTAAATAGACTCAGCAATCTTGAGAAAGAAAAACAAAGTAGGAGGGATCACAACACCAGATACAAAATTATAGTACAAAGCCACTGTAATCAAAACAGCTAGTACTGGCACAAAAAGAGGTATATAGTTCAATGGAACAGAACAGAGAACTCAGCAATTGACACAAGCCATTTTGCTTAATTAATATTTGAAAAGGAGGCAAGAGTATACATTTAAGTAAAGACAGTCCCTTCAATAAATGGTGTGGGGAAAATTGAACAGGTGCATCTAAAAAATGAAACTAGACCACCAACTTACACCGTAAATTAGAATAAACTAAAAATGGACAAAAGACTTAAATGTAAGTCCAAAACCATAAAAATCCTAGAAGAAAACATATGAAGCTAAAACTCAGACATCTCTCATAGCAATATATTTGCCAATACATCTCCTAGGGCAAGGGAAATAGATGAAAAAATAAACAAATGGAATTACATCAAAATAATAAAGCTTTTGCACAGCAAAAGAAACCATCAACAAAATGAAAAGGCAGCCCACTGTATGGGAGAACATATTTGTCAGTGATACATCTGATAAGGGGTTAATTTCCAAAATATAGAGAGAACTCATACAACTTAACAAAAGGAAGACAAACAATCCAATTTAAAAATGGGCAAAGGACCTAAATAGACACTTCTCCATAGTGGACATACAGAAGGCCAAGGGACACATGAAAAAATGTTCAAAGTCACTAATCACCAGAGAGATGCAAATTGGAATGACAATGAGGTATCATCTCACAACTGCAAGAATGGCTACCATCAACAAATCAACAAAGGACGAGTGCTGGTGAGGATGTTTAGAAAAGGGAACCCTAGTACACTGTTGGTAGGAATGCAGATTTTGCAATTACTATGAACAATAGAATCTAGTTTCCTCAAAAACTAAAAATAAAAAACACCTGCCATTTTACCCAGTATCCTCTTCTAGAAATATATCCTAAGAATATGGAAACACCAATCAAAAAGAATATATACACCCCTATGTTCATAGCACTTCTATTTACAATAGCTAAGATTTGGAAACAGCCCAAGGGCCATCAGTAGATAAGTGGATAAAAAAGCTGTGGTACATTAGCACCATGGAATACTATGCAGCTTTAAAAAAGAAACATCTCTTACCCTTTGCAGCAACATGGAGGGACCTGGAGAGTATTATGCAAAGCAAAATAAGCCAGTCAGAGAAAGGTAAGTATCACAGGATCTCATTTACACTTGGAATCTAATGAACAAAATAAACTGACAAACAAAATACATCCAGAGAACATGGAAGCATGGAACAGACTGAGGAATCTCAGAGGGAATGGGGAAGGTGGTGGCAGGAAGGACTTACATGCATATATGCATTATCCCTGGACACAGACAATAGTGCACTAGGCGTGGGGAAGGGTGGGGAGGTGGAAAGTGTCAATGGGAGGGTGGGGGAGGGAAAGAGGACATCTATAATACTTTCAACAATAAAGATAAATAAATAAATAAATAAATAAATAAATAAAGTTCAATTAAAACTCTCCATCAAGATGTTGAAAAAAGCTTCCAATTATTTTATAAATAGATTAATGCTTCAAAAAATGAGTTGTTCATAACTGAACTTTTTACATTCATCCCTTCTTTGGAAAATAAATGGTTAGACAATGATAAAAGGACTACATGATCAGTATTCTAGGAATTTTAATATAAGAAAAGGTCAATTTTTTAAAAGTAGTAATTAACAGTTAATATCCAATTTGGCACATGAACAGCAGATTAAGTTTTCATGGCTCTGTTTATAAGATGTTTAGTTTTATTTTTACTTTATTTTTTTTGGTACCAAGGAATGTTTTTAGTAGCAGTATTATTCACTTATGAAACATGGATTCAATTAATAAACTATACTTACTAGTATACTCTGTCAAAATCCTGCTTTTAAATGATTGTGTTCCTTGAGCAAGTTGATTTATGTCTTACTAAAAAGTAAAAGAATGGATATTCTCTCTAGGCAAGGATACATGTGGATGAAATACATGTGGATAAAATTTAAGCAAGTAAGCCTTTTATGTATGGATTACAAAGATATAACTGAGTATATATTTTAAACACATACATACAATGGAAGAAATCAAACTAAGTGTGTATGTTTAACCTCTTCAACTTTCTGAATATTGGATGTGGTAAGATTGAGTATGACAGTCAAGTAGCTAAGTTGAATTTTTTTCTTTATATATGTTATTTTTATCCTTCAGAAACTAAATGAAAACAGATGAATTCTTCAAAGGTATTTAGCCATTTTTAAGAAAAAAAATCTGTCAGTTTCATAAAAGTGAATCAAATGCTTGAAGGTACCCATAATCAATGATTTAAAAAATAAGGCTGGGAAAATTAACCCATGTTTGCTATTGATTTGCTTATATCTGCTTCTCATTCTTGTTTCACATATGATTATTCTTTTGAATAATAACCAAACAACCAAAGAAATGAGGGAAAAAAGAAGAGTGAATTTTATTTTCTAAACGAATATTTAATACATTTCCTTTTTGTGCAATAGTATAGTTTACCAAGTTTTTTTTCTAAAAACAGAGACTAGTATAGATGCAATATTTATCATCTTTTATTTATGCTACATATCCGAGGGAAATTTAATTTAATTTAATTACTTTGATTCTCTAGAAATATTTTGTATTAATGCTTGTTGTAGGAATTTGTACAGTCTAATCATTACACTTTTACTCATATTGGGTAAGGCAGAAACAATGCATATATTATAGCTTCTACATAACTTTCAATCCTCATTTGGCATCTCAGCTTCATTGCCACCAGTGGTGCCCATAAAGTATTTTAGGCAAAATTATGAAGTAATATAGTACCCAAAGAAATCTACAGATTCAATGAAATTTCTATCAAGATACCAATGGAGTACTTAACAGAACTAGAACAAATGTTTAAAAAATGAATATGGAACCAGAAAAGAGCTTAAATCGCAACAGCAATCTTGAGAAAAAACAAAATTGGAGGAATCACAGTACCAGATATCAAACTATACTACAATGCCATAGTAATCAAAATAGCATGGTACTGGCATAAAAGCAGACATTCAGATCAATGGAACAGAATAGAGACCCCAGAAATAAATCCATGCCCTATTAGTCAATTAATATTTGACAAAGGAGGAAAAAAGATACAATGATACAATGGACTAAAGATAGTCTATTCAATAAATGTTGCTTGGAAAATTGGACAAATATGTGCAAAAACTGAAACTAGACCACCTTCTTACACCATATACATGAATAAACTCAAAATGGATTAAAATGGATTAATGTTAGACTCAAATCCATAAAAATCTTAGAAGAAAACATAGGAAGTAAAATGTTAAATGTTTCTCACAGCTATATTTTTTCTGATATATCTCCTTGGTCAAGGGAAACACAAGAAAAAATAAACAAGTGGGACCACATCAAACGAAAGAGTTTTTGCACAGCAAAGGAAACCATGAACAAAATGAAGACAACCCACTGAATGGGAGAACATATTTGCCAATGATACATCTGATAAGGGTTAATATCCAAAATTTATAAAGAATGTAAAAAACTTAACACCAAAAAGAAAGAAACAATCCAGTTAAAAAATCCAGTCAAAAGACCTGATTAGACACTTCTCCAAAGAGGACATAAAGATAGCCAATAGACATATGAAAAAAAATGCCCAGTGCCCCTAACCATCAAAGAAATGCAAATTAAAGCCACAATGAGATATCATTTTACAAGTGTCAGAATGGTTATCACCAATAAATCAACAAATAACAAGTTTTGGAGAGGATATAGAGAAAAGAGAACCTTTGTGCACTTTTGGTGGGAATGTAGATTGGTTCAGCCACTGTGGGAAACAGTATGCAGTTACCTCAAAAATTTTCAAATTGAACTGCCTTATGACCCAATGATTGCACTTCTAGGAATGCATCAAAAACAACCAAAAAGCACCCAAAACACTAATTAGAATATATGCACCTCTATGTTCATTGCAGTGTCATTTACAATAGCCAAGATTTGGAAGCAGCCCCGTTGTCCATCAGCAGGTGAGTGGATAAAAAAGCTGTGGTACATTTACACAATGTACTACTACTCTGCCGTAAAAAGGAAGAAAAATGTTACCCTTGGATGGACCAGGAGAGCATTATGCTGAGTGAAATAAGCCAGTCAGAAAAAGACAAGCATCATATGACTTCACTCATATGTGGAATATAATGAACAAACTGAACTACCAAGCAAAATATAGAGGCATTCATAGATAGAGAGCAGGCAAATGGCTCTTGGGGAAGTGGAGGGCTGTTTGGTGACTTTGAAAGATTGAGCAAAAAATAAAATAAATAGAGAGAACTCATGGACAGGGTCAACAGTGGGGTGGTTGGGGGGATGGTGGGTGGAGGTGGAAGAGGGAATAGAAGGGATAAATGGTGATGAAAAAAATTAAATAAATAAAGTCAACCAATAACAAATTATGAAGTAAAGAGTTAACTTTGGCCTTTCTTCTCATTTGCCTACTCTTTTGATACTGTTTTCTTTGTAATCCATTCTTTTAAATGGTTTTATTCTTAAGTCAATTAAACATTAGTGATTTATCAAACTATCACATTCAATAATTTATTATATTCACTTGATTTGATGAGAAAAAAGAAACTAATTTTATAGGATGAGATATGATGAAAATTCAGGCAAAGAACATGGAAAGGAAATATTCTTGGCAAAGAGGTGTCATCAGCATTACTGTAAAAATATACATCTTATATTTGTCCCTATGTTCATTACAGCACTATTTACAATAGCCAAGATCTGAAAACAACCTGAATGCCCATCAGGAGAGGAGTGGATAAAAAAGCTGTGGTGCATTTACACAATGGAATACTACATGCCTATAAAAAAGAAGGAAGTCTTCCCTTTTGTGACAGCATGGATGGACCTGGAGACTTTTATGCTAAGTGAAATAAGCCAGTTGGAGAAAGACAAATAGCATATGACATCATTTATATGTGGAATCTACTGAGCAAAATAAACTGATAAACAAAATAGGTCCAGAGACATAAATGCATGGAATAGACTGGCAGCTATTAGAGGGGAGAAGGAGGGAAACTGGATGAAAGAGAATGAAGGATTTAGCCAAAAATCATATATATGTAACGCATAGACAAAGACTACAGTGTGGTAATAGCCAGAGGAAAGGGGGGTGAGGGTAGGTGGAGGTGGGCAAAGGGAAGAAATGGAAACAGAAAGAGACTTTGATTGGGGTGATGGGTACATGATGTAGTATGCAGATGATGTTTTATTGAGTTATACACTTGAAACCTGCATGGTTTTATGAACCAATGTCACCCCAATAAATTAAATTAAGAATTATCCTGGATATATGTTTTTTTTTCTTGCTTCATCCTTAAGATATCTCTTAAAGTTGTGTGTGTGTGTGTGTGAGAGAGAGAGAGAGAGAGAGAGAGAGAGAGAGGGAGAGAGAGAGAGAGAGAGACTTATACACTTTCCTTAGTAATAAAACTAAACCCATTCATAAGCCTCTAAGGGTATTTCTTATTCTGTCATATTTTAGTATCACATGAATAAAATGGTCATATCCAATAACAAAGGGCACATTCACTTACTGTATGCACTTAATACTATATATACAAATACATATATATGTGTGTGTGTACACATGCAATATTTGAACTACTACTCATAGATAGCAGTTCTCAATATATCTTAAATTGTTGTATTGCATCCACCAGAGGATACTTAAGTCCAAATCTAGTTTATTTGTAAATGCAAGAAATGGCAACTATAATTTGTAAGAATTGACAACCAGGCTAGGCAATGGTATTTAAGTCAATGAGTAATTTGAATAGTTGACAGCTGTCCTTCAAGATCTAAATTTTCTAAAGGGCATGGCACTTTGGTAAATAACTGTTAGTGAACCATGGTAATATGAAAATCAATGAAATTTTAGGATGTTCCAATACTCACCAGAATATTCTTTATAAGCTGTATAAGTTTTATTTAAAAAAATTGCAAAAGAATATCTAAAGCTATAACTAGGTGATTTTTTTTTACCACTAGAAATATCAGTCACTAAATATCAAACATCTGCAGAGCTACTAAAGACATTAAATGAATATATAAAATGTCAATGAGACATTGCAAAATACATTTCCTGCACTATCAAAGAGCATTCTCCAGAATATTCACTGGAGAATGTTAGTCTACCAAATATTCCATCATCTTCTCAAGCAGTGATTCTATACGACTTGCTTAAATCTAAAAGTTTGCTAACTATGGCAGTGAAACTACCAGACTAATAAAATAGAGAGAATCTGAGGCATTACTTTAAGTTGGCTCATCCATTATCCTGTGGTCCACATCATCAAAGAAGAAATATTGGGGAAAAACAAAGACAACTTGAAGAGGAATCAAATAACCAAGACAAGTAACGAACCTTTAAAACCTCCAAATAAGCTATATCCCCCACCCTCATACCTTATTCTTGTTTTTCTTCTGATACCCTCCTTGCTCTGATCCCCTCTCCCTAACTTCCTAGAACCAAAACATATTATAAAATTTTTATAACTTTTGCTCTTGCATTAAAACTAACCTCTTTCCTATCCTATCTATATATATAAAGGTCTAAGCGACAATTTGACCAACCATTCGACTGTTCTACCAGTAGCTATTATGTGCACTGACCACCAGGGGGCAGATGCTCAATGCACATGCATGGAAATATGGAACAGACTGATGAATCTCAGAGGGAAAGGGGGAGGGGGAGGGGGAGGGCAGGAAGAGATTAACCAAACATCTTATATGCATACTAGAGGCCTGTGGGGATTGGGCCAAAAGCGGCTCTCCAACATCCCCTAGGGGTTCTGGATTGTGAGAGGGCATGGGCCAGGCCCAGGGACCCCACAAGTGCATGAATCTGTGCACTGGGCCTCTAGTAGTCTATAAAACTATATTCTTTGGAAGATAGTTTCTTTCATTGGCTTAAATATTTTTAAAATATCTTGTATCACCAAGTTATGTGATAGGTCTTACTGATACAAAGATGAAGGTAAAAGATGGGCCTGTCTAAATGAAATATTATATTATAGTCAATAATATTATAATAACTATGTATTGTGTTAGGTAGTACTAGATTTATCGGGATGGCCACTTTGTAAAGTTATATAAATGAATGTAATCATTCTTTTGTCCTCCCTTTTCCAAAGTACACTAGGTTGTGCACCTAAAAATATACTGTATCTCAATTCTAATTGAAAAATACTAAAAAATTTTAAAAGGTGAGATATGTGATCTTGGAAAATTAACTTTGGGCTATTTTTCACTGATAGGTATTCTGTTCCAAAGAATCTAGGGTTTGGGCTATTTGAATCTGAAGAAGTTGCATTTATTTATATAGTACTTTAGTTATAGTCAACTTTGTTTTGTTTTGTTTTTTTCCTCCCCCCCAAGTCAACTTTGTTTTGTTGAGCTATTTCTACTTTTAAATTATCGAGGCTTCCTTAACCTAAGCCAGTTTTTCTCAGCAAGAAGTTTGTTTCATTCTTTAGCAATTACTTTCTTGAACTGAATTGTATTTTGAGGGCAGAAATGTTTGATAATAACTCTGGCACTCAGAGAAGATAAAGATTTTGCATGCTGCCATAAGGAAGACTATATCTTAAATATGTAGACAGATTGTTTCATTTCATTTGAAAAGCTATATAGTTATCCTTCTAAACCCGCAGAAACCTCTATGTGTATAAATTATACCAGTCATTTGTCTTCTCTAACCATGTTTTACTCAAAGACCAATTCTAAAAAGTTTTTCACTAGTGAACGTGCTCATTCTCAGATCTATCAAATCATTATATAGTATAAACAGAGGAAATGATCTTCCTGTAAGGGCAAAGGCAAAAAGATACATTAAAGAAATTATAACATATTATGGTATAGTATGTTCTTTTCAATATTTATGGAATTGTAAGCTGTAACCCAAAGAGTAATGTCTTTTCTGGGAGGTAATGGTGATAATGAACAAAAGGGATGGGGGGGTGTTCTTTTTTAAAATTCTTGGTTAGGAAATGCATTTATTTGGTGCCCATACCACTTTTTTGCTTATTTGTCTTTCAATGGTTTATGGGAAGATGCAAGAACTGAAGTAGACCTTCTAGATGTGATTCAGTAGGAGCAGAATTTTAATTTATTTACCATTTAGCCACCTCGATCTATTTCCAACTCTAAAACAAATCCAAATAATGTTTTACTTTTCTGGCTTAAATTACATATTCAAAAATTAAGTTCAAGTTGTCAGTGAAAACAATTCTATAAGCTGCTAGAGCAGAAACTTCAGATCAATGATACTTAAACTTAGATGATCAAATACTTGATGAAATTGAAGATTATTTTAAAATATCATTTTCATTGTGATCATTTGTCATTTCAGGAATTATTTGTTTATTTGCCATTGAAAAATGACTTCCACACTTGCATCTCAAAGAGCTAGAAACAATTTTGAAAGACTAATATTATATCAGGCAGGCATCCCAAAAGTTGATAGGACACAACTGTACAGTAGAACTTGGTGATGTAAGTGGCATATGTTTCTTAGGAAATTGACTTTATAACTTTCTTAATACTTTACTCCTTCTGAATGATTGGCCTTTTTGCTTGGGAGTGAAATAATTACAAGTGGTACTATACCACAGCACTCTCTTAAAAATATATTGCATCAGGGTCATGATGTCGTAATTTAGAATTTTAAAGGTAAGAGAGTGAGCTATTAAATTTAATATATCAGGGACTTTGGATCTTTTCCACCCAAAACTTGGCTTGCAATTTGTCTCCAGAGATGATTTTAATGGCTTGAATTGGTTACAGCTTTTCAAATTGTGAAGTAGCCAATAATTTAACTTTGACCAAAGTTTAAACAGTTAGTTCTAGACAGCTCTAGTTATTTTTTTTGAAATCAGGTTTTAGAAGAAAGTAAATAAATGTGGTAAGTTAATTTCTTATTGCTAAGATATTAATATATTTAAAAATAAAATTCCAGAGATTTTAGTCTGAGGAGGAACTCCCTATTTCTGTGAATAGTTCCACAACATATTAAGTTTAAGTGAAATGGAGATAATACTTTCAAGCGTAAACACCTTCTATTCTCATATATATATATATATATATATATATATATATATATATATATATAATCTTGTTACCTAGCTATGGTTCAGAGTTCGTTACTGAATGTTGATATGATTTTCAAATTGTAGAAAAGAAGGGAGAGCTTAAAATGATGGCATAGATTTCCCCACTTTATTCCATTGAAGTTTAGAGTTTTTTAAATTGCTTGGATCCGGACTCTGGGTTGCCAGTTTCAGTTAAATATACACAGAATTAGTCTTACTTGAGAGTTTTCAGGCCACTATTAAATAACTGAGCAGACAGAGGGACATAATAATGCCCATCATGTATTTTCTGGATCAAACAAGTACCCTTGAAGGCTGTCAGAGATGCTGGAAAGGAGGCTGCGTGTGGGGATGCAGTATCCTAAGTACCTTCTTGTGTTTAAGGATATGGTTTGTACTTGTGTCCTTTTGCGGGCAGTTATGCTAACTGTGATCTTCTTTATTTATTTATTCTTCTTTATTGATAAGGTGATTTAGATGAACGATTAATATCAGGTTAGGCAGAAATTATGGCTTTGGAAGGTAAAAAGAAATTATTTTCCAAGTACTCTCTTTTATTGCTTAGGAGTTCTTATCTTTGAATAAATGTAGCAAAACAATGAAAATTTATCTGGAATTAAACATAAATATGTAACCCCCATCCCCTTACCTCTGATATGTGTTTTAAGGAATAGAATTGCAAGCAATTCAAGGTTGCTCAGCTTTTGGGGAGTTGTGTGTGTGTGTGTGTGTGTGTGTGTGTGTGTGTTTTCCATAACAAAGCCTGGTTTGACTCTATAAGAAGAATCCATCCAGGTACAAGCTTTTAAGTGTAGTAAGCATCAGAGTTGAAATACGCAAATACTACATGTTTTTGTATTAATTTTGAAAGGAAGTGTAAACAGTGGACAGGGAGCCAAATGCTTTGCTACTGTCATTGCGATCTAAACTAGCTACAATCGGTAACTTCAGGTTTTGGGTCTATCACATGGAGAAAGGCTGATTAGTCGTTTTCTAAATTCCTTTCCTGCTACAAAACTAATGTCACTATGATAGTACTTTAAAGACTATGGTCAGGACAGTATGAAAATTAAAAGACAAAAAGGCACTAATGTGTTTGTTTATCCTAGAGACATTTAAATCGAGAGATTTTTGCAACTAAACTTAATAATGGAACTAGAGCCCAGCAGGTGTGGCTCAGTGGTTGAATGTGGACCAATGCACTAGGAGATTACCAGTTCGATTTCAGTCAGGGCACAGGCCTGGGTTGTAGGCTCCACCCCCATGGAGGGGGGTGGGGCATGCTGGAGGCAACTGATTAATGTTTCTCTCTCATCATCGATGATTCTATCTCTCTCTCCCTTCCTTTTTCTCTAAAAATTAATAAAAACATATTTTAAAAATAAGTACTAATAATGGAACTGGAAAACAGAACAAAACAAAAGTATATGTAATGTTGGTCTTCCTACATAATAATTGGTCCTCATCCTCATGGGTTCCACAATCATCCAAAAAACACACAAGTATGATAGTGGGAAAATAGCCATCTCATATATCAATTCAGAAAATGTCAAAGCTTGTCAATTGACAAATACAAACTACTGGGAAGGAAGCTGGACTTGGACCCTTGTGGATTGCCTATGTTCCTCCCTTCCTTTCAGACAATCTCGGTGGTAGCAGTAAGTCAATTCATGGAGGTGGAATGGAAAATAGTTTTGCCCTTATAGCCTAAGAAGCAGGGCACAAGGAAGAAGAGGCTGGATTGAAATGGGGTCAATGGGGGAAAATGGGGACATCTGTAATACTTTCAACAATAAAGATAAAACAAAATTTAAAAAACGAAATGGGATTGAGACGGTGTCACTGTTGGATACACAGGTACCCAGTGCTCTGCTGTATTCTCTGTCCATTTGGAAAGATCTATCAGAATAAACTCCAAATAGGGTAAATTAAGCTGCAATAGCAAAATCCTATTAGGAATTTGGAATTGGGTCTGGTGTAATCTTACTGATGTAGAAGCACCTAATACTGATTTACTAGATAAGTGGAGATAATAAAAATATGTTGGAGTGTGCTCTGAAAATGTATAATTTTCCTTGTTCTCAATATAAAAGCCATTGTGTCAATTAATTTGTTTTTTGTACACAATGTAATTTGTTTAAATGATTATTTTACGTGTTCATTTATTAATTCATGCATTCAAATAGTGATTGAGTGCAAGCTAGGTATCAGGTACCAAGCCTGCACTGAGATGCATGATGAATAAGACCCAGTCAGCATCTCCCAGGAGCCTTCTGTGTAGCTGAAGAATACCAGATTGTATGTCTTTTGTTACAATGCCAAGTGTCAGCAGCTTATGAAATAATTATAATCAAGCAATGTCTTTCAGGGCATATTGACTCCATAGTGCTCTCCTACTACGTAAGAGCACACTCATAAATGCTCTTTAGCAGCATTTTTTAAAATGAAAAGTGCCTATACACTAAAAATGAATCCCAATTCACTCTGGATATTATTTTCTGTAGAATTAGAAGATGAAGATATTAGCCAAGGGAATGAAAAATGTATGTACCTGCATGCAGCTGTGTGCTCTATTTTTCAGATTTAACAGCTTAGTTGTAACATTTGTACATTAGCTAAATAACATCTCAGGAAGAACTGGAGATAGACCCTTGATGTCTTCGGATAGTACATGTGTGAGTTTACTCTCTCAAAGAATGCTCCTTAAAAACTCCCTGCTCGAAGCTATTGTGCATATTGTAAAAGGACCATTGCTAAGTGCCAGGTGAGCTAGTACTGTACACTTGCCGTTTTAGAAGAAGATTTCATATCACCTGATCTGTTAAATAGAAGTGTTTGAAATTTATGCAGAATTACATCAAAGTGGCACTGTAGTTATATGACTAAAGAACTAGGTCTACCCTATCCCATAACTGATGTCAATGCTTCTGGTAGATGGTTTGATATAAGACTGTCACAGAATGCATGAGAAGTATAGAAAGTCTTAGAATAATTAAGCCATAAATATATATATTGTAATAGAACCTAAATCCATGTTTGCATTGAAATATAGCTATACGTATATGTATATTGTATGTGTGTATATACATATATACATATATAAATTTGATTCAAAGAACACAAATGAAATTCTGAATTTTTAAATTTGTAGACATATAAATCAACCATTTTTGTACACAATGTAATTTGTTATAAATTCCATTTTTGTGTATTTAATAGAATCAAAGCATCATTCTTGATGTTGTACAGGATTATTATGAGATAACAATGTGCAGCATGACTTTTAACAAGTTCTGAAAATGTCATCTCTTCTGAGACCTCTAATTTTTCCTACAAAATGGTGAGGAGAAAATTCTTACAATCTTGTAAGTGAATCCCTTTCATCAACCAACTATATTTTCAGTGGATTTGTGTTTTATGCTCCTTATTAGTAAAGTATTCATAAGTGCAATAATAAGCTACCCTAAGTCATAAAACTATGTAAATTAAACTGAGAAGGAAGTAGACTATGTCATGTGACTTTACCTCTCCTTTCAAAAATCCCATGGAAATAACAAAACAGAAACATTTTTAAAGAATGAAACTACGCTGTGAGTAGAAAAGTTAAAAAAAAAATAAGGCACCTGATAGTCAGAAATCTTGAGAAAATATTGGGAAATATAGTAAAGGGAACAGGAAAAATTAGGGAGAAAGGAGAAAGCATAGCTCCAATACCAGGGATAGGTATAGGATTCCCAAGAGTCCAAGATGAAATGCTGGAGTCAGCAAAATAGTTTTATGTCATGTGAATGATACCCCAACAAAGCTGTTTTAAAGGTTTTAAGGGAAAAATATAGCTTAGGACATGGGATTCCCTGCTCCCCTTCCCCATTGCAAGGTGGTGTGTGTTGGGGTCCAGCCCCAGCAGGTCCAGGGGTTCCCAAAGGTGTGGACAGAGCCAGTGAAGAAGGAATTACACGGAGGCAGCGTTCAGGTGATCATCATAGCCAGGTTTCTCTCTTTATTGTCCTCTTACATCTGTATTTATACTATTTGATCTTAATCCTATCCATTCTATTCCAAAGGTTAGGGCGTTTCTTATCTCCATTCCAAGGTTACTCTATTGTTCTATTTAAGCTACAAGGAAGTAATTGAAGATTATTCTAAGTAAAGATTACTTAGTTTAAGAGTGATTGTTCGTAGTTAAAGTGATTAACTACCCGCCTGGGGTTTTACTGATAAAAATCCTCACCTGGGGAAACAACCTTTCTCAGAGAGGTGACCTTGGTTAAAACACATAGCATTAAGAGGGGGAGCAAACATATTAAGAACAGTATGCCATATACGCCAGGTCCCTTGAAACATAAGCTGTGCAGATGTTTCTTCCCTGCAGCGACTGCGTCAAGCAGCAAGTGTGGATCGGTTTCCAGCAGGTGTGAAAGAAGCTTTAGTTTTACAAACATTCTTTTGAAACCCAAACCAAAAACAAAAAAAAAATGTGGGGAAAGACTTCTTGGGTGGGCATAAGGGTGAAAGCAGAAGCAAGCAGAATTTCCTTTAGATCCTTACCATCACCAGGAAGCATTGAGAAGGGAAAGCCAGAGGCATCTGTCTGCCCCAAAGCAAAAGCATTAACATGTTCTATTTTCATGAGAAATAGTTCTTAATACCATTGGTTTGGGGAGGGTTCCCCACCTGTACACCTGCCCAACCCTCACCAACCTCAAGCAAAGCCTATTGTTTGGCCTGATCTGTCCAGTAACACAGATCCTGCTGCTGGCATTCCTTCTTTCTGCTCCGCCCCCCTGATCGCCTCCTCCCCTCCTCGCCCGCCCACATACACACTCCGCTCTAGGAAGGGCTCTTTAAAGTTAACTACTTATCATTGGGGGAATCCATGCCTAGCCTGTTAAATACGCTACTCAACTTGGTACTATTTACAAATATGAACCTGCAAACATATATCATTGGATATTTAATGAAAACACAATGATCTGGCCCTAGTGGGTTTGGGGCTCAGTGGATAGAGCATCGGCCTGAGGACTGAAGGTTCCCATGTTCCATTCAAGTCAAGGGCATATACCTCTGTTGCAGGCTGGATCCCTGACCCTAGTTGGGGTGTGTGGGAGACAACCAATTGATACATCTCTCTCACATTGATCCTTCTCTCGTGTGTCTCTCACTCTCACTTCCACTCTCTCTAAAAAAAGTGCAAAAATATCCTCAAGTGAGGATTAATAAAACAGAAAGCACGATGATTTGAAAGTGAAGGTTTACTAACAAATACAAATGATTCTAAGAAATAATAACTTTACATTCGAAAAAGTGCCTCGCGAGCTGCTATACTAAAGTATTAATCAAAGAACAGAATGAGTCTCCGGGAATTTAAAATATGACTGCTAATGAAATGGAATTTGTGGACTGAAACCCGGATTCTTTGTCCATCAGAGTCGAAGAATGAATCCACGGACAGAAGGTGGTATAGCAAAGGTGGAAATTTATTAAAGAACAAGTACAGACTCCTACATAGGGAGGGAGAAGAGTCCCACAGAACTGACTCCCACGTGGGTCGGAGGAAAGGGTCCCACTGAGTTCCTTTTCCCTAAGGCTTATAAAGGCTGCAGATCCTGGTGCCTTGACATCCCTTCTGATTGGTCACTATCCCCTTAAACTGGTTATTATAGTACCTCCTGGCTCAAAGGTGGAACCTCACTTGGGACTTTTGAGATCCCCCCCCCACCTCTTCCTTATTGTTTTCCTATTCCCTTTGGGCTTTCTTCTTCTCCTTCTGGATGAAGGGCTTCTCTTTATTCTGTAAATATTGACCTTTTGCTGTTCCAAGCTCCCTCATTCTATGGAAATGTACCTGTTGCAGCTTTTCAGCTTCCCCATTCTATGGAAATATACCTTCTGCTGCTCTGCAGCCCTGTGCTTCCTCCATGGTCCCCTTAATTTCTAAAATTTCCTAAAAATCCATTTCACTAAGATTTTTTTAAATACATGAATTATTGATAAATCAATTTAAGAGAAATGTTTTTGAACAAGTGATTTAAGAAGCTAAAATGTCTTAGAATGTAGAGCACAAGACAAAGAAGAGGAAAATTATGAGACAAAAGCTTAAAGTATGGGAAATTGTTCGAGAAGATCCAAAATTTATCATATTGTTTTCAGAACAGAGACATTGAGGCGGTATGGAATAGGAGATGGAAGTATATATAAACGTAAAATCACATCTCACAGCTACAAGAATAAAAAAAATGTATTTGATAATAATCAGTGTTAAAAGGATATAGGAAGAAAATAATCTTACAAACTGCTTAGAAGGAATATAATCTGTGCAACTTCTTTGAGGACACATTAATTTACTTTAATTCAACATTTTACTTTTAAGGATTTGTCCTATAGTTTTCCCAAGTGAGCAAGTACCTGTATTACAATGTTCACTTTAGCATGATTTCAGTAAGTTAAACTTGAAATATGTATCTGTCTATAGTGACAGTGCATCTATATAGTTATTTAAAATGAGAAAAAATATATGCTAATATGGAAAAATACTAGATATAGAAAAAATTAAATGCCATCAAAAATTAAAGAAAAATTTTGTATGTTAAAAATAGAACATAGATTTAGCTGAAAATTATTTTGTGTGCCTAAATATATCTTATAAAAAACTAAAATGTATAATTTTAATTTTGCTTTTAATTAGTTATGTTAATAAATCATAATATTATCAAAGATAATATTGTATAAAAACCTGGTTCATTTGAAAAATATCAAAAGTACTAATTCTATTAAAAATTCCAATTTTTAATAAAGATGATGCCTCTTAAAAATAAAGCATTAAAATGGATTTAAAGAGAAAATTCATAAATTCTCTTCCAGAACAGAGTGCATATTTCTGGCTTATTCATAATTCTGTGCCAATTATATAGTGAACATATGAAATATTGCTATGTATTTTTTTATTTCATCATATATGAATTGAGGAAGGCTCATATAGTAAAAGAGCAAAGAGCCATTTTTAAAGTAATTTAAAAAATCTTAAATGGATAATGATGTCTCATATTCATCTAAAATGCTAGAAACTGTCTATTTTATGGATTATTCATGCTATTAGAAACTTTGTCTTGTCTCTTCAACTACCAATTTTGGGTCACTTTATTCTTAATCATCAGAGGAAATTGTATAGATTTTAAATTTAAATGTGTACTTTTGTAGTTGCTATCCACTCAAGACAAAATGATTGATAGAAGAGAATATTGAGTCTAAGAGATAAAATATATGCACAAATATGTATTTAATAGAGGAATTCACATAGAGTAACAAATGAAATCATATGGAGGAGTGGTAAAATGATTAGAACCTGAATCCTCTGAAAAGTAATCTAGTATTTTGGACATTTTATTAGTTCCCAAGCTGTGTGCCTTGAAGAACTAGTGTCCCCAAATGTTAATGCATGTTACTACTGAAAAGGTGTCTGTACTTCTACTGCAAGCATCCTGGCTAATTAATATTTCAATGGACCTTTCTTCTATAAAGCAGCTATATTATAATAAGACATGCTTTGAGGTATTGATAGTTTCCTAAGCTGCATGGGATATCTTCAGGATCTCCTACTATGCCCTTGACACATATATACACATTAACAGTGAACTGGAACCTATCCATGGAGTGGAGTTGGGACCAAAAAGATTAGATATCAAGATGCCAATAGCAGTATTGCTGCCATGACTCTGAGGCTCCTCAGGTAAGGTGCAGATGAAACGGAATTTTTGGACTGGATCCTAGATTCTTTGTCCGTGGGAGTCGAAGAATGAATCCACAGACAGAAGATGGTATAGCAAAGGTGGAAATTTATTAAAGAACAAGTACAGACTCCCACGTGAGGAGGGGAAAAAAGTCCCACCGAATGGACTCTCACGTAGGGAAGGGGAAAGGGTCCCACTGAGTTCTTTTTCCCCGATGGCTTATAAAGGTTTGCTATCCCCTCTGATTGGTCACTATTCCTTTGGACTGGTTACTGTAGTAACTCCTGGGCTCAAAGGTTGAACTTCACATGGGACATGTGAGGTTCTCCCCTCTTCTGCCCTATTCTTTTCCTATGCCTATTTGCTGTTCTCAGCTTCCTCATTCTAATGGAAATGTACCTGTTGCAGCTTTTCAGCTTCCCTATTCTATGGAAATAGACCTTCTGCTGCTCTGCAGCCCTGTGCTTCCTCCATGGTCCCCTTAATTTCCATAATTTCTAAAATTTCCTAAAACCTGTCCTATTTTATCCCTAAAATTCCTGTTTCACAGACATTGGAACTGGGAATCCTTTGCAAAATCAAGAAGGGGATGAAAGTAATTTCAGGTCGGGATCCCTTCCAGTCACACATTAAAGAAAATACTTTTTAGAGGAAAGTTTTCCTAATTTAGGCCAATGGGACAGACAAAGATCAAATAAAACATTTACAAATGAAGATCATCAAGCACCTAAGGAAGATAGTCATGATAAAAAGAAGAAGAGGTAGGAGAAACAATGAACAAAAGAGTTGGATATCAAGGAATGCTGATATTGAAATTATTGGGTAATTTATAAAACTGAATATGAAATACATTAAAGAAACAAAAGACACATTAGCTAAGATAAACATGAAACAAAAACTGTAAGGAATGAACTACTATTTCCATAAAATAAAATGCAGGTGTGACAGGGGTGGAAGGGACCTCAATGGATACTTTAAATAGTAGATAAGACACAGAGAAATGCAGATCAAAATGAAAATGAGATTTCAACCTACACTTGTTAGAAACAATATTATAAAAATATATCTATAAGACCAAGGTCCATAAGTTTGGTATCTATGTTTTCTTCTATGTTATTTATTATTTCAAGGCTTATATTTAGGTCTGTGATCCATTTTGTATTAATGTTTGTGTATGGGGACAAGCTGTAGTCCAGTTTCATTCTTTTCATGTAGCTTTCCAATTTTCCTCCCACTATTTATTGAAGGGGAATTCTTTTCTTCTCCATATGTTTTTGTTTCCTTTGTAAAAAATAATTTTCCCATATATATGTGGACTTATTTCTGGCCTCTCAACTCTGTTTCATTGTTCTGCTTGTCTGTTTTTCTGTCAATATCATGTTGTTTTGATTATTGTTGCTATGTAGTATAATTTGAAGTTAAGGAGTATGATACCTCCAACTTCATTCTTTAGTGAATTTGATATCTCAGGCAACAAAAGAAAATGCAAAAATAAATAAATGAGATTATATCTATCTAAAAAGTTTCTGAACAACAAAATAAACCACCAATGAAACAAAAAGGCAATTAACCAAATGGGAGAATATTTTTCAAATAATAGCTCCAGTAAGGAGATAACATCTGAAGAACTCATATAACTCCACACCAAACAAACAATCCAATAAAACATTGGGCAGAGGACTTGAACAGATACTTCTCCCAAGATATACAAATGGTCAACAGATATATGAAAGTATGCAACTTCACTAGCTATTAGGAAAATGCAAATTAAAACTACAGTGAGATACCACCTCACACAGGTTGGAGTTCTTTTCGTCTTTGGGAATTTTTTAATAGTTGGAGAAAGTGTCCCAAATAGCTTCTATTTCTTATATATTTAAGGCCCGTCACCTATGTCGAGGTGCAGGGGGTTCCCATATAGGTGCTGCTCCTAAGTGGGACATGCACAGGTGGTCTGGACCATCCGCCTGAGGCTTGCGCCAATACCTTCTGGTCAGACACTTTCACAGAGACAGCACCGAGATCTGAGCTGAGCAGGAGAAATTACACACAGACAAACAGGATAGATGCAAGCACACAGGGGGTTTATTTACCAGTTCCTGATGGGTCTCAGAAGCTGGGAAGTATCCACCTGGTGATGCTCGCTGACACACACAAAGGGGTAGATGGCGATGTTGGATGCTGGCTCTTTCTTCGATCGACAGTTAATTGGGCAGAGTTTCGTGCTGGGAGCCTAGACGTGAGCACACACAGGTCCTCACGCTCTGGCGACAGGAGAGCTGTGCGCTGCTGGGTCGATCAGACTGTCTGGTTATATAGCCCTCTGTAGACGTGGTCTTCGTTGGTGTGTGTGTTATCAGTGGCTGCCATATGTGGATCCACCCGGGGTCTGCTAATCTATGGGTGTGTACAGGCTTTGGGCGTTCCCATCAGATAGGTTGTTTACCAGTACTAGTGGGGTTACAAGGGTGCATTCTTGGGTCTCACACAGTATTCCTATATCTAACATTAGGTACTATAATAATTACTATAACAGTCCACACAGGGTTACATGCTTTAAGTCTTACATTCTAAGGTCCTAACATTAAGTACCATAATGATTACTATAACAGAAGGATAGGTGTTAGTTGTTTGAATGTTTGGTAAAATCCATCTGTAAAGCCATTGGTCCAACACTTTTGCTTGTTGGGAGTATTTTGAATACTTTTTCAATTCACTATTTGTAATATGTCTATTCAGATTCTCTGAATCTTCCTGAATCAGTTATGTTTCTAGAAATTTCTCCATTTCTTCTATTTGTTGTCCAATTTTTTGGCACATATTTTTGTTTGTAATATTTTTTACAATCGTTTCTATTTCTTTGGTGTCTTTTGTTACTTCTTCTCTTTCATTTCTGATGTTATTGGTACTCTCTCTTTGTTTCTTAATGAATCTGGTTAAAGGTTTGTCAATTTTGTTTTATTCTTGAAAAAACCAGCTCTTAGTTTCATTGATTTTTTATGTTGTTTTTTTATACTCTATTTCATCTATTTCTGCTCTAACATTTATTATTTCCTTCCTTCTACTCAATCTGAGCTTTGTTTTTTGTTCTTTTTCAAGTTCTTCTAAGTGTATAATTAGATTGTTTACTAGAGCTTCTTATTGTTTCTTGAGATAGATCTGTAAGGCTATGAATTTCCCTCTTAGGAATTTTTTCCCTATATCCCACAGATTTGGGGTTGTTGTGTTCTCATTTTCATTCATTTCAGGGTATCTCCTCCCTCCCTTTAATCTCATTGTTAACACATTCATTGTTTAGTAACATGTTATTTAGCATCCATGACTGTGAGTTTTTTTTCTTCTTGTTATTGATTTCAAGTTTCATAACATTATGGTCAGAGAAACTACTCTATATGATTTCAATCTTCTTAAATTTATTGAGACATTTATGTGTCCTGACATATGGTCTATCCTATTGGTTTTCTGTCTGGAATATCTTCCCATTGATATCAATGGGATGTTAAAATCCCCTACCATAACTGTATTATTGTCAATCCCTCCTTTATGCCCATCAAGATTTGCTTTACATATTTAGATGCTCCTATGATTGGTGTATAAATGTTTACAATGGTTACATTCTCTTGTTGGATTGACCCCTTCATTATTATGTAATGTCCTTCTTTGTCTCTTACCATACTGTGGGTTTTAAAGTTGATTCTGTCAGATATAAGTATTGCTATCCCAGCTCTTTTTTCCATTCCAGCATGAAATATTTTTCTCACCCCTTTACTATTAGTCTGTATGTATCTTTTGTTCTGAGGTGGGTCTCTTGAAGATAGATATATATGGGTCTAATTTTCTTATCTATTTAGCTACTTTATGTCTTTTGACTGGAGCATGTAAGCCATTTACATTTAAGGTTATTATTGATATGTATGTATATTGCCATTTTATTTTTTTTTTAACGTATGTTCTTTTCTTTTCTTTTTTCACTTCTTAAAACAACCCCTTTAATATTTCTTATAATATTGGTTTGGTGGTAACAATCTTATGGGATTTCCCTTGTAGGTAACCACCTGACTTTCTCTTGCAGCTTTTAAGATTATTTCCTTGTTTTTAATTTTGGGCATTTTGATTACAATGTGTCCTGGTGTGGGCCTCTTTGGGTCCATCCTGTTTGGGACTCTCTGTGCTCCCTGGACTTGCATGTCTTTTTCTTCACCATGTTAAGGAAGTTTTCAGACATTATTTCTTCAAGTGGGTTTTGATCCCTTGCTCTCTTTCTTCTCCTTCTGGTACCCCTATACCAGGGATATTTTTATGCTTCATGTTGTCCCAAAGGTCTATTAAACTGTCCTCACTTTTTTGAGTCTTATTCTTATTTACTTCTCTAATTAGCTGTTTCTTTCTACCTTTTCTTCCAAATCACTGATTTTATCCTCTGCTTCATCAAGCCTGCTGTTTATTCCTTCCAGTGTATTTTTTTATTTCAGATATGACATTTTTTCATTTATGATTAGTCCTTTTTTATGGTTGCTATATCTTTTTCATGCTATTGAACATCCTTATAATCATTACTCTGAACTCTATTTCTGATAAATTGCTTACCTCCATTTTATTTAATTCTTCTTCTAAGTGATATGGAGAGGGAATGCAGAATGCAGGTCCAAGGAATGTAGAAATGGGTGGACATGGGCTTTGGTTATTAAAATTATACATGAGGTCAGGGAATCTCCGGTGTGAAGAGGAACAATAAGAGAGGAAGAGAGAGCAGAGTGGATTTTATGGCTTATTCACTAACTGCCATTATCAACTTTGCACACTTAATATGTGCTTTTGGATTCCTTCCATACTTCAATCAACCGTGCTTGAACTAGACTTGTTGTAGCAGACACAGTCATGATTGATTCATATTCCCTCAGCCAATTCTGCAGTTCACCTCTAGTTTTGATGTAAAGTTATTTTATATAGCAATAGTTACTAACTTAAGAACCAATATCTATCTCCTAAGGTCATGTTACCTGGAGTAGAGTACATGGCAGGCCCAGAGTGTTTTCTCTTAAAAGCCCCAAATAGCCACTCTCAACCACTGAGGGAAGCAAGATGGCAACATATCCCACTTATCTTTTTTGGAGGTGTATTTACATTGTCTTTTAAATATTCCCAGGGATTTATCTGGAGTTACTCACAGAAGTAACTTACCCCTAAATGCATCCTCTTTATGACTCTTTTCTCATTCTGACATTCTCACCCTGTGCTTCCAGGGATCACCTCCCAATTAAACCATTTGCATGTAACTCTTTATTTCAGGGGCAACTGTTAGACGATGGGAAATTGACATACATTTACTCAGATTTTATAAAATACCTTTCTAATTTCTTAAGTAGCATTCCTTGTGGCTACAGAAAATGCCAGAGTAAATGTTTGATGCTGCATCATTTTAGGTATGGTATGTTACTGTGGTACCCACACTACAGTATATTTAAGTAAAGTTTTTTAATCAATACTGTTTTCCTCACTCCTTCTACCACCAGTGAAAAGCTTACCATATTGTACAAGATAAAATTATTTCTGCTGCAGACAGGTTACTTATTATTAAACCTCCACTGTCAAACTCAATACAGAAAAATCTAGAAGGCAATCCCTGAGTGACTAGTTTGAAACTGTGGTACATGATGGAGAGGATGAATGTATGAAAATGAGAAAGAGGAGGAGAATCATGCTTTTGTTTTGTTGTTATTTTTTAATCATCAGAGATCTTTGAAGAGTTCAACAGGCAATTCTATCTTGTATTTTGTAAATTTGGAGTATTGGCCTATCACATTAGAATCAGACTTTATAGATAACCAATTACACTCTAGTAAGTCTGTCTGATCCATAACTAAACATATATCTATGGTACATGAAAGATTAACAATAAGGTATCAATCAGTATAGTCTTTTGTGTATTTTCTTTGAGTATATTCAAAATGGTACAATGGTACTGAGGACATTGACACAACAAGCAACTGTATTATACCCTATGAAAACTGTTTTACTATCATTATTATTATTGGTAAAATATAGTGGCCCATCATTATTCAAATACACATTTATGTTTTTAAAGGATCTAGGAGTACTTGACCTGCCACTTCTGAGGTAATTGCTCTTCATAATTTCATAAGACAAAACAGAAAGTAATTAGAATTCTTCTAATCCCCCTTAAACCTGGTCACAAATCTATGTTGAATACACCGGGTATTCACAGAGCTGATAGGGAACCAGAGGAAAATGCCTTCCTTTGATCTCTCAGCAATGTCAGGGCACTCATGCTGGCAAGGATCTATAGCGCTGGAATGTAGAAGAATATAAAACATTTCCTCTGAAATAGTGTGACATCTACATTTGATAAGGTCTGAGGAAGATCTGAATAGAAATAAACTGTGAAGCACTTGGTATCCTTCTTTGAACTTTGCTAAGGACAAAGCAGCCCTGATAAATGTGGTTTTCTTGATAACTCAGACAAGGACCTAATAAACATCTCAGAGAACAACAATGCCCCTCTATATGTGCATTGGAAGAGAGAAACTGGAGAGCATCTCTATATGGTTCAGGGTAACACTAAACCCAGAAAGAAAAATAATGTGACCTGGGAGATTTTATAACTGTGTGGTTATTCTAATGTGAGAAGGCTCTAAAGTCTCAAGTGAAAACAAATAAAGTGGTCTGGTTAGACACAGTTCTTATACAATATTGCTAGAGAAATGGCTTCAGTGTCATTTAAACACTAAGACCAACCATGGGCAAAATTTTTCATTTGGGATCACTTTCTTTCTTTATGTTTTGTGATGTGCTGGAGTCAGCTCATAGGGGTTAGGGAGAGCCCATTGTGCTCATCTCTTCCAAACTCTACACTCACTGACTTCAGATTGGTAGTTTAAAATTAGTGTGAGAATTTATACCAGAGAAATAGGAAATGGGCAAATGTTATAAATCAGAGCTTACTCCTGCCCCAGCCTGTTTTTTTTAACATTTATAAGTATATGCCCACTTATATTGAAATAAGAAATGAAAACAAGCAGAGATCTTCATCTTCTTGCCTTTGGCCAGGGAATTCATCTCACTCAGAGACTTTGGTCATGATGAGCCTGGGCCCTGGGGCAACATTAGAATATTCATGAGTCAGTGTGTTTGATCTGGTAAATGTCTAATTTTCAAACTCTAGGCAAGTAACCCAGTCTCTGTGAGACTTAGACTTCTCATATGCAAAAACGGTTATAATACCTGCCCTATGTATTTCACTGGTCTGTGGTAAGATTTCAAATGAATAATGAATAATTCACATGAAAAAACTAATTATAAAACACTTATAATTATATACTGTATAGTATAGGTATATTTAGTATATTTATCCATGATATTATGATAATAACAAATATTTGACATTTATTTAGTGTTTAATATGTGCCCCAAACTTTTCTAAGTGCTCTGAATGTTCTAGTAATTTTATCCTCATCAACCATATGAGGTAGGTGCTATTATTCCGATTTTACACAGTCAAAATCCAAGGTCCATTGGGGTTAAATAACTTGTCCAAGATCATACAATTAGTAAGTGATAGAGCTCAGTTGATAAACACAGGCAGTAGCTAGCTTCTGATCCTGAGCTCTTAGCCACTATAGAGATAAATACGATTCTAAGGAGATCTGAGATAGGTATTTTTTTAAGTACAAATATTTTTGATAGAAAATGTATTTGCTCTCCATTATGAACCTTAATTTCTGCACGGGCACCTGGTTAAGTAAGTCCCCAAAAATCATAGTGAGAAAAGAAAACAATTAAACACAATCGATACTTTCTGTTTGCTTACTATTTTATATCATATCAAGGATAAAAATATTGATATTACTATGAAACCAGAAAACACACAAGATTTAAAGTTTCATGGATCTTTATAAAGAAGAAAAATGATATTTTTTCTATTATAATGCAGTATGATCACATTATCAAATATTCTCTGATTTCCTTAATTGACTTAATTTTATGTAGTATTGATTTTGCTCTTTTTATTGCTAAAGTTGATACATATTCAGATATTTAATTTTTGGATTCCTTAAAATAATTCCTATTTTCATCCTGCTCTCTTTTACATTAGCCTACTAATCATCCAGGCTCCTTTTCATTTGAGACTATTTTGTCTTATTTAATATTTTATCTCCTCTGTCAGTGTTCATGTTCCTCCATTTAATAGTATGTGCTTTCTCAGAAACACTTCTGTTTGGTGCAGTAAACCTTTCAAAAGTTTCTTTTTACTTTCATTCTTGAGTAAACTTATTCCTCATCATAGTTTCTGATGTGTATTCTCTTTATAGGCTTTATGGTGAGTATGAGTGTGTGTGCTGTGTATGTATAGGTGCAGTCATGTGTATGAGAATGCACATGTATGTGTTTCTTATGCTTTATGCTCATTGATAACAGGACTATTTAGATTAGTTGTTTGACAATTTGTAGGAGGAGCATGGAAATACATTTTTTACTGTTGACACTATTACATATGTCCCCATCCCACCCCCTTTGCCCACATCCACCAAGCCCACACCACCCCCCTCTCCTCTGACCATCACCATACTGTCTGTGTCTCTGGGTTATGCCTATATGTTCTTTGGCTAATCCATTCACCTTCTTTCACTCTGTTCCATGTATCTATGCCTCTGTTTCTGTTAACTAATTTGTTACATTCATTAGAGTCCTTGTATCAGTATCTGCTAGAAATAGGTGTTTAGAAATGCTACCAATTTTTGGATATTAATTTTGTATCCTGCCACTTGACCAAATGCAATGATTAGGTCTATTAGCTCTTTGGTGGAGCCTTTAGGGTTTTCTATGTACAATACCATGTCATCTGCAAATAGTGAGTTTCACTTCCTCTTTTCCAATTTGGATACCTTTTATTTTTTCTTCTTTTCTGATTGCTGTGGCTAGGGTTTGTAGTACTATGTTGAATAACAGTGGTGCAAGCAGACATCCCTGTTTTGTTCCTGAACTTAAGGGAAGCACTTATAGTTTTTGCCCATTGAGTATGATGTTGGCAGTGGGTTTGTCATATATGGCCTTTATTATGTTGAGATTTGTTCCCTCTATTCCCGTTTTGCTGAGATATTTCATCATAAATGGGTGATGGATTTTATCAAATGCATTTTCTGCATCTACTAATGTAATATGTGGTTTTTATTCTTCATTTTGTTTATGTGGTGTATGTGTTTATTGATTTGTGAATATTGTACCAACCTTGCATCCCCAGAATAATTCCCACTTAATTATGGTGTCTGATGTTTTTAAGGTATTGCTGGATTTGGTTTGCTAATGTTTTGTTGAGGATTTTAGTATCTATGTTCATCAGGGATATTGACCTGCAATTTTCTTTTTTTGTAGTATCTTTATCTGGTTTTTGAATTAGGATAATGCTGGTCTCATAAAATGAGCTTGGGAGTTTTTGCTTCTCTTGCATTTTTTGGAATATTTTTAAAAAGCTAAGTGTTAGCTCTTGTTTTGTAAATTTCATCTGTGTAGCTGTCCAGTCCAGGTTTTTTGTTTATTGGTAACTTTCTTTTTTTATTACTGCTTTAATTTCACTAGTTGTAATCTGTCAATTCCTGATTCAGTTTTGGAAGAATGTATGTTTCTAGGAATTTATCCATTTACTCTATGTTGTCCAATTTGTTGACATATACTTGTTTGTAATATTTTCTTACAATGCCTTGTATTTCTATGAAGACAGTTGTTACTTCTCCTCTTTTATTTCTGATTTTATTTTGTGGGGTCCACTCTCATTATTTCTTGATGAGTCTGGTTAAATTGTTGTCATTCTTCTTTACTTTTCGAAAAAACAACTCTTAGTTTCATTGATCTTTTGTAATGTTTTTTACTCTGTTTTATTTATTTCCGCTCTGATCTTTTTTATTTCCATCCTTCTACTCACTTTGGGCTTTTTATACTAGTTCTTTTAAGTGTAAAGTTAGATTGCATGTCTGCATTCTTCTTGCTTCCTGAGATAAACCTGTAATTTTATGAATTTCCCTCTTAAGATTGCTTTGTTGTGTCCCATAGTTTTGGGGTTGTTGTGTTCTCATTTTCATTTGTTTCTAGGTAACTCTTGATCACATTCTTAATCCATTCATTTTTTAGCAACATGTTATTTAGCCTCCATATCTTTTTGTGTTTTTCAGTTTTTCTTTTGTGATTAATTTCTAGTTTCATACCATTATGGTCAGACAAAATGCTTGATATGACTTCAATCTCCTTAAATTTATTGAGATTTGTTTTGTGTTCTAACATGTAGTCTATCCTAGAAAATATTTCTTATGCACTTGAAAACAATGTGTATTTTGCTGCTTTGGTTGAAATACTCTAAATATATCAACTAAATCCATCTTATCTAGTGTGTCATTTAAGGTCACCATTTCCTTGTTCATTTTCTGTTTGGAAGATCTATCCACTGGTGTCAATGTGTTGTTAAAATCCCTTACTGCCAATGTGTTACTGTCAATCTCTCCCTTTATGCGGGAGGACTTTTCTTGATTGCCCATACTGCTTACTTTGGTGCTGTCCGTATCTAATTTAACTCATTGAGTCAGAAGGCTAGTTCTCTTCTCATGTGAATATCTGGTGTCATTAATTGTTTAAAAACAGTATCTGATAGTTACTGAGTGATTACTTTGTGCCAGATATTATTCTAAGTGCTTTAGGAGAGTTCACTTATTTAGGCCTCCCCAAATAAACCAATGGGAAAACTGGGACACACAGAGGTTAAGTAACTTGCACAGGCCATTTAATTATTAAAGAGCCAAGCCTGGGTACTTGGCCACTGTGCAGTTCCATCTCTCTTGTATGTGCTACTGGACTAAGGAGAGGCCTCTTTCTTTCCCACTGCCTCCTTATCTGATCACAAGTAGTTATTGCTACTATTCACCAATTTCAAAAAGTTCAATATTCCTCCTCTTGCTTGGAAAAACTATAACTTCAGAGTGCATTGCGTACATATCTGTTCCTACCTCACAACCTCCTTCCTATAAAATTCCCATTACAACAGGAATTATTGCACTGGTCATGCTTTTTTGTGATTGGCTTGGTAATTGTTCTTAGAAAATAGTCCTTAAATAGTTACAGAAAGAGAGGTTTTGATAGGGACAGTGGTGTGTCATGATCCTATCCAGCTCACAATGTATATTTGGCATAATAGAGAGATGCATGCAGAATCCTCTGTGTTAAGACATCAAGTTTTTGACACAAGCACACAATGGGATTTGATGGAAATATCCCTCTTAGTTCTTCCCAAGCCTTAGCAACCTGCCTTAGGGCTCCTTCACTGGTCATGAAAACTCTTCCTGAAGTCATGCAGACTGTTAACATTTCTACTTGCTAGCACTGTGGAAACTGTGCTGGCCTTTGTGCATTTGCATGAACACCTGCAAGGGAAAGCTTAAGCTTATATTGTACATGAAATAGTGAGCTACCCTGGTATTCAGACCAGGCGGTCTGGAGGGTTGAGAGCAAGGGTCAGGTGTGGAAGTGCAGTCATTGAGGGCAAAGGTCCATGATATAGTCAGTGGTTCTCAACCTTCTGGCCCTTTAAATACAGTTCCTCATGTTGTGACCCAACCATAAAGTTATTTTCGTTGCTACTCATAACTGTAATGTCGCTACTATTATGAATCGTAATGTAAATATCTGATATGCAGGATGGTCTTAGGCGACCCCTGTGAAAGGGTCGTTCGACCACCAAAGGGGTCGCGACCCACAGGTTGAGAATCGCTGGAGATGAAGCAGTTTTAAGATGAAAACAAAAACAAACAGAAAAACAACCATCCATCTGAAACATGAAGTCCAGAGCTACAATGGAAAGTAAGAAATTAATTCAAAAAGAAAGGCCAATAGTGGCAGTCAGATAAGAATGAGCCAGTAGAACTTAAAAAAATTATGGAGTTATGATCTACAGAGTATATGATTCTATAATGGACATCTTTGACTGTTTTCATGCTCTAAAGAAGATATTAGGGCCAAATAATTTAAATTAGTTTATTATGATGTCAATTATTAATCTATTAAGCCCAATTAATTTAAACATTACTCTAGCCTCTTCACCGGAGGTGGCAAAAACTCTAACACTAGGTCCTTTTTTAAAAAAAGGAAGGTTCTAAGCTAGAATTGTTTCAGTGGGCTAAAGTAGTGTTAGATTCACTGGAGTTAATCATGGAATCTTTGGGAGTCTATCACATCTTGTATGAAATATTCAATCTTCTATTCCGAGTGAAGAAATGAATGAAGAAAAGAGTAGAGTGTGGAGTCTTAGTGAGCAGCAGTGGAAAAACAGGATAGATTCATCTGCACATGTACAAGGAGTCAGAGGGTCAGACCTGACGCCCTCATTCACTTTGACTAATTAACTTCTGGCAAAGGGGGATGCTCAGAGAGGTGAACGGGAAAGTATTTCTTTCCTTAATTGTCTCCCCTTTGGCATGATGCTGATTAGCATACTTCTTGTGCCAATTTGGATCCCTCCACAGTGAATCCTCAGTTTTCACCAGAAAGGCCTAATGATCCATTCAACTTCTGATAGTAACAACCAGAACATAGAGGGCTAGTAGGGGTCAAAACTACTGAAAGCATGAAAGGGCCATTCTTGGAAGAGATGTGCAGTGAGTTGTGTGTGTTCTTGGCGATAACAAAGTAGGTAAACTAGTTGTTTGTCAGCGGGATATTATTTGTCACATGTACTTTAATTCCCTGATCTTTCTGAAGAGGAGTCTATGGGTGGTAATAAATAAATAAATAAATAAATAAATAAATAAATGTGAATTTGGAAGATCTCAAACAATGCTTTCAATTCACTGTTGATGAATATGGATCCTCATAAATAAGGTCACTAGATTGTTCACAAAAATACATTTTTCATTCCTTATTAGGCTATAGAATTAGACTATATTTTATGTTCCCTTTGACGTGAGGAATGGCCAAATGATGGAGTTTTAACCAAAGGAATTGAGCAGAAGTGATGTATGTAACTTTCAGGTTAGGTCCAGAAGATCTGCTTACATTAATTGTACAGTTTTCTGGAAACTTCTACAGCAATATTTAAAGCCACATGTTGCAGATAGCAGGGACATCATCAGCCTAAATTCCTGCATGAAAATTTTGGGAAGATCCATTGCCTCATCCCTCCACTTGTCAACCTGGACAGACACTGAAATGTTATTTAAGCAAGTAAAAAGTTTCTGTTGCACTGAGCCATTGCATGTTGGGTTTATTTATTACTGCAACATATACTATACTAAAGTACCTTTCAATAATATGCTCAACTTTTCTCACTTAAGTACCCTTTTGCAATTGAAATTAAATGTTTTTTCAAATATGTCTTGTACAATTAATTTCTAGAATAATTATATATTGGTTGAGCTTTGCTAATTTATCTTTAGAATATTTTTCTAGAAAAATATTTTATTCATAGGACTTATTTTTACTTATAGTCAGCAGAAGGTTAGTTTAAGGAAAATGATACACATTTATTAATTAAATGCAATTTCTTTTTTATAGTAGCAATTAAGAAGCTTTGTAATACAGATACAAATTATATCAAAGCATGTAGAAATATTTAAGGATCTAGAGATCCAGTACAATCAATGAAACCCTAAAAAGTATGATATGTATCTAGAACCAAAAGTAATACATAATAGGATGCATATGGATTTAAATGTGTTTGTGTGTGCGTAAATATAGGGTGAGTTAAAATAATTAAAATGTAGTTTATAAATAATAAAAGGATTTTTAAATATTTGTTTTGCCTTTTATGTTGTTGAAAGATATTTATATCAATTTAGTATCCATTTTTGTCAAATTATTATTTTTTATTAATTATTAATCCTATATAATAAAACTCTAATATGCAAATTGACCAAACAGTGGAATGACCCATGGAACGACTGGTCGCTATGACATGCACTGACCACCAGGGGGCAGATGCTTAATGCAGAAGCTGTCCCCTGGTGGTCAGTGTGCTCCCACAGGAGGAGCGCCACTCAACCAGAAGCTGGGCTCAGGCCTTGTGAGCACAGTGGTGGGAGCCTCTTCTGCCTCCGCTGTAGGCGGGTGGTAAGGAGCGAGGGGTCCCAGACTGTGAGAGCCCCAGACTGTGAGAGGGATGTCTGACTGCTGGCTTGGGTGGACATGCCCTGAGGGGTTCCAGACTACGAGAAGGCGCAGGCGGGGCTGAGGGACCCCCTCCCGACCCAGTGCATGAATTTCGTGCACCGGGCCTCTAGTAGAGGATAAAAAGCCTTTTAAGCACATGAAATTATGCATTTTTTATATAAATATGTTGAGCAATAATTTTACAAAATTGTATATTTCTTTTTAAGCCACTGCTAAAGAAAATATCACACACAAATTTGGGCAAATTTGAAAGAAAAATGTCATCTTAATTCATCTGTCTTACCCTGACCAGTAGTTCAGTGGTTAGAGCACTGGCCAGCATATTAAAGGATTGCAGGTTCAATTTGTGGTCAAGAGCACATACCTAGGTTGCAGGTTAGGGCAAGTGCAGGAGCCAACCAATCAATGTGTCTCTCTTACCTCTCTCTCTCTCTCTCTCTCTTTCCCCCCTCCTCCCTCCCTTTCACTATATCTAAAAGTCAATGGGAAAAATATCCTCAGGTGAAGATTAACAACAACAAAATTATCCGTCCCACCTTAAAGGTACATGTGTATAATTCTACAATTATACAATATGTTGATATATGCTTGGAAAACATGAAATATAGAAAAGATAATTTTAACAATACATCATGACAATTATTTTATGACAGATATTCAGACTATTTCAACAGATAGAAAAAAATCTGTGTATGCCCTGGCCAGGTATCTCAGTTGGTTGGAATGTTGTCCTGTACACCGAAAGCTGGCCAGTTCAATTCCAGGTCGGGGCACATTCTAGAGGCAACCAATTAATGTTTCTCTCTCACATCTATGTCTCTCTCTCTCTCTCTCTCTCTCTCTCTCTCTCTCTCCCTTCCTTTCTTTAGTCAATAAAAAACAAACAAATAAGTAAATAGGTATTATTTATATAACAAGGATTCTTAAGATATTTTCAATATCTTTTGGATTGCTTTAATCATACTTTTTTTTCTTTTTTGTAAACCACTTTTAATTGACTTGGAACAGAACCAATAACTCAAAGCTTATTAGCAAATATGAGCAAGCAATTACACTCAATGTAGAACCACAGGATGATATCCAGTGAGGCTAATAATGAAAATAGTGATTCATGCTCATTTGGGCCCTTGTAGCAAAGACTAACCAAGAATCCATGATATGGGAAGTGGAGTAAAATTTATGTTTTCCAGATAGATTTCCTTCCCTTCATTTTCTTTTCTACTTTTTCCCTTCCATTTTCTCCTTCTATATGTGCAACCTACATTTTCCTGACCAAACCAGACTGTACAATAAAAAACATAATTCAAATAATAAGAAAATTATTTTTGTTATATGCCTTCTTTAGTGAAATCCCTGGAATGCTAGCTGTCTCCCAGGTTTCTTCCTCTATCAGTAATGCTTTCAAAAATATAAGAGATTGTATCTTCGTGCTTCAAACAGATCATAGGACTAGCTTCCCTCAGAAAAAGTAGTGCCAATCCTTAGTAGATGGGTTGACTTGGGCAAATTCTAAACCTCTCTGTGTCTGTCACCTTATGTACAAAATGATTTTAATGATAAAAACAATCCGACTTCATAGAATTATTGTAAGGATGAGTTAATACACATTAAGCACTTAAGATGATGCCTACCACAGAGAAAGCACACAAAAATGCCACCTACATTATTATTGTTGACATTTTTTTTCTACATGCTCACTCCAAGTGTTTCAAGCCTAATTCTATTGCTGTTAGAATGCCTCAAACTGTTATTTCAGAAACTGAAGATCTCAATGTGGCAAAACATATTTGGAAATGAAGGTTTGAAAATTTACATCCATAAGAAATTAAGCCCTGACCGGTTTGGCTCAGTGGATAGAGCATCGGCCTGAGGACTGAAAGGTCCCAGGTTCGATTTTGGTCAAGGGCATGTACCTTGGTTGCGGGCACATCCCCAGTGGGAGGTGTACAGGAGGCAGCTGATCAATGTTTCTCTCTCATAGATGTTTCTAACTCTCTATCCCTCTCCCTTCCTCTCTGTAAAAAAATCAATAAAATATATTTTAAAAAAAGAAAAAAAAGAAATTAAACAGTCACAGCTGGCCCTGGTGGGGAAGCTCAGTTGGTTAGAGCATCATTCTGATAGGCCAAGATTGCAATTCAAAAACCAATCAGGGAGCACACACAAGAATCAATCAGTGAATGCAACTGGGCATGTGCCCTACTGGGAATTGAACCAGTGACCTCTTGGTGCATGGGTCAATGCTCAACCACTGAGCCACACTGGCTGGGCTGGAAATATATCTTAACGACATAGACAATGAGTTGTTTTTCTGACCTTTATACATTTATTATATTACTACAATCCCTAGTTTATCTCTCATGCATACATAGAAAGCTGTGTTTTGCTCTGTACTACTACTACTAGCTACAAATTTTGTAACTGCAGCACTTGAAGTGCATTTTTTTCTTGCCTTTGTCAAGCGTAAATTATTTTATTTGCTAATAATCTAAAATTATTACAATGCAAAATTTGAAGAGTCCTGGTTCTATTCCCTATATGATTCTGCAGTATTACAATTCTATTTTTTTTAAAGCAAATCTTTTCTGGCAAAGTGAAAACACATATGAATGATAACACACCTTCCTGTTTGTAAAACAAACCCTGAAACTCTCTAAAGCCTGGATGGAGTTCTAGCAATTATTAGATCACAGTTATACTAGTACTTTGTCAGGACTGTCTTACATCCTTGCTGGAGGAGAGGAAGACACTAAGATTACAATATATTTGAACAAGAAGGTACTAACTTTGCATTTTTTTTCCATTCTTCCTGTCTTTGTCAGGAGGATGGATCCATGCTGTGCTATTCTCTATTCTAGTTGCCACCTTTGTCATGAGAATTAGACACCAGAATCAGAATGTTTCCTGAGAGATAAATAGCATGCTTTCCTAACCCTCACCTCTCAGGGTTTTGTATTTAGTTAGGTAGAGCCTCTGAGTTCCTTAGGGCCTCAGCACAACATTTACCATTCACACAAGGTGTTCTTTTTGCTTGTACTTATTGTAAAACTATTTGATGTCTTGGACAATTTTGTAGTCCTTTTCTATCTCAAACACACCCCTTTAAAAGACACTTGTTATTTTTTATCATTATCAGGTCAATCAAATATATGTTGCACTTTGATTTATAGAAATATATACATAGTTTAATTATTTAAAGAAAAATACCAGTCATAAACATTTTAATATTCCAATTACATAGAGGAATATAGAATAAGTAGCTGCCACACTTTGGGCAGATGTGGTTTACTCCCTTGAAGATGAATTTATTTCATATTGAGAAAATTTGTATCTTTTAATTTTCATTTTGCTTGGAGGTATATTTTCAAATTACTCTTACATGTGCCTCTCATCCAAACTAAGGTATAAATACTATATTGTATTTTTAGACCATGCTTTTGTCCCAGATATACATCCAAGTAACCACTCCTTTTCACAAATGTTAGGATATATAGAGACAACATGATAAATTTCTCTATACAGTTGCATTTCCTAATATAGAGATAATTGTATATGCAGACAGGGCAAGAGGACATGGCAGGCATGCTAAATCCTTTTGCATTTTAAAAGTGTGAGACCAAGGGTCTTCATGGTTTTTATTTTTGAGTATAGCTTTAGAAATCATTTCATATATATATATATATATATATATATATATATATATCCTATCTAATAATAGACAAACATGGTAATTGACCATACCTTCACTAAGCCTCCCATTGGCTAATCAGAGTGAAATGCAAATTAACCGCCAACAAAGATGGCGGCTAATTTGCATACTGCAGGCAGGGCGGGCCAGCGCAAGCTGCCATCCGGGCCCCCGTGTGCCGCCTAAGCCCCGCTGCCAGCTGGGACTCCATGTGCGGCCCTGGGTGGCAGGACCCTGTGGCCATGATCGTGATCATGATCGTGATCGTAATCATGATTGGAAAGCCGGGCTGCAGGCAAGGCGGCCCCCTGGAACCCAGGAGCCCGTCAGCGAGGTCTGCAGGCGAAGCAGCAATCAAGCTATGAGGGGGAGGGTGGGGGGTAGAAGGAGCTATAGGAGCAGCTCTGGCCGGAGACTGAAGACTCCTGCTGGAGCGAGGAGCAAAGACTGAAGGCTCCAGCCACAGTGAAGACTGTGTCCAGAGCGAAGATGGAAGGTGGTGGCCAGAGTGAAGGTCTGGGTCCTGGGTGCCAGAGGAAAACTGGTGCTGGCAGCCAGGGAAAGAAGGCCTATTGCACGAATCTTCATGCAACGGGCCTCTAGTATATATATATTTACCTTTCCCCTGGACAACCATTAATTCCTGAGACAGCAGGAGACAGTATCCCAGAATTAACGTGACATGATTACAAGGTCTGGACCTCTGGCTGGCTAAAGATAATATCTTGACCCAAGTTATGTTTCACTCCCTAAGTCCTAGAGGTGAAAGACCTCCTGGTTACTTTCCCATGAAGCCAGAAAAAGGAATGCCAGAGTAGAACTTAGAGCTGTCCTCAAGACTTGAAGAAATAACTTATTACCCTTGCCTCACCTCTGATCTATCAACTCCCGAAAAAAACTTTGAATGCCTAAACCAGGGGCCCTCAAACTACGGCCCGCGGGCCACATGCAAATACAAATATTGTATTTGTTCCCATTTTGTTTTTTTATTTCAAAATAAGATAAGTGCAGTGTGCATAGGAATTTGTTCATAGTTTTTTTTTTAAACTATAGTCCGGCCCTCCAACGGTCTGAGGGACAGTGAACTGGCCCCCTGTTTAAAAAGTTTGAGGACCCCTGGCCTAAACCCTAACCCACGGTACTTTGTGACTTTGCCCTATATAATCTGGGGAGTTGAAACTTTCAGAGCACTAACTCCCCACACTCTGGATCGGCCAATTCAACATTAAAGTACTTTTATTTCTACACTGCAATCTCCTGCTTGCACCTTTCTTTCCCTTAGTGCACACAGCCAGACAGACTCAGATATTGGGGTTTGATAACAACCTTAGATATTAGAAGGCAAAGAACCATATGAATCTTGTTGATGACACACCTTCCTGTATTCTGTATATGAAAAATATATTGCGAGTAACTATAGTCTTGAGTTGTAGTCTATTTTACTTTTTCAGAAGAAATTGATTTAAAATTGAATTATACATAATATTTTTCCATGATTATTATTGACTTGGTCCAGATTAGAAAGAAAAACAGAAACCACACTAAGTGCTTTAACAAAGGTTTTAATCTAGGTGATTGATTGGTAAACTACCTCTGATTAACTAGGAAGCAACTAGTCTCTCACTGGCAGTAAAGAGCACCTTAAGTCTTGGCCACACCCTCCACATAGTCCCTAACCTAGGCTGTCTCCCCTGTAGCCTTGGTTGTATTGATAGCTCTTAGCATGATCATGGTGGTGACATCCATGACGGATTCATTGGCTCACTCTCAACTCAGATAGTTTTATAACTTTGATCCTCTAGGTTAGTGAGAGATAAGTGATTCTCTTCATACCTTATAGAAGTCAAGTATAGATTCGCTAAGCTTAGGCCCTTCTGCATAACCATGATGGATGCAAAGTTTTCCATTGTGCATATTATGAAGCAATCTCCTTCTAAAATCCTGAATACAATCATGGAACAAGCTTCTTATTGCCATTTCAAGGCCCCCATAAGTCTATATAACTCATCTCATACCTCTTGGCTTCTGTCTAGAGAGGGGAGATCAGGACACACATTCTACTAGCAACCTCATGTATCTGCCTTCTTACATGTCATGGAGAGGCAGGCTTTGGTTCTACTCTGGACCTACTTTATGCTAAACTCTGTGGTATATTTCACTTCAGGTCTATAATTCAATATATTCAAGCCATGCAAGTCATTATTCAGAAAATGTACATATTTCTAGATTAAACTTTGTTTTAAATATAGTGGTCTACTTTAAAAAAAATAAAATATTCCATTATATATGTACTATTCACCCAGATCCCCCAATGTTTACATCTTACATATCTATAATCAAGTTTAAGAAGTTAACAATAGTACAATACTATTAAGTAAACTCTATACTTGATTCAGATTTCTCAGCTTCAGCACTAATACTCCATTTTGTTGTTCTGGGATCCAATCTAGGGAATCACATCACATTTAATTATCACGTGGCCTTAATCTGTTTGGGTTTGTGACATTTTCTTAGGTTTTCATAACCATAATACTTTTAGAAAATACAGGTAAATCATCTTATAGAATGCCCCTCAATTTTTGTTTGTCTGATGACCTCTTAGAATTATATTGAGAAAAATGACTGCAGTACATATATTGTAAAAGCATCAGACATTGGTGAATGCTAAAATTAGTAGATGAAACTTTAAGGAGAAATATTTGCATAGTCCAAAATTATCTCCCCCAGATATATATTAATTATTGTAGTGTTTTTAGAATATGTCCATAAATTATTTACTATACCTCTCCACAAGAGGTGGAATTCAATTCTTCTGTTGAATATGGCCTTAATCAGTGATTTACTGCTAATAAATAGCACATGGAAAGGGAAAAATAGTAACTTTACACTACAGAAATCTGATACCACCATATCTAACTAAGTGATCAAAGTTAACATTATCAGTAAGTCATGCTGATATCATATATTTTCTATTATGATGTAATGATAAGGGCCCAGAATGAAGGGAAATGTGTTTTCTAAGTTAAAAGATCCTATAATTCCATGTAGACTATATGCACCGACTTAAAAAAAAAGATTGATAATTATAGACAGCTAGTGGTCCAGTGCACAAGTGCACAAATTCATGTACATTTAAAGGAAATTAATTAGAAGAAATATTTTAATATCACTATTCACCCTTTCTCTATAATAGAAGTTTCAACCAAATTCATGATCAACAATGACAGATTAAAACACATACATGCGATTGGCACCAGCAAGAGCTTTATATATATACTAGGGGCCCGGTGCACAAAGATTCATGCACTGGGAGTGGGCCCCTCAGCCTGACCTGCACCCTCTCTAATCTGGGAGCCCTCAGGGGAGCCCTCTTCAATCTGGGAGTTTCTGTCTGTATTTGCAATCACATGAGCGAATTGTCTGAGACCCCCAACCCCGTTTGGTTTGTTGATCACAGAATAATAGAGGAATTTTTTTCTTTGCTTTATTGGTGGAGATTTCCTGGAAGTTTTAGGATATCTTCCCTTTAATTTTTCCTCTGATTTTACTTATGTCTCTCACCTTTGCTTTCCCTCCATCCCCCATCGCAACAGTAACTTGGTCCAGGCTCACTTTGCTCTAGTGCAGTGGTTCTCAACCTTCTGGCCCTTTAAATACAGTTCCTCATGTTGTGACCCAACCATTAAATTATTTTCGTGGCTACTTCATAACTGTAATGTTGCTACTGTTATGAATCGTAATGTAAATATCTGATATGCAGGATGATCTTAGGCGACCCCTGTAAAAGGGTCGTTCGACCGCCAAAGGAGTCATGACCCACAAGTTAAGAACCGCTGCTCTAGTGTCTAGGAGATCCGTCTGCCACCAGAATTATGATTCCCAGCATTCCTGGTGCTCCCCATGCTCTAGGTTTTCCCTTCCTGCTCTGTATCCATCCCATGGCCTCCCACTCTGCCAAGTCCTCCAAGCTGCCAGTTCTCCCTCTCTGATTTCTGTAGGGCAGTTTGGAGAGCCAAGTTCCCCAAGCTGCTCCACTCTCTGCCGGATCTCCTGCTCTGCTCTCCACCCAGCGGCTTGGGGGAACAACTGAGGGAGCCATGTCCCCCCAAGCTGCCGGCTCTCTTGCTCTGCTCTCCACCTGGTGCCTGTGTATGCAAATTAACCTGCCATCTTTGTCAGGCTAATTTGCATACTCACTCCTGATTGGCTGGTGAGCATAACGGAGGGATGGTCAATTTGCATGTTTTGCTTTTATTATATAGGATAGACAAACTTGCTTAATTAGGCCTGCTTTCTGATTTAGCTAAACTTTTCCCAGCCCAATGAAGTACTCCAACTTCTCTTTCAGGTACTTGTTAGCAACACAGCAATAAATATCAAAACGAAACAGATTATTATTATAGATTACACAGTGAGAACAAAGGGTAAAATATTTAACTGCAGCAGTGTTTGACTATATTCTGTGCAGTGAGAAAACTTGAAGTCATTTTCAAGGTCCACCATTTCTTATTTCTTTTCAGTCGGGTCAAGTTTCTACACTTCCTAAATCTCCGTTCTCTGACTAATGAAAAGAAAATAGGATTCCACTGAGTCTCCTATCTACCCACTCCAGGACTTCTGTGGAGATCAAATGAGATGAGACACAAGAAAACGCTTCACAGACATTTGGTTACAGTGTAAAATGTTTCCACCTGGCTATGAAGTAAGTCATATTCCTGGGCTGAAGAAACTCCAAGGAGGCTAGTCACTAGGGAGAGGAAGCCGAGCGTTGCTACATGACATCGTTACCTGGATGGACACTTAGATATTAGCCTTTTATAGATGTTTTACCCAAAGTCAGTTTTTTAAAATTCTTTACTGTTTAAAATATTACATATTAATCCCATCCCCCCCAGCACATACCCTTACCCTCCAACTGACTGTGTTCAGGGGTCAGTTTTAAGTTATATGTGTTAAGGGCTACCAGAGCTGAAAGAAGACAGGAACACAAATAACAACTTTTTCCTAGTTTACCTGACCTACACTGAAACTCTTCTGGTTCTAGTGATGTTTTGTTTTTATTTTTTTAAAAAAATATATTTTATTGATTTTTTTACAGAGAGGAAGGGAGAGGGATAAAGAGTTAGAAACATTGATGAGAGAGAAACATCAATCAGCTGCCTCCTGCACACCCTCCACTGGGGATGTGCCCGCAACCAAGGTACATGCCCTTGACTGGAATCGAACCTGGGACCCTTCAGTCAACAGGCCGATGCTCTATCCACTGAGCCAAACCAATTAGGGCTGATTCTAGTGTTTTTAATAATTTTTCTGGTTAAGATATGGTGACTTTGTGCATGCATTCTAATTTTGATTGTACATCAATATATGAATATTTATATTAATATAGCCAGAGTTTTTACATCTACAGTTATTATTTTTTTAATTTAGTACAAACAATTGATTCAAAATTAATTACTGACAGATCTAAATACATGGTTGGATGGCCTAGATGCCACTCCAATTGTTAATGCTCAGAGAGTGTACTGAGTGAATCTTCATCTGAAGATCCCTGTGTTTTAGTTATTTTGTTGGAATATAGATTATGTTGCCCTTTTGATGTGTGTTACTTTGACATGATAAGATTAGCATACAGACTTTCATTTTCAAACCCATTTTCCATGCTTGAAACTAAGAAGTAATGACAAAAGACCCGGTGCTCAATAGCAGCTCTGGAATTGAAAAGGATTCAGAGGTCATTGCCCTTCCCAGGAGAGATCCACATACAGACGTAGGGCAAACTGAAGAAAAATGAAAGTTGCAAACAGAGAAAGAGAAATAGGGAGGGGACACATGTCAGAGATTTACTTAATGTTATTTCACCCCATGTGTGCTTTCTTGCTTGTAGGAGAGCTTTTATGCCCAGCCTGTAAAAAAGTATGCATTACAACCTCTATGTTGCCTACAAATTTGCCTATCTATAATAAAAGTGTAATATGCTAATTAGACTGGACAGCCGAATGACCTTCTGGACTTCATTTTGGACATCCTTCCGGACAAAGCCGCGGTGGCGGGGGCTGAGGCAGAGGCTGTTAGGGGTGATCAGGCAGGCAGGCGAGTGGTTAAGGGTGATCAGGAAGGCAGGCCAGTGGTTAGGAGCCAGGGGTCTTGGATCATGAAAGGGATGTCCAACTGCTGGTTTAGGAACGATCCCTAAGAGATCGGGCCTAAACCGGCAGTCAGACATCCTCCAAAGGGTCCTGGATTGCAAGAGGGTACAGGCTAGGCCAGTGATGGCGAACCTATGACAAGCGTATCAGAGGTGACACGCGAACTCATTATTTTGGTTGATTTTTCTTTATTAAATGGCATTTAAATATATAAAATAAATATCAAAATATAAATCTTTGTTTTACTATGGTTGCAAATATCAAAAAATTTCTATGTGTGACACGGCACCAGAGTTAAGTTAGGGTTTTTCAAAATGCTGACACGTCGAGCTCAAAAGGTTTGCCATCACTGGGCTAGGCTGAGGTCCTCCCCTCTCCCGATGCACAAATTTCATGCACCAGGCCTCTAGTGTATATATAATTTCATGTCATGATAGATTTATGAAGAACAACACTTCTGATATATAATCTATGTTAATCATTTTAGTTATTTCCATGGAGGTAAAATGAAAGTTGGTCTTTGAATGTAATGTTGGAGTGTCTAGCTCAGCCGTGGGCAAACTACGGCCCACGGGCCGGATCCAGCCCGTTTGAAATGAATAAAACTAAAAAAAAAAAAAAAAGACTGTACCCTTTTATGTAATGATGTTTACTTTGAATTTATATTAGTTCACACAAACACTCCATCCATGCTTTTGTTCCGGCCCTCCGGTCCAGTTTAAGAACCCATTGTGGCCCTCGAGTCAAAAAGTTTGCCCACCCCTGGTCTAGCTCCTTCAGTGACCCTGGTTTGTGATGAGGCATCTTTAGCATGCCAACCCCTTGTGGGTAAGGGGCAGGGCAGTCATATTTGTTGCTTCATAATAATGAAGTCTTTTAACTTTATTAGAGGAGAATAATTTTGTATTGAACCAGAATGAATTCAATTTACAATTAATTACTGCTCAGTAATTAATCCATGTATATTTTACACATTTGCCCTAAAATATATTCTACTAGATTATAAAATATATTCTATTAGATGCTACTATTTAAAAGACAGTTTGTGTCCTTCAGGCCTTCCCTCTTTATTACCCGTGTCCTGGCCTTAGAAAAAGCACGGTAAATGGAAGTGGGAGTCGCCTCACTTAATTTGATACATCAGGTCATCATCCAAATATTTATTTTCCAGTCTTCCCACATAGAGGGTGACAAAGGTTAATAAGAATGCAAGTAGAAAATAATTAAGAATGAAAATATATACAATAAAATGTAAAATAAATTAGAATAAATAAAGTTTAGTGTGACTATTAGGTTAAGATGCCTTTAAACTCATTGCAATCATCAAGTGTTGTTGTTTATTTTGAAGGACAGAAGAAACCTGACTTCCATAGTAAAACTATTCCTTGCTGATACATCTAGCAAATAGTTTAAAGAAACAATGATGAAAACAGTAAGTAATTTCTTCAAAAGTTCCTAGAATCCCTTGCCTTAACCTATGGGAAATGTCACAAGCAGATAATACTTTGTTAACGTTTTTATCATATTTCTCTTTTTAAATTATTCTCTTGGTTTATTTTTAATTTAGGCTTCAGTTTGTCCATAAGGTCAAGTAACTGAATACAACAATGGTCAAAACAAGATAAAATTTTATTTTATCTGTTTGCATGACGTCTAGAGATAAGTAATCCCAAGTGGAGAGGCAGCCTCATAAAATACTCAGGGACACAGAATCTAGCTTTTTTTTTTTCTATCCTCTTCAGCTTGTGGCTTCTGCTTTCTGGTTCTCAATGTGGGTGTTTAAGTCTCAGCCTTACAAATCCAATGCATTCCAGCCAGAAGAGAAGAGGAAGGCAGCTGGAAAAGGGCGTGACTCTCCCTGTAAGAAGAATTTCAGAAAACCAGAAACAATATTTTCAGTGAGTTCGAATGGTCAAAATGCATGCATTTCTAACACTAAGAGGGTGCTGGCCTGTTCAGTCTTTTAGCTGTGGCACACATAAAAATCAGGCATTGCAATTATCAAGGAGGAAGGGGAGAAGAGATTGAGGGACAACTTAAGCTCTCTAACATGCTAAAGCTTTTGGTGTGCCAGAGAGGATATTACGTGATAAGAACAGTGTATTTATGTAGAGTTTTTAATTGTTGTAAGAAAAAGTTTAGGCAATTATGTATATTATACTTCAGTCTCTGAGGGCAGGGTATATAGAATTTAGAGGATATGGGTAGGTAGCAGTACTGATTTTATCTAAAATTATGAGATTCAATTAGTATCTATGCAAGTTAGATAAACTGAAAATGTGATAACTCTAATAATTATTAGATTAAACACATCAGCCCCCTTACTTCCCCTCAATTTTCTACAAATTATAATGTTCTAGGATAGTTTTACCACCAATGCTTGGATGGGAGAATCTTGAAAATAATAAAAAATCAGCTGAAATTCAGACTTAAGGTGCATCTCACCTGAAAAACAAAATAATTCTGGTTTTATACTATGCTTAAAGGAAAAAAGAAAAAAATGCCATCCATAAAAATATGTGTTTTTGTTTATTTTTGTGAAGTTTCTTGTACATCAAACAAGCTTTTCATAGTATTCTGAATAACTGAGTGTAGATTAATAAAAACATATAAGGTAAGTGGCTTAAAAGTGGAGAGGCTTAAGAGAAGAGATAAAAGTGAGCAAAATGGCTGTGTGATTTGTCTAAAACCAAAATGTTTTAAATGCTCCTCATGTTGCTTTGCTTCATCTAGTCCCTTGTGCTTGCACTTATATCGAATGTTTATGGAGCACCTTTGTATAAACAGCCTCTTTCTTAGGACATGGGGACTGTAGCCAATGAGAGATGGGGTTTATAACATGGCAGTAGGGCATAACCTCAATAAGTAATTAACAGCAGCTGTAATTAAGTACAAAGGAGATATGTAAGGTACAAAGAGAAAATGTGAAAATATATAATAATGTAAAACATTAGGGAAAAAAACACTGCTTAGGAACAGCATGAAGTTGATGAAATGAGTGTACTGTATTTACAATCATGAGCTCATGGTAGACTTTTTGTTTATGCTGAAGAAACTACCTGAAAAGTGAAAATAATAAAGTAATGACATTTGCAACCATGAAAAACTTATAGCTGGGTTTCCTCAATCAATGATACCAATCAAGATTTATTATGTCTGTACAGAAGGCCCAGAGACATATGAAAACATGCTCAAAGTCACTAATCATCCAAGAGATGCAAATCAAAACAACAATGAAATACCATCTCACATCTGTCAGAATGGCTATCATCAACAAATCAACAAACGACAAGTGCTGGCACAGATGCAGAGAAAAAGGAATCCTCCTTCACTGCTGGTGAGAATGCATATTGGTGCAGCCACTGTGAAAAACAGAATGGAGTTTCCTCAAAAACTTAAAAATGGAACTCCCATTTGACCCAGTGATCCCACTTCTAGGAATATATCCCAAGAAAACAGAAACACCAATCAGAAAGGATATATGCACAATTTACCATAGCTAAGATTTGGAAACAGCCTAATACCCATCAGCAGATGATTGGATTAAAAAACGGCGGTACATCTACACAATGGCATACTATGCTGCTATAAAAAAGAAGGAATTCTTACCATTTGCAACAGCATAGATGGAACTGGAGAGCATTATGCTACGCAAAACAATCCAGTCAGAGAAAGATAAATATCACATGATCTCACTCATATGTGTGATATAATGATCAACATAATTTGATGAACAAGAATAGATCGATCTAGAGACAAATGGCAGGGGAGGGGGGTTAGAGAGCAACCAAAGGACATGTATGCATGCATATTAGCATAACCAATGGACACAGACACTGGGGTGGTGGGGGCTTGCCCAGGGTGGGAATGGCTGGGGAGGGGGGGTCAATTGGGGAAAAAGGAGACATATGTAAAACTTTAGACAATAAAATAAATAAATAAATAAATAAATAAATAAATAGATTTATTATGTCTATACTTAGAAGAAGAACATTTAGAAGTGGAGAGACTGCAGTCAGAGGAATAATCATCTAAAACCTATCCTCCTCCCTGATCAATAATCCCACAACAAACTATTTATTTAAACTTGCAGTATAGTCAAAGTGGTATTTTTTTTCTTTTTGTAAGACTCAATATAAGTTTCTACATTAAGTCTCCAGACAATATTTTACTTCGGTAGTCAATGCAATTAGGAGGAATTTCTTCTTTGACAGGTAGTTTATCAGGCATCAATCAAACTTATTCAGAAGTGGAATAAAATAGTGATGGTCTTAAAAAGAGAGGATGTAGAGAAGAAGGGCTCTATACTATTTCATGGGCTGCCAAGTTATAGAGACAAAGGCTGAGATAACATTCAGGTTTGGTTTTATAACTAATCAAAAATGTAATATTTTGTCAAAATAAATAAATGGGATTTAAGACTTGTTACAAAATGGATTTTGCTTCTTTTGTACCACATGCAATCTAATTTTTATTTGTTTCTCTTCTATTTTCCAAAATTATTTGTCTTTATTGCTAGATTTTATCATGGCAACATATCACGGTAATAATGTTCTTAATAAGAATATATATGGGCTGACTTACCAGCTTTTACTTCATAGAATACTTTGGGCATGGACATCATTTGAAATTATTGATGGATGCTGCCCTATTTGACAAAAATAAAAGATTAATATAATGACACAGTGAGAAAATAGAAAGGAAATTGACCCTGGACATAAAAAATAGTCTGAGACTGTTTCCAAATCTTAGCTATTGTAAATTGTGCTGCCATGAGGGTGGATGGGGGACAAGAGATCAACCAAAGAGCTTGTATGCATATAAACATAACCAATGGAAACGGACAATGTGGGCGGGGGGAAGGTTGGGGCTGGGATCGGGGGTTGTCTGGGAGAGGACAATGGGAGGAAAAGGGCACATATGTAATACTTCCAACAATAAAGAATTAACAATAATAGTCTGAGAGGAGCTGGGCTGGTATGGCTCAGTATTTGAGTGCCCGACCTATGAACCAGGAGGTCATGGTTTGATTCTTGGTAGGGACTCACGCCCAGGTTGTGGGCTGGAACTCGATTCCTGGTGGAGGTGTGCAGGAGTATGCTGATTGATGATTCTCTATCATCATTGATATTTCTATTTCTCTATTCCTCTCCTTTCCTCTCTGAAATCAATAAAAAAAATATTTTTTAAAAAAGAGTCTGAGACGCAGCAAAAGAATCCTCAGAGTTGCAAAAGAAATTAGACAATTTACTCAACGTCCAAAAATATGTCATTTGTAAAGCCAGTCTTACACTATGAATGCTGTGTGTGCAGGGAGGAGAGAAAAGTGTTATAGATACACTAGAGCAGCCACATAGGAGCATAAACACCAGCCACAAACTCCAAGAGGTACCATTCGCATAGACCATGATTGGTGGCAGCTCCCTACATTGAGATATCGGAGAAGCAAGAAGGGAGTGCAACAAAACAAACAAACAGATAATAAGTTTCCAAAGCACTAAGCACCATTTTTCCAACAGAGATTCCAGTGATATACCTGAGTCCAACTTTATTTTGTCCATTTTAGTCTTATAACTAGGACACAATTGAAACTGTCCATAATTGACAATGGTTTTTCCTGGAGAACATCCTATATAATAAAAGGCTAATATGCAAATTGTCTCCTCAGGCATTCAACCGATCAGGAGTTTGACTGCTTCCTGTGATATGTGGTGACCACCAGGAGGGAGCGGAATGAAGGAAGGCCCTGGCCGGCAGCTGGCAGCCAGGCCCAGGAACCCTACCCATGCAAGAAATTTTGTGCACCGGGCATCTAGTTAAAGAATCTATAATAATAAAAGTGTAATATACAAACCAACCAAATGGCCGAACAGCAGAAAGACTGTCCGGACGACCTTCCACATGACCTTCTGGACGAAAACCCCGGGCGGCCGGGACTGTGAAGACCTACTCTTGCACGAATTTCCTGCATCAGGCCTCTAGTATAAATGTAAATCTTTATCAAAAGCCCAGTTGTAAGAAGTACAGTAAAAAATTAAAGAACTTAGTCAGAGGTCTGTGAACTGAAAATTCATTATTTGGCTCTTGGGTGGGTACAGCTTTTATTACAACCCAAGTCAATATTTAAGGACATGACAAACAGCCAAGAGAAATTTACTGCTCCCATTGGTGGAGAAAGTTTTGTAGTTCTATGAAAAGAAAATTCCCAGTTTTAGATTCACAAAATGCCATGCTGTACATGCAAGATTGCATCCCATGTATTTTATGGACAATGGGAAATTTCATGTTCATCACATTCCTCTCATTGCATTGGCTTCTGGGAAGCTCAGTGCTATATTTATCACTGACCTCTAGCAAATGCAGAGGTCAGAAGAAATACATTTCCACATTCAAGTCTAGCCTACAGCTTTACTGATATCTTATATTTATTTTTTCTTTGCTACAATTTTTTCAACCACGTTTTCAAAACCTTTTTTACTATATTTTTGTAAACTATTCAAATACCATTACTGATAAGGGTGAAGTATAGATAAATCCATGTTGAGAGAGGAATAGGACTTCTCTATAAATTGCCTAAATATAATAAAGCTCAAACTCAAAGATTAAGGTCCATTAGAAGGAAAATATAATTATTTGTCTCATTTAATATGCTAAATGTTTTCTCCCACTTATAAATGTCACTAGTGGCCCGGTGCAGGAAATTCGTGCATGGGGGAAGGGTGTTCCTCAGCCTGGCCTGCACCCTCTCCAATTTGGGACCCCTCGAAGGATGTCCTACTGCCAGTTTACAGGGATCGGGCCTAAACCAGCAGTGGGACATCCCTCTCACAATCCGGAACTGCTGGCTCCTAACCGCTCACCTGCCTGCCTGTCTGCCTGATTGCCTCTAACCTCTCTGCCTGCCGGCCGGCTTGCCCCGAACTGCCCCCCTGCTGACGGCCTGCTTGCCCCCAAATGCCCCCCGCCAGCCTGATCACCCCAAACTGCCCCCTCTGCTGGCCTGCTCACCCCTACTTTCCCTCCCCACTGGCCTGCTCAACCCCAACTGTCCCCCTGCTGGCCTGGTCACTCCAAACTGCACCCCCGCTGTCCTGATCACCTCCAACTGACCCCCACTGATGGCCTGCTTGCTCCTAACTGGCCCCCCTGCTGGTCTGCTTACCCCCAATGGCCCCGCCCCCCACCAGCCTGATCACCCACAACTACCCTCCCCTCTTGGCCTCTAACCGCCTCTACCTAGGCCCTGCCACCATGGCTTTGTCCAGAAGAACATCTGGAAGGTTTCCTGGAAGGTCTCCCAGTCTAATTAGCATATTACTCTTTTATTAGTATAGGTATATTTGTCTGTAAATATGATTATGATTGCAGATATGAGTAGGACCAGGTAAAATTTTATAGAATGGGCCTTTTATTACAGATGGTTTGCCATGTATGCATTTTTTCTAAAGAAGTAAAAATTACTTTAAAAATGTTTCAGGAAGACTTTGAGAAATTTACAGTATCTGCTTTTCTTCCAAGAAAGTTGTCACTTTTATGCCAGAGTGAGAATTATTTGTATGCTTTGTATGTCAGCATGGGGCCACTGTGACGGGGGCACTTAGCTTGACTTGAGAGTAATTATCTTTCTCACTGGCTGGGAGGGAGGGTGTGTGGCAGAGGAGATAAATACTCGGTTCTGGATTATTCAGAGATTGCTGACTTTCTGGATTGATTGTGCAAGCCCCTCCTTTTATTGATGTCCACCTTCTATTGACAGACATCTACCCTGGGAGAGAAATGAGATGAAACTCTCTTTCTTTTCATTGTAAAAAGCATTTGAATTCCTAAGGTGAGATAAGGCCACCCAGCCATCTACAGTCAAGGTACACATTTTCATGGAGGATGTTCCCACTCTTAAATAAATTAAAACAATTTTTTTCTTTTAATTTAAACTTTCTTCTATAACTGTTTTCTTGTTACTTAAAAGCTAGTTTTTTTGAAACTACTTCCAAAACTTTTCAAGCTGCATATGTCCTTGGAATGAATTTATAAATAAGAATTGAGCCCGGCTGGTGTGACTCAGTGGTTTAGCATCGACCTATGAACCAGGAAGTCACAGTTTGATTCCAGGTCAGGCCACATGCCCGGGTTGTGGGCTTGATCCCCAGTACAGGGTGTGTAGGAGGCAGCCGATCAATGATTCTCTCTCATCATTGATGTTTCTATCTCTCTCCCTCTCCCTTCCTCTCTGAATCAGTAAGAATATATTTTAAAGAGAGAGAGAGAGAGAGAGAGAGAGAGAGAGAGAGAGAGAGAGAGAAGAGTATATATGTTTGTAAATAAGAAAACATTTTTTGATGCTCTTAGAAAGTCTTATTTTCTTTCATTAAAACTTGTGCAGTATAGGGAACTCCATAGATTCTCTTAATTTGAAAAAAGTTAGAGGGAAAGGTACTAATTCAGAGTTCCTTGGGAAAATGTGTCACTTATATATTTTTTTATGTTTATTTTTTTAAATCAAAAACTGAAATATTTTCTATTCAGAAAATATATTTGGATCTAAATATCTTCAATAATTTTAACCCTAAAATATCAATTTAAATATTTTAAAAATGGTTGGGATGTTTGTTTTTTTAAATAAGTTAGGTTACTGGAGTTCTACATGTTACTGGCTCACCTGGGGTAATTTTCTGATTGGAAAATTAAGAATTATAGTCAGAGGGGAGGACATGAGAATTTTTAAAGAACATATTCAATTTACTTTAGAAGCCGAACCTCTCTTATCATGTGACTTGTTTTGTATGTTTGTTAAACTATATTATCACATAAGCATTGCTGCTATTGGGACAAACAGTGACAGTTGATTCGGGTCATTTGAATGTCCACTGTCTGTTTTAATTTGTATGTTCGTTTCACACTGTCATATGCTCAAACTTCAGTGGAAGTCATGAGAACCTATTATTTTTGCCTGCTCCCTCCTTTACGTTGGAAATATTCTTTTTTACTCAGAGGGACCTTAACTTTGATGTAAGGGATTGTTTCTGTTGCCAACTTTTTTCTTCCTTGCCAAGTAAGAGAGTTGTTGTGAACTCTTCAGTGATGCCTTCCCCAAGATATTTGCAGATGTGGTTGGGAAAAGTCATTTCATCCCTGACCTTTGCATTTCAGGTGCTAGGGTGCCCGGGTGCCGCCTTGCTTGCACCCCGGCTCTCTGATCGCAATGGCAGATCATGGGGCACAGGCAAGGTGGCCCCCGGGCCCCGGGGTGCCGCCTTGCCCGCGGCCTGGGTCTCTGATCGGGATCGCAGATCACGGGCCGCAGGCAAGGTGGCACCTCTGATCGCGATCACCGGCTGGGGGGCGGGCAAAGGAGGCCCCGGTTCTTTGATCCAGGGCTGGGGGGCAGGGAAAAGGGCCCCTTAGGGCCGCCTTTGCCCTGCCACCCGGCTCTTGCCTGCCTCCTGGGTTTCTGATCACCGTTCTTCCATCCTTCCCCTTTTGCCTCCCATCATTGTGCCTATGTATGCAAATTAACCGCCATCTTTCTTGGCAGTTAATTTGCATATCGCCCTGATTAGCCAATGGGAAGCATAGCGAAGGTACGGTCAATTACCCTTTTTGTCTTTTATTAGATAGGATAATAATAAATTATACAAACATCTTATCACATTTCTAAAATGCAAAACACTCAAAAAATATTTTCTGTTTTGCAACTCATTTGGTGCAAAACATGACCTGAATTGACATGAAACTACAGGTTTTCATTGATCCCAGGCAGTGTGAATATGCTTACGTTTCTTTGAGCAATTGCATGGTGCTATACCAGACCCTGTGTTATGGAATATATGTGAAATAGTATATCACACTATTTCCTTTATAAAATTGGAAAAAATATGACTTCTAATACACATGTAATTTTGAACAAGGAATATTATTTGTAAAGTTTCTGAAGACTATTCATGTCTTAAATGATTTGATGGAGTGTTACCCTCTTTCATATTTTTAAGTCATGATAATTTTTCAATAAACTTTCAGGTTAAGTTATTCTTAACTAGGTCCATAGCTTTAAAGGCTACTTCCCATTCACTAACCACAAAGCATTATAGTTAACTTCTAAGTATCAGAAGGTGGTCCCAAATGCAGTCCAATCTGTACAGTAAAATCCAGACCAGCCATAGAATAGAGGTCCTTCTGTGATGAATTAGAAGAATATGATCAGTGCTACCAACAATAGTTTCCTGATTAATTTCTTCCTTTATTGAACCCCCAGTGAAACTTTAGTCTTACCTCCTTTTGGCAAATGTCATTTAATTTTGTTTTATTCTGTAACTAAATATTGGACTGCTTGCAGGTAAGATAGTAGTATATTCTTGCTGCAAAACTTCATTTTAATTTCTCATTTCAGAAATAGAATATTAAAACTAAAGCCATTGGTTTCTTACTAATCTTTGTAATATATTTGTTTTTATTGTTGTTGTTGGTCCTCATCTGAGGATACCTTTCCACTGATTTTTAGAGAAATTAGAAGGGAGGGAGAGAGACAGAGAGAGAGAGAAAGAAACATTGATGTGAGAGAGACACATTGATTGGTTGCCTCTCCCATGAACCCTGGGATCAAGCCTGCAACCTAGGTATGTGCCCTTGATCAGAATTGAACCCAGGACCCTTCGGTCCACAGGCTGACACTCTATCCACTGAGCCAAATCAGCTAGGGCTATATCTTGCATATATTTTCATCTAAATTCATACTTGATGAATCAAATTAAACTGTTAATAGTTAATACATCAACCATATCCCAATTGTCATGTGAATTGCTACTTCCCTTGGGGCTAGGAGAGATGAGCGATGAACTGTAACTATCCAGTTCACCAAAGGAGTTTTTAAAAATCTCTCCTATTTAAGTTAAAAGTGAAAAATTAATTTGCTCTAAAAGGGAAACCCAGATCACACACTGCCTGATTCAGAATTGTTTGAAGGATATAAAAGAAGAATGTTTAATGTTTTCAAGAACTTTCTAGTTCCCCCTCTTCAGTAGTCAATCCAATTCAAGTGCAATTTAATAAGTTAATTGCAATATGTGATTGACAGAGGCAGGGGACAATGTCTGATGTGAGAACTTCTCTATAAAAAATTATGATAATAACTAAGGGTCCTATTATTTCATCAAGAACTCTATGTCTTGGCTGATGCACAGCAAGACTTTCTCAGAGTCTACCTAAGAAATGATTGAGATCAAGCCTGTATTCGTCCATTATATCACCAAACCAGAAATGGAGGGAATGTTGATCAACATCAGTTTGAATTTTAACTCTAGTGAGCCTAAAGGTCGAAGAAGAAAAGAGTATCATATGGAAATCTGTCCGAATCTGTCACTTATCCTGCCAGATGTATTTAGGAACTGAACCATAACAAGGTAATAAGCAACCATGAAATTCACTAGAAAATATACAAATAAAAAAAGCGGTTTCTGTGATAAGTAAGCAAAATAAGAGGCAGAGAGAAGAAGTGAAAGAGAATTGTTATTATGTAACAAAATAATAAAATTATTCTGAATTCAGAATAATGAAGATTTAAGAAACTCCTAAATATAATGTTTTCAAAATTGCCTTTCTGGAAACTAAGAGACTTTAGTTTTAAGTATTTTGTGTCTGAAATGGGAAAGTAAAATAAAGCTATGCATTAGAAATGCATGTCTATCTTTTTTTCCCCCAAATGTCAGATAATAATTATTTAAGACAGTGTTGACCTTTAATAATGTTATTTTAAAAATGAACATATTTACCACGTGAATATTTAGTAGTA